>NC_050488.2:8213778-8516808 GCF_012460135.2 Molothrus ater | reverse complement strand
CTAATTGAATTGTGCTGCTTCAAATTTACTTTCAAATTTTGTTTTAATTTTTATTTAAATTCTTTTAAAATTTAATTTTTTGGAAACACACTTTATGCAGTGCACACAGCTGTACTGCGGATTTTATGACTTGTTAATTGTAGATATATATGATGTCAAAACTTCAGGATTTTTTCTCCCACACTTGTATAATGTATTAGGAGAATTTTTTTTACCTAGGTGTGCCCCAAATTAAAGTGTATTTGATTATGGTGATGTGTTCTTGCATATGGAGATCAAATTTTTATTGACGTAACTGTTGATTTCTGCAGAGCTGCACATGCATTGAATTCAACTTCAGGTTTGTAAAGAAATCTTTAAAGTAACTGTAAAAGCTTCTGCTTCTCTTAAAATCTGAGTTGCTTTAAAGGGAAAGATATTGGCTATGTGAAAAAAAAATCATTATAAAATGAACTGGAAAACTGAATTCGTTTCAGTAGCAAGAGAACGTGATCCAAACTGAAAAAATCACTGATGAAAGTAAGAGTTTAAATATCTGTTGACAGTAATAATTTGTCTTATGTTGACAATGTATTTAAAACCAGTTTTGAGCAAATGATACTTCATGGATTTTGTCATATTTTCTTATATTATCTCAAGTGGCATACTAAAATAACAGACCAGTTAATTTTCTTGTTACTATTTATTTGTATGAAGTCTTAAGTAACAAATCTTGGGTTTGTGCCAGTTGGTGCATAATAATGAGCGGCACTGAGGGTGCAGGATGGAGGGAGGGGAATTCTTCCAACAGACAATTAATGAAATTTTACACATCTGACACAACACACACCACACACACCCCCCTGCATTCTGCCCAGAGGACACAGTGCCTTACAGCCACGGAAGGGGATTGCCATCACAATCAGCAGCTGAGTGCTTTTATTCACATTTGCTTCCTAAGTCCACATTGCTTTGTGGACAACTTCTTGTGCAAAACCCTTGTGGTTTAACTCTTCCTGAATTAACCACTATAAATCATGACAGTGTGCTTGTAGGTACTTGAGCAATATGTTCAAATACTTTCTAGATGAGGAACCAGTTTTATTTAAAGAAATTAAATATCCAAAATAGAGTGACATACTTGAAATATTCATGGAGGTGAAGAAAGTGAATGGAAGTGGTGCCCCTTGAGATTTTTTTGTTTGGTTGTTTGTGGGTTTGGCCTTTTTAAAAATAAACATCCTCATCTCTGCCCAGCTTAGTTTTACTTACAGCAAGGCATCATGGAAGAAGAGATTTTTAGATAGGCAGGTTATAATCTTTCTTCTTCCTCATTTTAAGGCTCACTCAAATTGGTTTGCCTCACCCTTTTTTTGTCCTTCTTATTGAACTAGAATAATCTAAAGGGGTAATTCCAGACATACTTTGAATTACTGAGATAATGCACTACCTTAGAGTGATTAATATCAGAAAATATTTAAATAATAAAATACCTGACTGCAGTGAGATTTTCCCTTTATTTTGTTTGAAAATTATACTGCTTCAGCAAAAGAAAACAAAATAGAGACGACTGAAGTTTAAAACTGTTAATGATATTAGCAGTTACACACCTGGCAGTATAATGGGGCATGTGTATCATATGTGTGATGTGTATGCACTCAGCATTGGAACATTATGACAAGGTCAATGATTAGTGTAATGTTTTTTTTTACAGATTGAAAATCTACAGGAGCAACTTAGGGACAAAGACAAACAACTAACTAATCTAAAAGACAGAGTGAAGTCGCTGCAGACGGATTCCAGTAATACAGACACAGCGCTGGCAACCTTAGAGGAAGCCCTATCAGAAAAGGTAAAGTTTTCTCTTGAAAACCTTTGTGTGCTGTTCTTGTGGGTGAAGTGTGTGCAGAAAATGTGCTTCTAAGTTGGCCTGACAGCTCTCCCAAAGGCTGGGGGCCTTGTCAGGGAAGCAGGTGGCCCTGTTGTGGTAGGATGAGCAGCAATGACTGTCAGGGGATGAACTGACACAGAACTTGGAGGGGAACTAGTGATGTCCTTTGAATGCTTATGGAGAAAGTGGCCCAGGACATGGGAAGATTTTGCCTTCGTCGATGAGGTGAGTGGTTATTCCCTGAAAGAACTGAAAGGCACTGGACACCTGACTTTAGAGTTTTAGGCATTTTTCTGTCTTTGTGATCTTGACTATCCTGTTATTTTTCCCATTAACAGTTGGCTGTACCAACTGTTACCTTGGCTTGCCCTGAGCACTATTGGCTTCCTACACTTCATTTTTAAGGGAAATTGCTTCATTAAAAAAAAATATTGAGCATTCCTTTTTTTTTCTTTTACGAGCTCTATGCCTTTATTTTGAAAATACCTAGGAGAAGGGATAAATCTGGACTGTTTAAATGAGTGGCAACATTCCTACCAGTTTCAGTGAGGTCAAGTTTTTTCTTTCAGTTTACTTTGAATACGAGGTAATGCAAGTGAATTTATATGCCAAAAAAATTAGTACAAATTCCCACATTTTTCTGCTCACAGATCTTAATATATACTAGTTAAATGTGAACAGTAAAGTAATATGTGCCATTCTGCAGTGTGTAATCCTATGAAGGTATTTATGACTGAATATGACTTGAAAATGCTGCAGTTGTGTTGGCACTGACACATACAATGTTAATGTCAGATTTTTTTTATTTCTTGTGTTTTTAATTGATTTTCTTGCATTTGCTTGGTCAACAACAGTGAAAAAAGTTCTTATTGGTATTGATTCATGTGCATAAGCATTTATTTATACAAAAAAATTATACATTTCTGTAACCTTTCGCTGCTAATCTCAACACAGTGTTCACCAATTTCACAGCATGTTAATAAAAAGTGACAGAAAGTACTTTTTAATCTGTTTTCTCTCTTGTAAACTATATTTTCTGGATTATTCACTTTCCCAAAATGCCCATAGAGGCAGCTGAGGATTTTTTAAAACAGTCCTTTGGGAAGCAGAGTGACTTGCATAGAGTAGGAGACTTGCATAGGAGTAGGGGGCAAGCACCACTGCCGAGTTAGGATTCAGATTAGCTTTGAACCATGGGGTGCTTGGTCTGAGAGCATGAGCCACAATGAGGAGAAAGTTTCCAAGGTAAATGCATCTCTCTGTAGGATTTTGATTGCTGTATAGGGAAATCACCCTCAATTTCTTTTCCATTGAGAGTCCCTTGAAGGCCACACTTGGAAGGGCAGATTTTTAGAAGTCAAGGGTGATTTCTGGGATGAAGTTACACACTGAAAGAAGCCAGTTGCCATCCTCTAGAAATTCCAAATGGACAATTACACCTGGCTTTCTTCTGTCTTCTGGCAGCTAAATACTTTGACAGTGTCTGTTTACACATGTGCCTCATTCCTTTCTGTGTCCAGCTTCCCTATTCCTCCTGACTGCTCTCAGTAACTTTCTTATGCAGCAGCATTCTTCAGACCTACAGGCTTTATCAAGAGTTATTAAATATTTCCATTGGGAGTACTGGTAGAAATCTGGAATAGAGGTTTGTCCAAGTGGGACAAAGCAGGAACCCTTAGTGAGTTGTTTATTAACAACTGCACCAGTAGAAGTGCTTTTATTAATTCAGCATGTAATGCTGTCAAGAAAGGATGATGCTTTCATTTAAGAATACTTGGTTTGCATGCTTTTTCTTTCTAGAAATTGTATCAGACCTACTTTTCAACTATATAATTTTGTGTTTGTACTCTGAGATTAGGCTGGTTTTTTTGCATTAAATTAATTCTTTGTCCATTCAATAGTTTTTAGAATTTTAATTAAAAAATAATGAATAAAATACTTCAGGACTGTCATGAGAAGATCTTTTGAAATAGAAATAAAATGTATTCATACAAGTTTAGCTAACCACAATTTACTGGAATCTGATTGAGTTGCTTTTCTTAGCATCTACAGGAAGAAAAAAACAAATTAAAACATGATCATATGATATTAATGAATTATAAAGCCATTTTTAAAGTCCAAAACCTCAAATGTTTTCCTGCAGTTTTCTTGAAAATACACAGATTAAGATTTTGGCTCTGAATTAGAAAGTGTGTCTCCTTATTCTTTATGGAAATAGATATTTCCAAGTATCTGTCTCTTGATTTTCTTTCGTATTTAGTGATTAGGTATCTTGGGAACACTAAATGAGAAATTAATGTAGATATAATAAAACAATGTTAAGTTTTCTCTCTTTTAATCTTATAATTTTTCTGATGATATTGCTGGTGTGATTTTTCCTCTTGTTCTGAATCAGAAACAAATCAACTTCAGTTGCATTTGAGTTCATTTCGGAACTAAGCTGCAAAACATATTCATTCAAGTATTTATCCCTAATTTCAGAGCTTCTGAGCACTGAGAATTTGTAACAGCAATAATAAGGATTATATTACAATTAAAAAAGAAAGGTTTGAAAATCAGACTGCAAAAGTGCTATCAGCTGCCTTGATGTTATAACAAGAAACTTTTCAAAGAATATCTCAGCTCTTGGACTGGCCCAAAGCAGCTCAAGAGGTTGCTTTCATGAAGCTGATATTTATAAAGTTGGTCCTACTGTAGCAGCATACAGCAGATAAGCAACGGAGTATGTCTGATAATGGAGCTATATGCTGGGGCAATTCAGTTCCTGCTTCTGTGATAAAGTGCAAATAGATTAGACCTGTGAGGTCCCAGATTAGTGCATAAGGAAAGCTGCCCAATGCAAACAAGACTGAAACAAGAACACATTGTTGGGATTTCTGCAAGTTAGCTGTTAATCAAGCAAAACATGGTTTATTAGGGCCTTTTAACACATTTTTGACATTTGGCCTTATGCAGCTGACAGATAAATTAGTCTTCTTTTGTGATTGACTGAGAAAAAAATACACTGTTCATTAAAAAGATGAAATAGTGTTATGTTTAATTTCTTGTAGATGAAAAAATCATTTGGGTAAATAAATCTTCAAGAAGGAATTGGTAAAAAATCAATTCTGAATATAACCAGGTGGAATCTGAATGTTTATGATTGTTAAATAATTCTAATTTATGGAGGTTGGCATCTTAATATTAATATTCAAAATATTAAGAATTTACATTGTTATTTGGGATAAACCTGAAGTTATTTAGTGTCATAAATTTAGATTGGAAAGATGTTAAAGATCATCACCTAGTTCCAACCCCCTTGCTGTGGGCAGGGACACCTTCCATTAAACCAGATTGTTGCTGCCCTCAGATCTTCCTGGGCTCCTCAAGAGCCTCTCCAGCACGTCTGTGTCCTTGTGTGGGGGCCCCAGAGCTGGAGCAGTTCTCCCCCGGGTGGGTGTCAGCAGGGCAGGAGTGCAGAGTCACCTCCCCTGACCTGCTGGCCACGCTGCTTTGGATGCAGCCCAGGAATACAGGTGGTGCTCTGGGCTCTGAGTGCTCATGGCTGAGTCATGTTGAGTTTTCTGTCACTGTACACAGCCAAGTCCTCCTCTGGGCTGCTCTGTTATCTGCCCACCCTGGGATTGCCCTGAGCCAAGTGCAGGACCTAAATGATATGACTTCTATGCCCCCGACTGCCACCACCCAATGATCCCAGTGGTTCTCCTGATACTCTGCTTAAGACCTGCTCCCAATTGGAATGCAGTGCTAGTGGTTGTTTCATTGTACCCTAAGTATTTTTCTCTGATTGGTACTTGCATCCTCCAAGTATTGATGGAATGTAATTTTCTAGAACATAATCAGAACTTAACGAAGCCATACGACTGTGTTTGCTTTTTCCATTTTGCCCTTTGAATTAATCACCCAATCAATGACTGGTGATTGTCAGCAAATCTTGAAATAGTTATTGGAGATCAGCAAAATATGCAGAAACATGGCTGAGTTTTAATGCCTGTAGGATTACTGTTAATTAGACAGAGGAAAATCTTCC
The DNA here is from genome assembly GCF_012460135.2 of Molothrus ater. Lineage (NCBI taxonomy): Eukaryota > Metazoa > Chordata > Aves > Passeriformes > Icteridae > Molothrus > Molothrus ater. Next base: position 8,510,908 of record NC_050488.2, on the reverse strand, counting down.
TTTGCAGTTCTTAATTCTTATCAGGGTACTTTTTCTGTGTCTTGGACAACTGTTTTTTTGACATCTCAAAATATGATATGTGTAAACTGTAAGTTGCTGATAGCAAGTGGCTGATTAGATCTGGAACTTTGACATCTTATTGCAAGCACTGTGGAGTAATAACAAAATTGGAATTGAGTAAACTGGTCATGGCCCTGAGGAAACTATTCATGGCTTGTTTTAAACTTATTTTCAAGACTTCAATCAATTATGAATACAGGAAATGCATTATTGAAGTGAATATCTTTCCACATCTATCACAAAACTAAACATACTTGTATCAGTATACCTCTTTAATGAAGTTCCTGTACTGTGTTACTCTTATCAAATATTTAAAAACTTGATCTTATGATTTTGAAATCTAGAGAAGTCTTGCATTGACTTTAATACCATTAACTCAATCATCCTCTGCTTCTGCAGTTTTTTTTTAAGAAGTGCTACATAATGCAAACAAACTTAATGCTGTGATTTATTAAAATTATTTCCAACTTTTCTGTTTTGCAATTCTTTCCCTTGTTAGGAAAGAATAATAGAGCGTCTGAAGGAGCAAAGGGATCGAGATGACAGAGAAAGACTTGAAGAAATTGAATCTTATAAAAAAGAAAACAAGGACCTGAAGGAGAAGGTTAATGCTTTACAAGCTGAACTGACAGAAAAAGAGGTCAGTCTTTTCTTAAAAACTCTGCTCTTCTATCCATGTCATTATGATGAAAGAAAGTGCATAGGATTACTCTTGAGTCGTGTCAAGTACTGAAATTCTGCCACTTCAGTGTTCAGCTTCAGAATTGCTGTTTTCTTAAGCATTTTTCACAGTCCACATTTGTACATAAAATATTGCTTCAATTTTTACATAGTTGTGCATCATTATCTCTTTGTCCTTTACCTAAGCTTCCACTAGGCTCAAATATTCAATTTCTGCTCCTGTTTTTGTTTGTCAGTTAGAGAAATAGTTTTCAGTGTGTTTGTACCTCCAGAATATGACATGAGCTCGTCTGTACTATGAATGTTTGTGTTTCACTGCATGCCAGCTCCTGTGGTTCCAGTTGTATGCACAAAATGGTGTCTTTTGCTATCAATGCTTATCTTTGAGTCAGTTCTTTTTGGGGGAGGGGGAACAGGATCCAAGTGATTGCTAAGTTGGCAATGAGTTAGTGTCCTGGTGACTAGGAATTAACTTTTTACTCTTGGTCGTTTTCCAGTCTAGTTTAATCGATCTCAAAGAACATGCATCTTCATTGGCATCAGCAGGGCTGAAAAGAGACTCCAAACTTAAGTCTTTAGAAATAGCCATAGAACAAAAGAAAGAAGAGTGTAGTAAGTTGGAAGCACAGTTGAAAAAGGTAAGTTCCGTCTTAAACAAACAATCAGCAAAACAAAAATCAGCATCCCATACCTTCATTTTGAAATGATGAGCTTATTTACTCTTCTGGAGTAAATCTAGAATCTACCCATCTTATGCTGTTTGCTGATGCTTGCATCAAGTACTGCTTTTTCTCAAGAGGTTTGTACCAAAGCCACTGGTTTGTACCAAAGCCACTCAGCAATTGTCCTCAGTAGCTCTGTGAGGGAATTCTGAGAAGCTGCAACAAAATAGATGAACTGAGAGCAGGGCATTGGAGGGAAAAGGGCAGAAAGGAATTATCAAACCAGGAATTTATGTGTGTGAATTAACACCACTTTTAGAAGTAAACTGAAATGTTTGCAGGGTGAGAAAAGAAATTATAAGCTTGTCTAAGAAATGCTGGAATTCCTAATTAAAATTCAGCTAAAATCAGCTTCTAAAATGAAAACTCTAGCTAGGTTTTATTTTGATGTATTTTTGGCTTTGTTGGTGAACACATGTTTGTGATAATTAAGCAAAATATTCAAAAGTTTATATCAGCTGGCAATTCAGTATTTCTCTTCAGCAAGAAGTGAAAGCAAGCATTTAAAGGAAAATGTACAAACCCTGTATTTTATTACATGGTTTTACTTAAGTTGCTGCAATAAACTAGATTTTGCTTAAATGATTTGCAAGTGTTTTGATACCATTGTTTCTTTGGCCTTTCTCTGTGTTGTAGTAATGTCTGCTCTCATTGTTCTCATTACGTATTTGATGGGGTCAGGCATTACGTTTGCCTTCTGCAATTCATGACTAAGTGTACATCAAGTGTTGTTTTCCTTTTTTTTTTTTAATACTGATATAGTTTTTCATTTTCTGGTAATTAATATTTTTTCTGTGAATGTTATCACTGTTAGCATAATATTCTGACACTCTTTTTACCCAGGTTGAGTAGTATCCTGCTCAGATTAAGCATTGTTTCAATAGCCTGACCTGTGAAGAAGGTATTGCAAATTATTAAGGATACCAGTGTGTAAACCTTATACTTGTGTTCTGTCTTAATTCAGAATAAATATGTGCAATTAGGTGCCTGCATTAGATCTTTAGTTGAGAGGAAGGGAAGCTTTTTTCAATAAACATATACAAATGGAAACACAAATAATTTAAATGTCTGATACCTTAAAAATGCTATTGAGGGTAGAATTAAAATCTCCAAAAAAAGGTTTATCTGGGAATTAATTTAGTTTGCTTTAGTTTGTTAGAAAAAATGTTTGTTTACTTTGCACTCCACTTCAACAGATACCTCATTACAATCTGAAATGTATTTTTTTCTTCATTTAAAAAATATAGTTAAAAGAGCCCTGGAAGCACAGATCACTTAACTAACCCTCATCAAAATCCTCTTGAAGGACTTGAAATCCTAAGTGAATTGTTTATGACTGCATATTTAAGCACATCATACAGTAATGGAAAAACAAGCACTTAGAAAAGTCAGAGAGTGTCTGGGGTGTCTTTTGTATAAAAAGGGAACATGTTTCCTAAATACAAACAATTATTGAATGAAAGTTGAAAACATAATAGTTTTATTATATCATAAATGTAGCATAAAACCCCAGTGGAAATTCACCCACCATTTGTAGGAGACCAGGTATTTCCACAATAAAATGCAGTTACAACCTTCTTTCTGGGCATGCTTAATTGAACAGAAACAGTGACTGTTAATGACAGTAGACTCCAAACAGTCATTTTCAATTCACATTTTCTTTAATGAAATACTTTATGTTCAAACCTGTAAATACTCTGCGTTAAAAGTAATTGGTCCCCAGAAAAATACCTGCACCGTGTTCTCACTCCTCAGGAAAGTGAGTGAAACAGAAACCTGGGTCACTCTTGCACATGTCTGGCTCAGAGGAGGAGGGGACAGCAGCAGGGTCATAAATGAGCCCACGTGTCCCATGAGTGTGCTCACGTGTGAGCATCAACCTCTGCAGGAGCAGAGGCATCTGGCACAGTTCGCTTCTCTCTTTCCAAACCCACTCCAAGCGGCTGTCTCCCTGAAAAAATTCCAAGTAGCTTACACAGTACTCCTCTCTAAAAATATCATGGAAGAGGTACTTTGTTATGCTGCTGTAAAATAATTATAGTTCAATGTTGATTTATAAGTTTTAACAAATTAAAGTAAGAAATATGAAGATAGTACCCTGTGCACGCTTGCTGGGAGTTAGTCTTGCATGAGCACTAATGGTGGTAAGTGCTATGTCTGAAGGAAAATGTGCACAAGGGGCAAGTCCAAACTAAAATTGTAAATAAAAAACACCAAAGCAAATTCTGGCGTTTCTCCTCCCCAGCTTTTTTTGCTTTCTGGGTTTTTTTTGGAGACAATAGGATTCATTTATTGATAATAAAGATGGATTTTATTGGATCTGATTAGATCCAAATATTTTTTAGTACTACATAACTGGATTTTTTACATTTCGGCAAGAAGAAATATGCTGATTCGAAACCCATAATTTCACACAGTAGGCACATTTAAAAAATAATGCAGAGGATATTTGTACCAAGTAATTATTCATGTGACTGCTAGATTTGGGTTTTAAAATTAATGTTTTAAATTATAGACATGCTTATTGTACATTTTTTGATGAATATTATGGATTGAAATACATGAAAAATTTTAAAAGAAATAATTCTAAATACCAGAGAATGGTCAATGCGTTTTTCCCAAAATTACGTAGATTTTTGTTGACTTAGTTTGTATTGCTACTTGTGAAAGAACAGCAGGAGAATTACCTAAGAGGTAGCAAAGTGTTTTATATATATGTATGTATATATAATCTTTATTATCCACTCCAGAATTTCCTCCTTTTGTTGTTTTTTATGATCCTAAATTTACTTGCTTACTGACATATTTGCAGTTGCTAAAGTACTATTTGCTAAGCTGTACTGTTTGAAAGTCATTCTGCATAGAAAATTCAGTATTGTATTAAACAAAAGGAAAGTAATAAATTTAATGATACTATTTAATTAATCTTTTATTATTACTGTCTTTGAAGCTTTGGTGATAAATTGCAGCCTCAGCCAAAAGCACTTCTCGTGATTCATTGCTTGAGACCAGCACTTAATGTATCATCAAAAGTGGACACCTCTCTTTATTTCATGGGTTATTTAACTTGAGAAAGGGAAAGTAACACAAACCTTAAGTTTCTTACTCCAGCTATTCTTTTTTAGGAGCCAAAGTCAACATTTATGTTTCCCCAGTGCCTCTCACTTTCACCAAGGAATGTTTAGAATCTTAAATTTCTACCTTTTTTTTTCTTTTTTTTTTTTTTAATGACATGTTCTTCTGTGCAAATGCACTGGTTTTGTTGAGCTAATGCTGTTTTCCTGGATCTTTCCTTCTTTTCCTGTCTGTGCTTCACTCCCTACCAACTTTGCAATGTAGCAAGCTGAGCAGTTGTTCAATCAGATGTACAATCCAGTAAGTTCACGTTTAAAATGCCCGCTGTAACATATGGAAGCATGAGGATCCATTCCCTTACTGTGTTGTGCTCTTCCTCTGTGGAGCTTTGCAGAACACTCCTGGTGCTCACTCTGCTGTATCCATTATATCCAAAAAATGAACTTTGTGGACTTGAAGGCCTGTTTAAGAATCTGAAATGTATTAAATAGGTACATTCTGTGTTTCTGAGAAAACAAACGTCCTTTAGGTCCTCAACTTCTCCATTAGAAAATGCATGCAGAAATTTTTTTCCTTTTGCTTTGCTTTTTAATTCCTCCTTGTACAGTACTTTATTTGATCCTTCAAACTTACATAACTCCTAATTTATTCAGTTTATCTTCAGTGACTGAGTTAATTAGATGAATAGTAATAGCTAGGAAATGACTGGCAGTATTTTCAAAAGTCCATATGACTAAAATAGATGAGTTCTGCTTATGAAAGAGTGTATACATTTAGCATACACACATTAGGAACATGGAAACTTTGTATTTAAGTGAAGAAAATACTGAAATATAAAATGATAAATGCAAAAGGCAGTCTTTGGAAAAGCACAGCATTGCTTTGGCTTGTTTAGCATTAATATTCTCACAAATGCCTGCTTAATTGCACAATATCTCTTTTAACTTGACTCCTTCAATTTGAGGAAGAGCAGCAACAAACCTTTTCTCTAGAGAGAGGCGTTTCAATCTTTTTGGCTGAGATTGTTACATTTAATGTGCTGTGAGCATCACAGGACAGAAAAATGATGTAACTGTAAGAGCAATTTAAAAGCTATGGTTTACATAGTAATCCTAGTCAGAATTACTATGTAATTTGGATAGTGTATATATAGAAGAAGTGGGTTTGTAGCTGAAGTAATGTGATACTGCACGTTAGAGGAGGTATTGCCATCACTGGAGTCAGGGGGAGCTTTGCCATGGGTGTCCGTGGACCAGGATTCCAGCTTTGGAATCTATTATGGTTAGGTTTTGTAGCTCCAGCCATGTCATGCATATGTCATGACTTGTGTATGGGAAAGGAGATTCCCACACAATCTGCTCTATTTACTTTTGAAGTTATTGGTTACCTTGTTTAGAATTTAGTCATAAATTGTAGCACAGTAGCATAAAACCTGATATTATCACCTCTACCCTCCAGCACAGTGCTGGAGAAAGAGCTTGTCCCTTTCAATGATAACCCCCTTTTTTTCTGTATCATCTCGGGTCACTTTTGTGGTAGTTATGTTTCTATTCATGTCATTTGCACTGCTCCTGTGCTTGTCTTTTCAGACTGGAGTCTTTTTACTGTTGGTTTTTAGCTTGGTTTGCATAAATACTGGCCAGTCATTAGATCAATATTAGTGATTCTGCTGTATACAATTAATTTGTTACTTTCTAATCTGTTTGTGTGCAGTATTCCAAAGTCAGTCCTTAACTGTTTTTTCTGCCTTTATGTGGTTAATTTTCAAAAGGACAGCCTGTTGGAAGTTGCAAAGCAATGGATGCAAGATCCTTTTCCTTTGGCACCAGGCAGCAATCGTACTATACCCACAAGATGATTTTTTAAAAATAAACTTCTCTTGCTCACTTTCTTTCTTCTCCTCATATATGAGAATAAGTTGTAAATAGAATTGGACATACATTTCTTCATGCTTTAAAGGTGAACTTTTTGAAATACCCAATGAGATTTTGTGCAAAATTAATTATAAGAAATTACATTATTGCCTTTGTGCTGTCATTTAAATATCATGCTGTATTGAGTTTGGAGTTCAGGTGAACCTTTTTCTGAATATTAAAGACTACATTTTCCAAGATCTTCTATAAGAGAAATGTCAGATTAAAATTTAAACTATTTGCAGAATACACTATAAATTACTTAGAGCCGTCCCTAAAGTTAAATGAAAACCTCCTGAGTTTTAAGGAGACAAGAAAATTTGTGTGACAGCAATCTTTTTTCCCCCATCTTTTCTTGGAAGTAATAAAATTTGAAGGATCTTACAAAGTAATAAATATCTTGCATGTAAATTCTGCTGTTCCTTTTCTTTTTTTTTTTTGATTTTAAGTACCCACTTGATTTCTGTGTATGTTTGTGTCTGAAGCTTTAAAAATGAAATACTTATCTATCCCTCCATTTCTGTTATGCAGAATAATACATGCATGACTGTAGAATAAGACTCTAATAGCCTAAATAATTCATGTTGCATGTCTGTGCCACACTGTTATGATATTTCTGTAGGAAATTTGTGGTTTACATAAGGAAATGTTACTTTTCTTCTAAACCATTTACAGTGCTTATGAAGCAAAGATGAGAATGTAAAAATTTGTGACATTCTAATGGTAGAGTGATATGCTATTTTTACTCAGTTGTAAAAATAACATACAAAATCACAGTCATAATATTGGGAGAAAAAGCATCCTAAAGTGAGCGGATTAGTTTGCAGTTAACCTAATCTGTACACAAAAGGGTTATAATTTGCAGATACAATTTAAGAAAGCTGAAAAATACACATGGACCAGTCCCTCCTACCATAAAAGCCCCATAGAAACAGAAAATGTGTTTTCCAAGGTAAGAGAGAGCTTAAGGAGTAAACAGGGGACAGAAATTCAGCAGAAAAAGGAGAGTACAGCAGAAATAGGCAGAGACTTTCTGATTCATGCAGCTTCTGTCTAGAACTAGATCCAACAGTGCAGTCTACAGCCTAAAAAAAGCCAAAGAAATCTGCCCTGTCCTGGCAGGAGCAGGGTCAATATCAACTGAGCTGCCTTTTAACTCCTTTGGGCCTACTGTTTGACCTCAAGAGTCAAGTTCCAGCTGTCAACAATCACCCCTGATCTGTACACAACAAATTCGGAAAGGTGCTTAGTTCAGATCCAAACACATCTTTCAAAGCCGTAAAATAAAATGGGGCCTTATAAGTAATTCTGTGCCTTTGTCTTGGCCATGTCAGATGGATTGTGTTTTGCTCTTTTTTAGTATCAGCAGCTTTCTTTACAATGTGAAGAGTCCCTTAAAGGGAATTGCAGGTTAAAATACCACCTGCAGAGAGCCCTTTGTGAAAATTTGGTTTTTTGTTCTTGCTCTCCCTTTTTAACTGACTTTACTTCTTCATTTCGGCAATACCCTTGTAGAAATCTGGTTCCTGAAAATATTCCAAAAAAAATTCTCTAGGTGCTTTGAAAAGTAGAGGCAATTGGATCAGTTGGTGGTTTGCAATACCGGCTTTATTTTTTTTTAGATTATTTTTTAAGACCAACCTTGTAGTAACTTGATGCTTACATTGATTTATGTATGACATTGGTTGGATGCTTAATCACATTTAATCATATCTTCAGAGTTCCAGTTCATGTTGGGGAGATGCAGTGACCCAGTTTGTGCTGCAGAACTTTCCAAAAAAAAATCCCACAAATATGGAATGGCATGAGTACCACAGAAAACAAGAACTGAAAATACTTTTTCACCTTAATGTTGATTTCCTTAGCATGCTGTTGAGCCAAGATTTAAAGGGCTAAACTGAGGAATATATTTATTATTTTATGTGGTGATTTGTTTATCATCTGTGCAGTTGGTAATTTTTTCAGAGCTGCTGTGTGTCAGGATACCCATGGCAGTAGAACATTTGGCACCTCTGCGTTGGTGATGCTATTATGTTCTTGCCCAATTATGCATTTTCCTTGTTGAAAGTGCAGTGTGGCAATGAAATATAAAAAGGAGACAGGTTTCTCTCCCTCATCTGCATTGCTTCTTGCTCTGGGGTAAGCGAAGGGTAGAGGTACATGGGGAAAATGTTTGGGCTGAAGCTGAGACTTTATGCTAAAGTGAAGACTGGTTAGAGGACGGAGGTGGGTATTTCTCCTCTCTATGAAATGATGGAAGAAAGGCTGGTATATAATGAATTTTGTGCCATACTAAAGGGAAAGGACAGAAAGGTGGCAGGGAGTTGCATGAAAGAGCAACAGCCTTTAGAGAGGAGCTGTGAAATTCTGGATTTACCCTTGGGAGAGGAGGAGAAATCTGAAGAATAGGGAACAATATGCTTTTTGCATATTTCTTAGTATCTTGAAGGTGGGAGTTGGGTTATGTTTCTTTTTCTACAGTGAATTCACCTATGGAATTAAATTATTCCTTGCAAAATTACTGTATAATATTGTAATAAGGTTGATGGACAATCAGAGTGTTTTCTCTGATAATTGGTCTTGAGTCTGAGTATTACATTGACTTCAAAAATTACAAAGCTAGTTGAAAGTAAATATCTTGATACAATTAACATGTGGTATAAAAGAAATCCAAGTTTATTATTAAGGAAGATTATGAGCCTGAAAAGGAATCTGTTGCTGACATCTCACTCAAATGGTAAAATCAAGATACTCCTTGAATGTTACCTTGAAACAAGTTATGGGTTTTAAAAGTCCTATGGAATGGAATTCAGGACTGGAGCATGTACCAAAACAGAGATTTTGAAGAGCAAGGTCAGTAGGTTTATTAGGCTCCTCATGTCATTCCCTTGGCTTCTTTTGGTGATGAAATATTTCTTCTGAATAAAAAACCTCCAAATAGGATAAATAACACTTCAAATCTACTATCTTTTTCTTATTATCCTCATGCTTAAATGATATGTTACATGCAAACCTCCTAAGTTTTTTCCCTACTAATTTCAATTTTTTGTTATATTTATAGTAAACTCAGACTTGTTCTTTATTTATACAGAAAATTTTAACCATTGCAAAGAATATGGACCTTCTAGTATCTGTAGTTTATATTAGTTCTTTCCCAAACATGCATGCTTCATTTTGATCTGCATTTCTTTCATTGCTTGCTTGCATTGTCCATTCCCTGAAATTAAGAAGGATAAGTAAGTCCATGTCTTCTCTGCGTATTAAGATAGTTGGAGGACCTTCAGTTCTAAATACCACGAATTTCTGTAAAAAATCCTGTATGTTACCTGAATTTTCTATGTTTAATGTGCACTGCCTTAAACTACTTCTTTTTTCCTTGCCTGCTCTTTCAAGATGCCAATTAGGAATAATGGGAAGCAAGGGGTAGGCTAAGCATTGCAGTGCATCGTTGTTTCCATCTGTCTGTGATTATTGCAGCCAAGTTGAAAGCACTCGGTGCCAGGTCGTGCTCCCATTGACGTTAATTGGGTTTTTGCCATTAGGTTTGATGGGAGCTGGCCTGGGCTCTGCACTGTTGTTGTTTTCATTGCTCTCTCTTGTCTGTGGAACTCCCACCCATCCATGCATGTGTTTGCCAGGTTTGTGCTGTTTTCACCAATAGGCTTGTTCCTCTGATGTTTCAGGTTAAGTATTAATGGTAGGCTAAAAAGGATTATTGGGTAAGATGTCTGCTGAAATCAGCTTCTTTAGTTTATTGGTTTATCTTTTAAAATCACCTCTGCATTAAAAACAATTTCTTTCCTTTAAATTCTTTGTGTCAAACTGCATTTGAGACATCTGGTGATACAGATATATACAATATGTATATATATGTATCTGTGTTTGTATACTGATACATGGACAAAGTGTGTGTGTTTCTGTATAGGGAAAGAGGACATGATTTTTTAAGAAATTGCCTATATATTCAAAACACACTGAACTTAATGTGAGTTTAATGAATCACAAGGTGAGTTTTTGTTAAATTTGGAAAAACACCTTTAAAGTGGGGTCACTTTAATATGTAAAAACCCCCTTAAATCCCCTCCTCTTTCAGGATGATAGAGTTTGACTATGTAGGTATTTTTATTTATTTTTATAATGCATCAGACAGGAATACCCATAATCCTTTTTAATGTAAACTTGAGTTCCGAGACTGAAGAAGTAAAGCTTTTAAAGCTATTTAAGTTATTGTCACCCTTATCTTTTTGAAATATTGATTCTGAAGGCTCATGAAGCTGAAGAGGAGGCACGGATGAATCCAGAATTTGCAGACAGAATGAAACAGCTTGACAAGGAGGCCTCGTACTATAGAGAAGAATGTGGCAAAGCTCAGGCTGAGGTTGACAGACTTCTAGAAATACTCAAGGAAGTAGAGAATGAGAAGAATGACAAAGATAAGAAAATTGCTGAGTTAGAAAGGTAATTTTTGTGTTGTCTTACATTGAGTAGCATTTTTGCTTACTTGATCTTCATTTCAGAAGCAGAGGTTACAAGCGGAGTATGTTTTTTAAGTGTATATTGGTAATGCTTTATAAAAGAACAAAAAAGGGCTACTTAAGAACTGCATCTCCTGTTGGCTGACTTTGGAAAAATTTAAGGTTTCTGTTTTTTAATACTCTTCATAAAACAAGAGTATATAGGAAAGGTCACATGCAATTTACAGGCACAACAACCCCCCAGAAAAACGTATTGGGGAGCAATCCTGTCTTTTTAGTAACTTGTGAATCAGACCTGCCCTCACATGTTTCTTCAAGTGTGAACACCATCAGTCATTCTCAGAGATCTGAAAAGTATTGGTAAGTATTTCTAAGCCATCTCATGAATATTTAATAATAGCTGTAACTGTTTCTTGGTGTTCCCATAGTCTTTGTTTGCTTCAAAAGAATATTTTCTGATCTTGACCAGATAGTGATTGTCTTGTGTCTGGAAAGGTTCTTGAGGCTTTCCATAATGGAGAGAGGAGGGTTTTGGGATTTGTCTTATAACCTTTGTAATTAAATAGATCTTGGAACCTTCTTACACAAGGAACTAAGGGGTCCAGAGATACTGGTACAGCGTTGTCAGCATACAATGTTCCTATTGTCTGAGAATCTGTAGTGGGTGAGAATTTTCTATTTTTGTATTCATTTCCTTTTCAAATTTATTATACTCTTAGCAGTGAAGTTTTGGAGCACTAATTTCTAGTCTGTTATTTCTGATGAGGATGTCAACCCTGAAATAACTTCTAAGAAAATAATGGTGTGGTACTGCTGAGTGAACACAGACTTTTGAAGAGAACGTGCTGTACTTAGAATGTGATGGAGTGGTTAAACTTTGCTATGGACCTTTAGCATATATTTGACATTTCCTCAAACTTCAGATGCAAGGGCATCTCTGGGGTCCTGTAGGAAAATGAATGTGACATTAAAATGCATTTATTCATTCATAGCTTGCTGGGATCCACGTTCACTGCTATGCCAACATCTTTACACTGCAAGATAATTGCAACAAGATAAATTGTCAAAATATATCAACATAAATTTCTGAGGAAGTGATAATCTAGACTATTGCAAGCTGTGGTATCCTCACAATATTTGTTATATTCACACAGGAATTCTTCAACATAATGTGGTGTGCTTGTATAAATAAGCTTGAAAAGTAAAAATGCTTGTAATAAAGTTATCATTTAAAAATTCAAACAAAAATTGAAACAAGGAGATGAATATTAACGTTCTACTAGTCAGAAAGTATTGACACACGAAGTGTCAAATACTCAGGGGTAGAAATATCTGCTTTGAGATATGGGCAGTTAATTTTATAAGTGTGTGCTACTTGGCAGATGAACATTATTAATAATTATGAAGAAGTTTTCCTGTGAATGGTAATTATTTTGGTTTTAATGTGATTTTCTTGGCTCAGAAACTATCACACTCCTGAGCGTCATCACTTCAGATTAATATTATTACTTATATGAAATCACGTTGGTCTGTTTCTTTAATTACTCTCCCTATATTAACTTTTTATTTTACAGTTTCTTATTACTACACAAGAGAAACTACACCTTCTATAGTTAAGCTATTTGAAAATTGTACTAAAAGTTATTACAATTTATCTGTTTATAGTTAAAAAATGTTTAAAATCAAATGCAAGATATTACATTTAATGTATAATGTGCTTTTGTTAAATTTAACTTGCTGTTTTTCTTGGTTTTCTTGATGAATGAAATGTGGTTCAGGCTTTTTTGGTTTTTATTTTTGTGAGTTTTTTTTTTAATTAATGTAAATGAAACTGGGTAAGGTAGTGATCAGCTCAAGTTTTAATGCCAAGAGCCTCACCAAGGAGAGGGAGCTGCAGCTGAAACAGAACTGTCAGGATTGAAGGAGTGTATTGTTTAAAGCTTTTATTGATGGTGTTAGAATGAGAAGTATGTTTATGAAATGTGATAGACAGTTTGAATCACAAAATGAAGTGAAATACAGTGGCATAAAATGCATGTTTGTGAAGTCAGGACCAGTAAAGTTGCCTGATCTAAACTAAGGATAATCCTTGATACAGGCAAAGAAAGATTGGGTGAATTTGCTTATGGCTGTGTCATTATGAGCCATCTAAATAATGAAGCAGAGATCTAAATAATGAGGAGTGAATCCTGATATGTCAGAATAAATATCTGCAGTAAGGATAGGAAGGTATTAATGTCACCAGGGGCTGGCAAGGCTCTGTGTGGAGCTCTGCTGTGTACTTCTCATCAGTCATACGCCTGGAAGTTGAGTTAAAACTGGCAACAGGTGCAGAGAGGGCTGGTAAGAAGGAATGAAGTGCTCATGACACGGGAGGAGTCTAAGCAACAGTGGTTTGTTTCTCTGGCAAAACAGAGCTCTGTAGGGATGCTTGTTCTGTGCAAATATGGGAAGGGGTGAGCACTGCGGGGAAAGCAGTGTGATTTCAGTAAAAGAGCATTGGCACATGATATGATATAAATTATCCATTGGTAAATTTAGACTGAAAAGAGAAAGTAAATGACGCCAACGTGGTGAAGATTGCAAAATCTTGGATCCATGTTTGTCCAGTGGTATGAGAGATGCTTGGTCATTTGCTAGGCTAAGTGTAGCTTCTCAGCAAAGATTGCAACAATATAAAAGTCCATTTAAAAATATTATACTATGAGACAAACCTATTTGTTCTTAAACAAGAAGTTTTTTGTTTCTGTTGTCTACTTCTAATATGCAGTGGGTATATAGCACTATAGCTGTGTATTCAAGCTCTTGGGGTATTCAGACTAAAATTAATTAATTAATTCTGAATTAATTTGGATCTGAATTCTCATGAAGGTAAGTCTACACAGCAGTGACACATCATTGCACAAGAGACAAAACATCAGCATGTGGAATAATTGCATTTTTAAAAATCTACTTTTATGGCTGTTGAGTATGATCCTTTTCTTAAAATCACAAAATACTGTGTGTTGGGGACAGATTTAAGGATTAGTCTAGCTGTGTGGGGATTATTTTAGCCTTACTTTTTGAAAAGGGTGTGTTAGGTATTTTTTTAACAAATAAAGCAGTCAAAAATCAGAGTATTTTCAGTGCTGAAATATTAATTCTCTACTTCATACTGAATTAAAAATTTGCTGTCAGCATTGGAAGGGGATGCATTTCTGGGGTGGCTTGGGGTGTCAAATCTTCATCTTTGATTATTAGCTACAGTGCTTTGTGAACTTAATATCTTTGAACAAGTTGCCAAATGGTTTAGCTGCTTTGACTGCCATGGGAAGAGTTGATGAATGAGGGTCACCAGCCTATGACAGTTCACATGAAAGACTTTGTGGAATATGACAAGATGTTTGTGGGGCAGCAAGTGCTACCAATATTCATCCAATTTATTTGTTCTATTTGGTGTGTATATGAATTTGGAATTTGGATGGTTATAAATATGGATGTCTTTCTGCTGTCCACCAATGACAAGATACCCTTTTGATTTAAAATTTATTTTCTTCAGTGCACAGGAAGGATGTAGCTCTGCAGAAATTTCATTTTAGTTCCTGCTTTTCCTTCCCTTCCCTTTCCTTTTCTTTTTTTTTCTTTTTAATAATCTGCTAATATAACATCTGCTTGTTATATTTTTAAAGAACTAATGTGTTCCTCCCTTTATTCTCTTTTGCTGTCTTCCTCCCTATCTGTTTTTCTCCAAACTGCTGCTTTCATCCCTACTCCAACCAGCTTGACTTCCAGGTCAGTATTTTCTGCTCTCCTACTTAATGCTCCTTCCACAATGAAGGTTTTCATTGATGCTTCATTTATTTGGTTGTTTTGGTTCCACATTATTAACTTATGTTTGTATTTTGTTGTTTTTATTCTGCTCGTCCCTATTGTGAAGTTTTTGGTCGTTTCATTTGTAGACCAGAAACTTTCCAGTAAATGAATCTTTTTCTTGAATGCCTATAAGAAAAAATGGTTATTGACAACATATTCAATTCATATGTTGTTTTGTGTGAAGATTTTTCTTTTGGTTTTGCATATGTTATCTTTTTTTAGAGAGTTTAACACGGGGAATAATTTTTGGTAGACAGCCCAACCCAGCAGGTAATGAACAGTGACAATTGTATACAGAGAGGTTTATACCAAAGATCAGAGACTTATTCTTAATACTTTGTCATTGCCCCTTTTACTGCTCATGAACAGAATATGAGGAGTTGCAGTGGTTCAGGAACTTGTAGCTGTTTTTGCTGGCCAGATTCAGGACCAGCACATAACTGTAAAGGAGTTGTCTGTATGTGTTTTTAGGCTGTGTTTGGATGTAACCTCATGTAGTTAGGTCTGTGTTTTGAATTCTTCCAGGTTGTAAATTAGTTTAGCTGGCATTTGTCTCTGCACACTGCTTCTGAGTAAACTTTTCAAGTATTCCATGCCTTGTGGTACTTGTTGGAAGCAAAAATGTATCTGTTAGGCATTTTTTTCTCTTAGTAGGCCTTGGTGTTAATTTTCTTTCTCATGTTTATGGGTGGTTGTAAATTGTAAGTTGGCCAAGTCTTAAAACATCTTTTTGATGTTTTCTCTTGGGATAGTCAAGACCAAGCACAATTCACAGTTCAGACATGTCAGAGAAGTCTCTGACAGGAATGTCTTCAAATTGCACAGCTAAAGATGGCTCATTGCAAAAAGATGTCAAGACTTTTTTTCCCTCCTGATGTTCTTTAGTGCATGTCGCAATCACAAGTTACTTTCCAGCTGAAAAGTTTTGTTTCTGAAATTTGGGGCTCATTGATTGCTGTAAAGAATTGGATGAATGCTCAATTTACTGTCTATCTACTTCAAGTATATTTTTATGTGCCTGAGGGGACAATTGTTACACCCAGATTGTGAAAATACTTCAACAATTAAGTTTCAGAACCTTTCTTTCTTCCAGAAGTTAAATAAATGCATTTATTATGGAGTTGGCCATGATGAAATTATTGTCTGAATGTGACCACTTTGCATTTCTATCAGAGCATATTCAACATTGATTGAAAATCTCTTTAGCTTAAGAGAGCCTAAAGAAAGGTATTATGCTATGTGGTTGTCATTATGGTTGATTTCACTGGAATTCAATGATTGGTATGCGGAAACATTTGTTCAGCAGTTGGAGGTGCAATTTCTGTTATGTTTTATTGACCTAAAAAGCCAACTGACCTTGTTGAAGCAAACTGTCTGCATAACCCTGCCAGCTTCCATCCCTAGAGTCCCAGATAAGTTGTAGAGTATGATTAGAATTTATTGTGGGTATTCAGTGAAGTGTTAAGTTTTCTCAACTTGAATCTTCATTAAGGTCAAAACTTAATTTAAGAAACAGATCTATTAATTTCCATAATTTCTGCTGATCAGTATGTTCTTAGCTGTCATTTTAGTCATCCATACTCCTAGGAGGTTTTTATGGTTAGGAAAATGCTGCATTGGTTTTAAAATGTGGTAGGCTATTGATACTGATGAAAAACAAGAAAATCAAATATATTGGCATAATGCCCTCATGTGCACCTGCCTGTACAAGATAAAAATATTCTGAGTATAACCATCAGTACAGTGACATCCCCACACCTTTTGGTTACAACAGGTTATATACTCCCCAAACTTTCCTTCCTGCAGATAAGCAGGAGATGGATATTTTTTCCATGTGAATTGTACTGACCAGTGCTAGAAAGTTTCCCACCAGCTCTAATGTTGGACTTCCTAATTGTTTCCATGGGAGGCCAGAGCTCAGTGAGATGTGCAAGGGAAGGTTCAATGGAGTTTTAAATTTAACCTACAAGCCATCCACAGTTTTGTCAAATGTCAGTTTGATGGTTCCAAGGGCAGAGTGATATGTTGTTCAAAGATAATGTCCCCGGAGAAATGGAGATAGTGTACTACTGCAAACTGAGAGAATCTGTGATGTACATTACTCTTCTGCGAGACTGGTTATTCTGAGTGAGAAACACAGTTGTCACGTTGGATAACAGACAGATTGCTGACATGTCATTCTCTTTTAGGCTGTTTGCTACATATGCAGAACTAATGTTTTAGCTTTAGTTTAATGTTTTGAAAGGGATGACATTTTGAGATAAGACTATATAGATTTAGCTGATTTTATGTGTGGTTTTAAACTTCTGGAAATTTCATTTTTTAAGAAATAGTAAAATAGAAAGTTTATTTCTTTGGTATTTTAATTTAAGGGAAGAAAGGGAAATATTTTATTACAAAATTAGCTGAAATCATAAAGATGAACAGTAAAGATACAAACAATGCCCTGGGACAAGATGATGCACTGTTGTTCAATTTCATCCCACTCACTACTGAACTTGTTAGCCTTGTTCTGGACTTTTCCTTTCAGTTTGCTGAAAGCCATGAAAAGGTCAAATTAGAAAGGAATTATTTAAATAAGCAAGGATATTTTGTAATTTGATTTGCTTTTTTTGAGATTTGATTTGGAGGGTAAATACTCCATAAAGTAAATGGTTATGCAGAATGAAGTGGATATGAGGAGGAAAGAGCTCTACCTCACTGAAGGAAAAATACCAACTTTGGGTTTGGGTGCATGTGACATCACAACTCTATGCTGGGAAAGAGAGAACAGGAGGAGCTGTTACTCTTCCCTTGCATGATTACTGATTTAAGACATCAATATTTCCTATGCTTCTCCAGACCTGCTGCCTCTATTAGTTTTCCTCAGAGGCAAGATCCAGAGGGCAGATTTCTCTACCACTTTAACCTGTGCATGAAGTAGCCCCAGAGCACTCCCTGAGGGTATTGGTGACTGCTGGGCTCCATGCTGTCAGGATTCCCTGTGCACCGTGGAGGGTGTGTGGTGAAGCATCTTTGTGACATAGCACAGCTTGCCCTTAAAAAGCTGTTACTGAAAAGAGACAGGGGTACTAAATTTAGGAATTGGGCTGTTGGTGGAACCACTCCTTCCACTCATATTGTTTGCTTTCTCAGTGCAGGAGCAACATGCCTGGGCAGTGTGATGGTGCTCTGATCTGAATTTATAATAAGGGGAAGTTTGTATGTCTAAACAAGAATCATACAAGGGGTACCTGATTTATTTGGAGGTCTGAAGAAGTTACTACAAAAGCATGGAAAGCTTGATTTATGCATTGGATGATAATGGCTGGATTGATCCTGAGAACTTCTAGGGTGAGCCAGGAGTTGCAGTCAAAAGATTTGATCCAGAAGGAAATTGCAGTGAAACGTGGAGTGCTGCAGAGGAGGTGTGATCCTGATGGCTGTCAGGCTGGGCTGGACATGCTGCGGAGCAGTTGGATGCAGAGAAAAACTGGAAAGAGTCAGGAACTGCTTTTTCTGGTTTTGTTTGTTTGTTTGTGTGGAGATACTTTGTTAGTTTGGTAATTTGAAGAAAAAAGCTTTTCTGGACTACAGCTGGGAAAGACCTGATGGACCAGTAGCAGGGCTGCAACTTCTTGGTTGCAAATTTCAGGCAACAAATTATTTCCAGTAACTGGTTACAGTTATTGCTAATGGTCTCAATTAATAAAATAGCTGAGCAAGCAATTGCCATATTAAATCAGATCAAATATCCTTCTCATCTAGCGTGCTGTCATCAGCAGTGCTTTTTGGTTTTTTTAAAGAAGAACATCAGAAGAAAATGCACGACAATCCTGGGTGTAGGAGAGAGATGTGTGACAGATGAGTCTTCTGGTACGAATTTCACACATGTTCATGTAAAGTGTCATCCAGCAGGAATGTGCTGAGGAAGACAGCAGTGCTGGGTCGGAGTTTCCGTGGTTGCAGTGCAGATCTGCCTTGAAACAGAGTGACATGAACCATAGTTTGGAACAGGGTTTTAGTGTGTCTCTTTCATTCATGCGTTATCCTCACGTGGATATTTCCAGCATCTCTCCAGGGCTTTGGAGGGAACTGTGTCAGACTAAACACTTCTTAAATAAAGATTTTGGAAAACTTCCCAGAGTGTGTGTTAGGTAGACCCTTCCTCCCACATTTTTGCCTGTGAGGTGAGAAATGTTTCAGTGACTTCTGTGATGCTTGCTTGATTTCTACCAGGCAGAGTTCTCGGTTGTCCCAGGACAATAATGGTTTGTGGTGCATTTGGGGGTAAAACAATTGTCTCACTGAAAAATTGTCATGATATGAGTAGTAAGAAACCTGAAGCCAGCCTTCAGGCAATTGAAATGATGAGATTTAAAAGTGGGGGGAGTGTAAGGGGATGGGAAGAAGGTTTTTTGGGTTCTTTTTGAGACCTACAGGACTCTGCGGGCTACAAGCCTGCTCCTTTGGGTGGAACTGAAATAGCTGTGTAATCTGTCTGTAACAGGAGCTGGGAATGTAATGAACACATTGAATATACTAAAATTCACTTAGCTCCTAATTCTGGTCATGATGCATTCAACTGGAGAATTTGGGATATAGGAATTAATTTTTTTTTTGAGATATTTTTAAATTATTTTAGTATTACTTGGTTTAGGTGATTTTTTTGTCCCATGTTTGTGTTGGTCATTTTGTTTCCAGTTCTTTCTATCAAAGAGTTGTGGGAGAACACAGAGGGGTACCTGCCAGTTCTGATGAGCTGACGAACTGTGATGTGGAGTTTGCCATTGTCCCAGCATCAGGTGAATGGCAGAAAGAAGAGCAAGCATCCTTCTGCAGTCAGAGATAATTAATTTCTTGTGATAGTATTTTCTCAGGCATGTGGAAAATAGTGGCCTTTATTGCCTAAAGTCAGTTTGGCCAAGGTTAACCAGAGAGAATTACCTGCCTCCAGATTCTCATGTTCAAAAGGCACCAAAATTTTACTCAGTTTTCATAATCTTCTTTTCTATGGGAAAGTCTTAATGTCCCGTTAGCCTTCCTGGCAGCAGGGGAGATCCAGGCACAGGCTGATAACATTTTTCTGTCTCTCCAGGGGGCATCGACTTGAGCTTGCTTTCTCATCCCAAATGATAAAAGATCTGCTAAGGAAGCTGAGCTACTTCCCTTTATGTCACTGTAGAATAGATTTTTTTTAGTTGCAGGATCAAATAGCACAATTTTAAAAATGAAATTTTCTGGGGTTATAGATTATGTTGTCACACAGGTTAGGAGTTTAAGCAATTGTAAAGGGAGTTGAAGTCTTGCTCCTGCTCCTTTGCAGTGGGAAAGAGAGAGAGAGGGGAAGATGTAGCTCTTTTAAGGAGAAAAAGAAAAGAGAAGGGAATAAGGTCTGCTAGATTTTTTGCTTTGGAGTTTTGAGGGCAAGCAAGGCAATGCTGAGAGAGGATATACAGGATTTTTTTTTATAGGATGGCAGTAGGTTAGTCAGATATGCAAAGAAAGGAATTCCTTGAGATTTGGGATGAAGTATTCCTCCAAAGTGACAACAGACATGTAAAAAATTCTTAATTTTGCTTGTTTCCTTTTGAGTGTGTTTAACAAAACCAAGGAATACTTATTTATTTATTACTTATTCTCCCTTAAGAAGTTTCCATTCAAAACACTTTACTCCCCTGTGCCGATGTAGTGATCTGTATTAACCTTTCAGCTTTTTAAATGAGTATTTTAGGAGTATTTCTGATTTTAATGTTTAAATTTGATAGAGAAATTAATTTCTTAATGGTTGGGGTAGTTGCTTTTGTTTATTCATTCAAGGTATTTAATTTGCTATCAGTGTGATAATTGTATTAGTTACCAAAAAAAACCTAAGATTTTAAAAGATGTCTTGGACACTAATAATTCTTTAGGTTATATGAGCTTGATTAAAAAAAACAACATGAAAGTTTTAAATGCAAATGACAGCACAGAGTTAGTTTTAGCACTGCTTAGTTTTTTATTATCATATTATAAAAATTACTTATTATGTCTAGCTTATAAACTCAATTCAGCAGTCAAGCATGAGGGCTTTCTTTTAGAAAGAATTGCTTTTCTTTGAGATTTGTTTTCTTTGTTATATCAAAAATTCACGCTGTCACAGGTAGAGATTTTCTTGTCCTGATAATATCTATTTTCTACAGAAAAATCCATCTCTGGGCTGTAAGTGAATAAACAGTGTCCTTATTTGTGTCAAGAATGCATCTGCCAGTGCCCCTCTTAACACCTCTTGTGGTGATTTTGGTCTCTCAAGTCCAACCCAGCTTTGTTTCTCAGGTTTAGAGATAGATAGTAGCAAATGCATTTGTATTCCATGGAAATGCTAGAAACAATACTAAAGTTGCTTATATCTTAATAAAATTCTAGCTTTTGGATTTCAGTGAAATTAGACCTGAATTTTGAAGCTTTACCCTTATGCTGGTTTAGTCATGACTCAGTGAAGCACCTGCCTAGACTCATTCTTAAGACAGTGAGAACTGAACTGCCAGGAATATTTCTACTGAGTCTTACTGAAGTAATGTAATTTGGAATGGGCATTCACGTGGTTGGGATTTACAGGATCAGGTCTTCTGCATGACTAGCTGCTGAGACCCAGAGTGCCCAGTAACATGTTAAGATTTGTTTCATTGATCGCATTCATGATTCTTTGTAAAAGTGTGGACTATTTATAAAGGAGAAAGAGATAATTTCAGGTAATAATGATGGTAATATTCTACCCAGTGCCTGCTGAGAACATTGGGTGATGTTTGTTGAATTAAAATAAGTGTACTATATTGAATTTTAAAACACATTTTGGACAATTTCTTATTTTATATAGATTAATTGTTTTGACTAAATTGTATTTCATAAAATAGATCTGCTTGGTTTGGAGTTGATTTTTTTTTTGGTTGTTTCCCTGAAAACATTCATTGCACTCTGATTTTTTAATCTTTTATTTGCTGAGGAGCACAGCTTCCTAACACACTGGAGAATATTTTGATTGACTTGCAGACAGCTGGTCCCATTGCAATGCTGTTTAAAGTGATTAAAATTATTGCAGAGACATATTCCTTTAGAAAATGTTACAGATTTTGCTCTTGGGAGTATTTTGCATGTCTGCATTTTTTGGATGCTTTGAAGGAAAAAAACCTTTATGAAATAGAGTAGAGGCTATACTAACATGTAACACTTATTTTTGGCTGACATTAGCAGCTTTGTGGCCAAGGTACCCAGGTGGCTAATTAAAGCAGGGAGTTTAATGAAATAGTGTGATTTTCTATAGCTATCAGAGATGAAAGCATTGGAGGTTAGACAACACACACTACTGTAAAATAAAATCTGAATGCTACTCACAAATATGCAGAAGCTTAGTGTTTAATATTTGTCTTAAAAAGTTGAATTGAAGGAATTAAATGTCCTGTAGTTAGACTGTGAGATCAATTTGTGTGCTACTCCAGAAGAAGAAAAAGCCCCAAGCATGGTTAAGTGTAGTCATTACAGTTCTATTCATATCAGCAGGAACTCAGTAGTGCTCCTGTTTTGCTGTTTAACTTCCTGCTGGCCCAGGGTCTGGGTCTCCATGGCACTGATGTCTGTTTGCTCCAGAGGCATTTCAGTTAAAAGATTAAAGAGAATGAAAAGTGCATTTGAGGTAAGGGCATCTTGCTGTTTGCTCAGGAAGATTGATGGGCTCTAAGTCCTTTGGATTGGATGTCATAAGAGATAAAGCTCAAGGGCTCTTTGAGGATGTTTTGTCTTCTCCTGTCGTGCTTGGATGTGTGATACACTGAGTGTATCTAAATATTTAACAGTCATAGAGGATGGTTCTTCAGCAGCAGAGAAGTCAGACCTGCTGCAGTCTGTTGACTCCAGCACTGGCATTCTGAGGCCACTTTGCTCAAAAAATTGTTGGATGCTGAGAAAAACAGAGATGTTGGCGTTGGTGTCATTTAGATACCTGATTTTAAATCTAGTGCCCAGTTGAGGTGCAAGTTGATTACTGTGGAGCATTCTGTGGATTAAGAAAGATTATAAAAATTATCCCAAGTCAGAAAGATTCAGGAAGAGGCTGATTTTTATGTAATCTCATATCTAAGGAGAATGAATATTCATTCAAGAGCAATGTTAATGTAGGTATTCTAGATTTGGAATGTTAATCAATGGCAATCTAGGTAATCTAATGTTAATCTAGGTAATCTAATTCAGTTAAACTAGGTATAACAAATTAATAAACTTAATGAGTAGTAAAGTCGCATCTAAAAGAGTTATATTACTTTATATTATATTTTTCTTTTCTTTAGGAGTGAGACAATGTCTAATGTACAAAAAAAAAAGATTTTTTTTAGAATTTTTTCTTTTTCCTGGTGTTCATCTCTTATTTATTAACTGCCAGTATTATGGGTATCTTTTATTTATATGGCATGGGGTGTTTGCTGGATACTGCATATCCTCATATCTCTGATGCTGAATTATCAAAAGAGTCAGGAGATGCCTAGGATATCATCCTTTGATTTATAATTCTGGAACAGAACAGAATTTCCTTTTTTAATTTTTTTTTCAAATTATTTTACACTATTCAAGGTATGTTTATATTCTAGCTCTGTTTTCAAGACAGTTTAGTTTCACTCTGAATTATTTTCTGTTCCTAAGCTGCTAGATGTTCTATAACAGTTGCTGACTGGCTTTAAACATAGGAACACAAACAAATGTATATTTGT
Organism: Molothrus ater; assembly: GCF_012460135.2. NCBI lineage: Eukaryota > Metazoa > Chordata > Aves > Passeriformes > Icteridae > Molothrus > Molothrus ater. The sequence continues at coordinate 8,487,416 of NC_050488.2, read as the reverse complement.
TATCTGAAAAACTGTCATCAGTCCTACTTTTTAATGTTTGGCCAAGATTAAGCATCTGTGCAGAGAGTTAGTCATCTCTGCTGCTTTTTAAGTCTGCTTTGTTTCTTAAATGTTTATGAGCTCAGAACATCATTTCTTTAAGCCAAGTGTAGTGTTGGCACTATTTCAGTGTGCTGTGGGCTTGAGTGCTTCAGAACTGGTTTGTAGCCTGGCTTTCCAGTTCTGTGAAGTTTGTAAAATCACAAATGCAGCAGAATGGTGGATTTTAACTAGCTTGGGATGACTAATGTCTGGCTCAGAGGTTAAAGAATTAAACTAAAAGAGAATAGATAAATAATAATAATAAAATTAACACTAAAAGAGAGTAGATGCCCAATCTCAAAATGAAGTATAACAATGTGGACAATGAGAGAGCTGTGCATTTCATCTTCCTGCACTGAGGCAATTACACTATCAGAAAATGCTCCATAAGCAGAAAATTATTAACTTGTGATGGTGGGAGGAATTCTACTGAGCAGACCCATGAAATGTACACTTCAGATTTATAAGACCTGTCTTTAGCAGTAGTCTTTATTTTATTTTGTCTAATGAATTTTGTGGTCTTAGAGCTTTAAATTCAAGCAGTGTAGCAGAACAAATGAAATGAATTCCATATGATAAAGAGTAATGTAGACATAACTGGGCATATCAGCATTGTTACTAGTAAGCTATGTGAATATTTTATCATATGTCCTCTATGGTCATGGCATCTATTTTATGCTGATTGGGTACTGTTCCCAAATATTTTTCTATTTCTCATGCATACTTTTCACTTATCCAAATCTTCTACTTTATTCAAAAGCATTTTAGAAACAGTAGAGCCACATGGAAACATACCAGAGCAAGCAAGTCAAAAATTCTACTGAACCAATGATTGTATTTGATATTTGCTATAAAACAACAAACAAAAAAAAAAGCTGGTGGGAAATATGGTTTTGTACTTATTCTCTGCATTGAACTCCCCCAGTACTTTTAATGCAGGCCTGAAGAGAAATCCTCAGCTGGGCTTTTTAACAGTAGCATTTTCTGTTCATTTCCATAGGTATGTAGCCAGTTGTGGCATAAAGAGAGTCTACCACAGAGCTTTCTTTTATTTCCCTCTCTTCAAGATTTTGCCTATCACAGGCACCAGATGTTTTTCCTTTGCAGCTTTACCATGTTCTGCTTTTCAGTGTGGTATTAGAGAAGCTGAAATGGGAAGTTGTGTGAGGCATGGGTGATGAAAGAAGCAGCTAGCCTTGGCATAAAATTGAACTGCTCATAGAGATTAAATGCAAATGAATTTATCATTTACTCAACATGATTGGAAACCAATTTATGTTTTAACAGCACAAAGCCATATTGCACCACCAAAATTTCTGCCAAATGCATTTATATATGAAGTTGTGGAAGTGGTTTTTTTTTCCAATATTCATTTTGGTTTTATGCTGAGCAAGTCTGTGCTTAGAATTATGAGACAGAAGACTCATGGCAGGGAACTGATTTTCACTTGGAGCTGCAAGCAAATTACCTATATTTGAACTAGTTGTCCACAATTTTTTTTTTCCTGGGAAAGTTTATGGTCCTTTTTTTTTAGTTATAATTGATTGATTTTCTCTAATGTGCTGTACTTGAAACTTTTACATGCAGTGTCTTTTAAGACTTTTTAATACCATGACACGTTTATTGATTGCAAATTAATTATTAATTTTTGATCATTAATAAATAGTGAAAAAACCACTGGTAGAACAAAGAAACCAGTGATAGAAGGAAATATTGAATGACCCAGTTTCTATAGCGTAATAAAATCCGTGCAAGAAATGTATTCTATAACTTTTTTCACTGCTTCTGATGTGGAGGCAAAGGAGGGATTTTCAGTGATCCTTTTGGGCATTGAATAATATTCTCTTCATTTGCCACAATAGGATTAGTGAGTAGATCTCATTAGGAATTTGCACGTGACTTTTATTTTTTATAGATAAAAGGGAGCAAATTCCTTCATGTTAAAGAAGGCCTGGAAAATAATATCTAGGAATTCAAGGAGGTAGGAAGTATTGCTGCAAGGATATGTTTTCATTACCAATTACAAAATCAATTACAAAATTAGTTTGCCTTTCTTAAAAAAGTGTATGCTAAGTCTCAGAAATGCTTCTGGTAACTTAATGAACAAAATCTACAATAAAAGATAATTAAAATTGAAACAATTAATTATTTTTTATTAATACAATCTTAACAAAAGAGAACATGTAAGGGTGGCAAAGATTGTTTAACTTCCTTAGGAATGACTCATAAATTGGTTTGTTGATTATCGTTTTTAAAAAGAAGTCTCATTATAAAAATGATAGAAAGGTTTTTGTCATGTACAAAGCTATTTGTAAAGGCATCCTTTATTCTTCATGGCATATTTATGACCTGACCTACTCCATCACACTTTAATCCACCTAAACACTGTATTTGTAGTCCAAGTTTAAAAAAATATAATTTCACAACATACACTAGTCATCACCTTCACCTTCTGCTTCCTTTGAAATGAATACTTGAAGCACCTATTAAAATTGTTTCTGAATGCAGGGTGTGTAAGGACTGTTGGATAACCTCCCTCTTTCAACAATTTTTCTGCATAGAGCTCAGAACACCTATGTGTTTTTGCAAGGAAATTATAAAAAGGGGGAAATCTTGTCAGCCCAAATAATTGCTCTACCACTCTATAATTGAAAGCTGTTTTGATATGCCATCTTGAAAACAATATGAAGTTTTATTGTTACAACTGATGCTTGGAAAACTTGTGTCTGTTGAAGAATTGATGTCCTGTGTTGTAGTCACAAAATGAATCTCTATTGCAAAAGAAGTGGTTGCAGTCATTAACACTAATGGGTGTGTGTGTGCAATTCTTAGACATATGAAGGACCAAAACAAGAAGGTTGCCAATCTGAAGCACAATCAGCAATTGGAGAAAAAGAAGAATGCACAGTTGTTGGAAGAAGTTCGTAGGCGAGAGGACAATATGACTGACAACTCTCAACATTTACAAGTGAGTTTATTGTTCAATTTTTTTCAAAGCTATCTAAGAAAATACGCTTCTGTTCCAGTGTGTGTGTTCCAGAGTGTGTAATGAATCTGTTCCCACAAAGAGCTGATGGTTCCTTCCTTCTCTACCAGAGGATGCACTGCTCACCTCAGTTGTATCCATGAAATATTTACTGTTTAGGGTAAGGAAAGAACCAATAGAATTTGAGGACCTCTGCACAGTTGCTACATCAGCAACTGTTCTTTCTTACAGTTAGAAAGAAAAGTTTCAAGTATATAGCTTCTATGTTTCAGATGGACTTTGAGCCTTATATCTGGAGAATTTCTACAGTTTGTAAGTTACTGAGTTTGGTGCTTGAGAAATAAATGTTCTTCAACTGATCTGTTTAAGTGATCCATTACATACCAGGGAACTTGTATTCAAGGCCACAAATTTGATGCTTGACTTAAGAAGTATTCTCTGAGATCTGAGTGTGAAAAACCACGAAGAGAAGTGCTGATTTCTGTTGACAACATCAATGTCTCCATGCCCAGTGTTTATAAGCAATTTACAGTGCAAAATATCAATTTTGCCTTGATCTGGTTAATATAATGTGTTTCTGGAAAATTTCCAGTGGATGGAATTTGACCCTCTCATGCTTCATATGGTTGTATTTCTCATGTGTTCCTATATGCAAAATGGAAAAATTAACACCACATCTCTCTTTAGGCTTGTGTTGGTGAAGCTTTATGTCAGAATCAAGTTCAGGAAATGATACATTATTTATGCATCTGTGCAGTGCTATGTTTACTTTACAGCCTTGGTCATTACATACTGATTGCATCACCATGCATTCCAGTGCACAGGATAGAGCAATAAAAGCTTGTGAAGGGTTGGGTCTGCAAATATGATATATCAAAATTAAATTTCAGTGTTGAGCAGCTACTTGTAATTATAGTAGTTCAGTAAAGAGAATAAATTAAGCTTATTTTTCAGTATTTTGGAAATCTATTTCAGTGGGGTGATGACTGGAGAATAGAAGCCATTCTCAGGATCCTTGATGTAACTGCTATACTTGAAGGTTTCTAGTCGTGAGATGAGATTGGGTCTAGCAAATGGAGGTGATGTGGCTGAATGGCTTGAATTTAGAAAGAAAATACCTGTTTGGAACAGTTCTTCTGTTCCATTCACTTCCTGTAAAGCATCTATACACTAGGAACAGCTTCTGAAAACCAGTTAACCAAGAAGATTTATTTCTGGTTGCTATGTCTTAAAATGTCAATATTTTAAAATTATGTCCTTCAGCATAATACTTTCAGTAATATATGTATTAGGTTATATATTACATTCCCTGTAGCTGCAAGAACAGCAGGAAAAAAGGAGCCTTGGTTGTCTGTGCTGCTGGATTTCTGGTAGGGATAATCCTGCCTTCTCTGCCATACAGGCCATCAGCTGCTGTTATCAGTTTGCTGCTACAAACAGTTGTATTTTCTCAAAGATTTCCAATTTCCTTGGCTTATTTCTTCTCAAGCATTTCTTTAACTGAAATGGTTAAGTGCTGAAGAGTGCATGGAAGCTTGAGTTTCCCTGGGATTGTAAGATTTTGCAAGGTTTTGCTGCTCTACAAAAAAAATGTAGTGAGTCTTGCAAATAAAGTAAATGCTGTGACATTGAATAATCAAGTCACAGTGCAGGTGACATGACTTATGTACACTTATTCTGCTGATAGGAAAGTATTTTCACTGCTACAGTTTATTTGTTTTATATGTGTAAGGTAATTACAAATGCTAGGTGAGAGCATCAAGTCTTATATGAATCTGATAAGTAGGTGATTGGCTTGTTGAAAAGCCAAACAAATTCTCATGCTTCAATCACTTAGCCTTGGTATAGAAAGGAAATTTTTTCATGATTTAAGAAAACCTTTCCTCCTTCATGGAGCTTGCTTGTGTAAACAAGTAACAGCACTGATCTAAGGATTTAAATGAGGCAGCATTTTTGGGGAGACAAATGCTGTGACATATACTTTGACAAAAAATTTTAGGAGTACTATGCATCTGCTAATTAAAAACAGTTTAATTAACATCTTAGTAAACCATAGGCACCGGACCACCTTTTCTTACTGCTCTTAATAACTTCTGCTGCTTTAGTGGAAACACTCTGCATATATATGCATTTATAACACAAAGTGCTTGTGTCTACAGTGTACTTGTTACATTTGTGAATGATGTATTGAGCTGTTAGGGGAAAAGTGTATCCTAAAATTCTCTGGCCTGATGTAATGACTGTATTTGTTGGCTAGCTGTGATAAGCTGGCTGTTGGCTGGCTGTGATAAGCTCAGCTGAGAATTGAAGAGCAGTCAGACTGGTCAAATTACATTTACTGCAGCCAAGTCTCAGTCCCTTTTGCAGAAGTAGTGGAAAAGATGAAATGAGAGGGTGAGCAGGGTTGTCCATGGACCATCCAGGGGCTGCCCAGGGCAAACTGAGGTGATCGCGTGTCCCCTTTCTGTGCAGCTCCCACAGGGGCTGGAGCTGTGCCCATCCAGCTGTTTCTGATGGCTGTGCTGAGGTTCAGGAGGCTGGAGCTTCTTGGAAGCTTCAATGGTGTGTGCTCGTTCCCGAGGCTTGTAGCACCATGTGTAACCATTGGTGACACTGTCAGCAACCTTGTCAGGTAAAAGCCCCTCAGAGCTGGTTCATGTGCCAGTGTCAGTGCTTGCAGGGCAAGTTTGAGTCTCTGTGGCCCCATCTCACAGCACTCCACATCACTTGCTGTGATGGAGAGTGCTCTGGGATGCCTGGGGAGGGAATTCACTTTCGTCTGCCTCAGCTATCACCTGTAATTGTGAGTGATGCTTCAGGTGTGGTTTTGAGGGGCTCTTTGGATCACTGTAAAATTGGAAACATCAGGAGGCCAGATTAATTCTTGGGAATGAAGAATAGTTATGAGGTTTTCTGTTTTTTTCCTAACACAAATCAAGGGCAGACCTGTGCAAATCTTGCCAGACATGATGGTCATATATTACACAAAGCATCACAGCAGGAGAGCTGGACCTTGAACACTTTATCATGAATTTCTTTGAAAATGGTGTATCTAACATGCCTTAATTTTTCTCTCTTTTTTTGGTCTGTCTAAAAAATGATAAGCCTTTTTGAGAAACACTGAGCTAAGAAATATACAGATACCATGTTGTAGATTTGTGCATAATTCTTCAAGTCTCTACAGGATCTTGAAACCTTAGAGATGTGAGACTTGTTTATTCCCTGAGATTAATTTTTTCTTGATTCTTGTGTGGAACATGTTTCTTCCAGTAACACTGGTACCTCAGCAGGATTGGGAAAGGAAACATTTGCATAACATTGAGAACTTAAATGCATTTGGTTTTGATTCTGATTTTCAAATCTGCTGTAATAACAACAACAAAGTCTTGTTGTTTCTCTAGAGTAAGCAATAAGGGTGCAATAAGAATATTCCCATGTGTCTCATAGCCTCAAAGGGAATTGAATATACACTGTTGTCTAATTATGCTTTTCATATATGTAATATATCAATAAGTGATCTAAGTCTGGAAACACTTTGTGGAAATTTTATGCAAACTTTCCAATACATATGTGTCACAAAAAAAGGTGCAGGGATGAACCTGAAAAGAAGTTTAATAATTTTAATACCCTATTCTGCCCTGATCTGCAGCTTCTGGGTGTTTCCCCCCTTTCTTCCAGTTCATCTGCTGGAAAAGTTCTTGCCTCTCCTTATGTTTTAAATGTTTGGCTAATTTGTCACAATTCTCTTTGAGGTAGCTTGGGTTTTTTTTGGCTGGAAATCCGCATGCGGAAAAGAGATATTTCACTACCAGAATTGTTTTTGAGTGAGACAATGTGTAGTTCTCATTGATTTCAAATATCATATACAGGCAGCTTGATCAATGGTTTATGCCTGCAGTACTGTAGAACAGATTGTGTACACATGTACATTTTCCAGGTGTAAATACCTCACTTTTTAAGCAGAGTTCAGCTTGTCAGTCATGCTTTTTCATGCGATGTAGTGAGGCAAGGCAAGCATTCCAGTTTTCCAATAGCTCTGTACTGGCTGGAAATTTAGTCTTAGGTAATGAATAAAACATGATCAGGAGGAAGTCCTGTCAAAAGAGATAAAAAAACTGGCTAGTTAATATTACTGCTTTCTGATTCTTGCCATGTGAATATCTATGATGTCTAAATCACTGAAAATAGCTCCCAAGAGGTTTCACAGCTAGTCAGCATGAATCCTTAACCCTGGATTTGTTTCTTTATTTGTCACTGTGTGCTTTACCATATAATCCTCAGTTCCATAACAGCTCTAAAAATACAAAATTTACCCAAGACATTGCACAATGCTGTATGTAATTTCTGTGTCATATAAAACAGCATGGCCTAAACAAGGGGTATATCTGACTTTACTATGAATTTGCTATGACTTCTCTTAATGCAGTGTATTTCCTACTGCATTGTCTCAAAAGCTTTGATACTGTAATATAAATAAAAAGAGGAAGCTAGGGAGTGAGATGAAGCCTTGCAAACAAAAATGAGCAGAGCAGTGTAATCAGTTCAGCGACGGAGGAAGCAGTCCTGACTGCTATGCAGACAGGCATTAGCGTATGGAGCTGACACAAGGCAGGAGAGAATTCATTGCATAAACACACAGCTTTGTATTACTACCACTGAAATTCATATGCAGTGACAAAACACAACCTTTTAAGAGGTTAAAATCATGAGCTATTGTATTAGAAGTAAATTCTAATTTAAGCATCTGTCTTAAGGTGGACCGATACCTTTCTGGACAGCTTTAATAATTCTCAGTGTTTCATAATTCTCAGGGTTCTGTATGTTTCTGTCTTTAAAAGGCTGGTAATTTTTGTGGGGGCAGATGGAGATAAGATAGGGATTTTACCTGTTTACATCACTCCTGTGATTTCCATGATGTCCATGTGTGAATTGTAAGTTGTGGTCTAGCTCTGATGTGTAGAATTGCAGAATTGCTGGGTTCCTCTCATTCTGTTGTGGGCAGAGGATGAGGGGAACAAGGTGAGTCAGTATATTATGCCTGTTTTCTCTAACTTATCTACATATTTCTCTTCATTTTAAAGCCTTAAAACTAGCATGTAGTATTGTATGCTCTTATTGTATATATGTTTTCAACTACAGTTTCTTTGGGGACTGTAACATTTTGTATTTGAGTGGTTAAGCTGAAGTTTAGTCAATTCGTAGGAAAATTAGTGCTCATGTATGTATCAGCTTCACCCTTACAAAGGAAGAGTTTTGTACTAGAAAACAGGGAGAACTCAGCCAAGTGCACAATTGTGAGCAGTAGTGATGTGTTCATGGGTACTTCAGCATTCTCTGCCTCTTTAATTGTAGGTGGATTTTGCCAAGGTAGAGTGTAGTAGAAACTACAAGTTCAAAGATGTCAAGCCTTCAGCAAAATATATAGCATATTATGAACTTCACACAATTCAGGGAACCTTTTTTTTTTCCTAGTAAATATATAGGAAAAAGGCAGGAATTGCATTTTCTGGAAGTGGTTGTTTTCGTGGAGCTGAACATACGTATTTAATAGACATTTAACAAAAGTCTTTTCTGTACTCATTGATAATGAATCTATAAAAGCCCCACAAGTGTAGTAGTGGAGATAGGCAATAGGAAAAAAGTGAGTAAAGCTGTGATGCTGTAGTACAATGTATTAAAAAATTATTACCAGATTAGAAATGTATGCTTAGAAATCTCAGGATAATCCACTCAAACACATGTAAGACTATTGAAGACACAGCTAGCGTACTTATCTTTAGATTTCCAACATAATATAAATATAAATTCAGATTTGTAAACACGGATGGACATTTAGGAATTTTCCTTCCTTGGCCTGTGGAAGTTCCTTATGCTGTGGATAAATTCCATATGTGTTGCTGAAACGTGTGTTGAACTTCAGCCAGTAGTTTAAGATTATGTTGAAGAAAATATTTCTAAAAGGCTTCAGATGAAGAATGATACTTGAGAATGTACAGAGGGCAGGAAGGTTGATTGGTAGGTCTGAGGATCAATACCAGAAGTGGGTTTTTTGGGGGGATTTACTTTGACATTTGTGTTCATTGTGCAGTATAATCCTCAGAAGCCAAAACCACTCCTGTTATAAAATGTCCCTGTAGACAATAAGTGAAAATCTCACTTGCAGGCCAATTTCTACTAGAATCAGAGCCTCTTAACTTTTTTTTCCCTTTGTCATAATTGGTGAGTTGTCAGAAGTGGTGGGTTGACAGAAATCCTGCAGTGTTCTGTACTGTGTTGATCTAACCACGTATAATATGAAAAAAATGTAGTGGGCAAAGCATTATCAGCAAAACTGTTCTATGCAGTTGTCATATCCTTTCTTTTGACAAGTGTATTCCATTATATGAGTAAGTATAAAAGAACATAATTTTTATTCTTAGAAATACCACAATCTATTAATTTTGGGGTTTTATGCAAGCACACAGTATAATAGAATATTATGTATAATTTTTAATACATTTTTTGCATTATTACAAAGACTTGTAATCTTTGTAAAAAGAGAGGGCATCTCATATCAGTCTGAATACTGACTTTTCATTTTTCTCAGTTTCTACAGTTAAGTCAGAAACTTAATGTTTTTCAGTATTGTCTATGTAATGTTAATTTCCTGGCTTTAGTTACCCAGGAATAAAACCTGGACTTCTTGATTTGCAGTTACTTGGAAACTTGCAACTATTGACAAGTACTTTATGTTTAAATTAAATCAGTTATTTCTACTATGTGCTTTAATATGTTTTGTTAGTTGAAAAGGGCATATATGGCAAGGCACTGGAAGGGAATGTTGTTGTTGGAAAAAACAAAACTGCAACAATAGGAAACAGAAAAAATTTAACGTGATACGACTTTCTTTTCTCCCTCTCAATTTGTAATAACTCACACATGCAGGACTCCTGTGGTCTCCAGGGGGCAATTGCATTCACATGCATCAAAAGAAATAGTTCAGTTAAACCAACTCTCCCTACCCAGCAATAATTACCACAGGTTTACACTGAGATATAGTTGCAAAAGGTTAGTCAGTAGGGCATCTGCAAATCAAGTTATATGTCAACTCTACATCAATAACCTCATTATATTAGATGTTAGTATTTCAGCACATGACTGTCCAATATAACATTCCACATATAGCTCATTTTTAGCTTTTACCTTGAGTTACAGCTCATCTAATATGTTACTAAATTATGTATTTAAACACTCTATATGACATAAATTATAATCAATGACAAAAGCAATGATTTAGATTGAAATTCTACAAAGTGAAATTGCAATAAAATGTCTGACCCTATTTGTGTAGCTGCTTTCAATATAAGATGAATATAGGATGTTTAACCCTGTAATATAAGAGAAGTGTAATGGCAATTAGTATTAGCACAGATTTTCCAATTTAGGCATTGTTTAAAAATGCTACCTATGGATTTATAGAGAAAGCTGTTTTCCTGTATATAAAGAACCAAAAAAGGTAAATATGTTCTAAAAGTACAACCAATTACCTAACTTCTGTGCAAATTCCCTCCACATACTTCCTTATATTTGTAGCTTACCACAAGCTATAACATTTTTGCTGAAAGCTTGATAGGCTGGATGAAAATATAAAAAGGTTTTCAAAAACCTTCTTGTGGTCTGCATTAAGCTCAGATTTCTACCTAGTTCCATAATTTGGTTTTGAATTTACCTGCTTAGTAACCAGTGCAAGCTGCTGCTGTTTGTCACTCTCCATGGATAATTTTGAAGTCTGGTATTTGGTCAGCAACAAAAGTTCTGCTTGAGTAACTCTAAGTAGAACTATTTGGCTGGTTGTTAATAAGCCAGATATTTATATTTATCTCTCATTATAAGTATTCTGTAATACCCTTATACATTATTACTTACAGACTCTCTTTACAGACTGGAAAGAGAAGGAAGGCAAAACACCTTCATATACAGTCTTGTCCTACCTTGGAAATTATTATTATTTATTGTAACCCCCTCTTTTCTCTGAGAAGCTTTTTTGTGAGAGATGAAAAATCTCTCAGTAGAAAAATCCAGGGCCAAATATCATTGTGAGGTAAAAACAAAAAGAGAAAAAAAATATTGGTGTTAAATTAAGAACTTCCAAACTTGACAAAAAAAGCTTTATTAAGAGATCTTAGAGCATCTTGAAGAATAGACTTGTCAGTAGTATATTGAATGAAACTGAGGCATAAGAAACAAAGGTTGTGTGCAAAGTGTCCCAGATGGGTGATGGAACAATTAAGGAGCGCAGACTTTGTCTGTCCAATATTCCCTTTACTTGTCTGAACTGTTGACTCAGAATATTTTACTCATGATACTAAAAATGTTACTAATGAATTGTTCCTGATTGAGGTACTTAGTGCAGGTGAAGTTAATATAGTTTTTAGTCCAGTGAGAGATCAAAAGTTTGTGTTTAGGACATGAAAGACAAGGAAAACCACATACCATATTAGTTATTTTGCAATTTAGTAGTCTCTTGATTCTCAGAGGATGGTGAATAACAGCTGCACATGAAGAAATAGAAGAGTACTGATACTTGCAGTTTAGAGGCAGATTTTTTTTTAAGCAGAATTGTCAAGATAATCAGATAATTCAACAACAAACACTGCAGTTCAGTGTATTAAATTTTATAGAAGGTTTTTCTTTCGAGTTACAACTAGGGTCCTTAACAAGCATTTCTTTGATCCATTACTTCTGTTTATATTTTTCCATTTATCCCTTTCCTTGGGAAAGTCTGTTCAGTTTTCTGCATCTGACAAAGATTCCTACAAACACCTTGGATAAAGCTTGACAGATTTGGGATTGTTGAATACTAATCTTTTCACTAAATAAATGTTTTAATAAAATTAGAGCTTTTTTCATACGACACCTTTAAAAATTATAAATAGGGAAAAAATGAACTTATTTTAAAGTATTAGTCCAAGGTAGATGAGCTATAAAAATGTTACTTTGGATCTGAAAAGTCACAACTATGCACAGAATACAGATTTTTTCATATTGCCTTTTAAAAAAGTATATTTTGAGTTATTCTTTGTATTTCTATGACATTTTAGTGACATGAATTAGAAATGCTTTTTCTAATTCATTTGTTCTTTAGTGGAGTAAAGTTTTATTGAGCAGTATTATTTGGCATTAGGTACTTACGTTTCTTTTCACAGTTGCATATTGGCATAATGAAAGAAGCATTTTACACCTCCTCTTTAACTGTCACATACCTTTGTCATATTGAGAACTACCATAATTTAGCCATCTAGAAGTTCCTTCAGAGATAAAAGCCAGGTGTTTGTGATCCCCTCCTCCTCTTTGTTTTTTTAGACTTCAAAGGGACATTATAACAATGTGAATAGTGTGTCACATGAGTGCTATAGTCTCTTCATTTTGAAGAAAGAATTTTGTGTGTTCCTGCATATGGGGTGAATTCCTGGCTCTACTAAAGTTAATGTAATTTTTGCCACTGCCTTGTCAGACAAAGATTTCTAACATGAAGAAAAAATAATTAAAAAACCCTGTACAGACAAAAAATAAACTTAAAAGGTCATTGAGAAAGCAGATCTCAAGTAAAAATGGAAACAGTCCATTGTCATTCATCATTTGCATCTGATCTGTTGATGGGAATTGTAATTTGTGAGAAAGTCCTTCAGCTGTAAGGCTTGTCAAAATTGGCTTTTCTGTCTGGGTGTTCTTTTATAAGAACATTTGGCTGCCAAATCCAAGCAAATATAATTATTTCTCTTAATACAGACATTAGAAAAGATTGCTCAGAGGTTGCTGTCTGGCTCTTGTGCTTTCAACATAGGCTTTGATCTTTTATACACGATGGCTTTGTTAACCTTTTTCTTATGAAACTGATAAACACTAAAATAATTAGTGTCATAAGCAGGATAACTAGCAACTTGAACTCCTCTTTGTTCTCTTTTTTTCTCAGTTTGGAGTAAGTGCACCACAAGAATACTAGAAATCTATCATATAAAACATCACCTAGTAGATTCCTGCATTGAAACCTTTGCTGTGAAGACATTAAATGGATACCTGGATGAAGGTATCCTAAATCCATTCTGGTGGATATGAATGATAACCTATGCTTAGCTGGCTAACATAACCTAACTTGTGTATTGTCTGGTGGGCAGTGACAGGATGTGAGGGAATGGCCAGGGAAGGTTTAAGTTGGATATTAGAAAACAGTTCTTGGCTGGGAGCTGAGCAGGCTCCCCAGGGCACTGGTCACAGCCCCAAGGCTGTCAGAGTTCATGAGGTGTTTGGGCAATACTTATGGGTCCCTTCCAACTCAGCATATTTGGGATTGTGTGATTCTGTAACTGAAATGTTTATGAAGTACCTGTTAAATTAAAACCCAAATTATCCAGTGGACAGTCAAGTAATGTATCTTGCATCCTGAAAATGTGTCTTAAAAGGGAAAGTTTCATGTAATTGTTGTCCTGGATAATTTCACAAATTGCAATTCTCCTCTACTTTGTGCTGTGGTACTTTGAGGAGCCAGGACATGATAAGAGACATGTGAAGATTTTTGAAGAACATAAATTCAGTGACCATTTTTTCATTTGTTCTCTATGTTATGGATAAAGCAAGTATAAACCTGTGTTATCTAGCAAGGTTCTGAAGGTCCTGGTGTGTCTGATAGAGTTTGTGTTCTGTTTCGTCTTCTGTTTTCTTAATTTTTCCCCCTCAAATTTATTGTTCCCCAAACTAGTTCTCGAGTATAAAACAGGTGGCCAGATGTTCCAAGTAGTGATTGAAAGCCAGTAAATCAGGCAGAATGTAACTATAGCATTTGTGCTTTAAAGGAAAGTGTAATCACTAATAAACTCAGTGAGCGAGTAAATGTTTTTTGAAATTTTAGGATGATGAAATATAGCTTGGTATTTGCATGAAAAGTTGAGATATTTAATGCTGAATACATATTCATCTAATATGTATTCCCAAGGGAGAAAAACAACCCTTTTCCACTACCTTTTTTAATGTAATTGAACAAAATCTAGTCATAATATGAATATGTCAGCTATACTATGAATCCAGAAGGAATTTTACAAATTATGTAGACTACTGTTGATGTAAAAGTGTGTGTGTGTTTCTGGAAAGTATCTCTATTTCACAGGATTAATATTTGAAATATGAACCAATGGAAGTCTGCTTAAGAGAACATGCATTTTCTGAGACTTTTAGTCTCAGTCACATTTAGCATCTATATTGCTGTTACATGTCAAAAAGTGTTTAAAAAAGACAGTCAAAGGAATAAAATCTTTACAGGCATCATGAAGGCTATTTAAAGAAAATTATATTGGCTCAGAGGAAATGGATACCACCTATCATAAACTGCTTTAATAAGACCAAACGGAAACCAGCACAATTAAACAGCAGGATAAAGGAAGCTATCAAAAAAAGAAAACAAAACCAACTTTCTCAAAACTGAAATTTGTCTAGTTGAAAAAAACAGAATCATAAAACCTGGCAAGTAAAAAAAGCCCAAATAGGCTGACCATGAAATGCATGAAGAACAATAAGGAATAAGTAATGAAATGCACTCAACCTGGTCATTTTCAAATATGTCAGAAGGCAGAAGCGAGCCAGAGAATCTCTAGAGCCAAAGATAATCAAGGCATATAAAGAGTGCTTTCAGAAAATGGGGTCATGAGGTCAAAAAATGAAAGATATTTCTCGTTCTTTTGTTCAGATAAAAAAAACTTGGTAGGTTCTGCTTCTAGAGCTTCTTTTTACAGGTGAAGTATTGGAAGATCTATCTCAGAGTGAGGTGACAGCAGAAGACGCTGCACAACAATTACTAAAATTAACAATGCTGTCATCATTGGATCTGAGGATAATTCAGGTTCAAAGGTGTACCTCCAAGTTCAAACTCTTATTAAATGTAGGGTAAGCTTGCAGTCAGGCCAAGTTCCTTTCAATACCAAGCAGTTTTCATGCTAACCTCGAAATTTAAAGGTGAAATATGGGGATTTCTAACTTGCCTAAGAACTGGACTAATGTGACATCTCTCTAAAAAGAACTCTAAAAAGAGTTCCATATTAGTTTTGGAAAACTACCTCCACATATGATATCCTTATTGGAAAAATCAAGAAAAATTGTTTTTTAAAAAGTAGAATTAGTGGGCATTTGACAAAATAATTTACCTATATAATATGTTGGTAGAGAAGCCCAGCGCTTTTCCAAAAAAAATTAAGTCATTCCTCCTCATAAGTTTACAAGTCATTAGGTTTTTCAGAAGTCTCATAGGAATAGACATTGAGACTTTGTCATGTTTTTAAAATGCCTGGAAAAGAATGAATAGCTTAAAGAAATAAAGCATCATTGACTTGAAGACCAAGGATCGCTTCTTTAGTTGTACTTCCTTGCAAACTCAGGGCACTGGATCGTATCTAAAAAACAAACCCCATAAGAGAAAGTTAAAAATGACAACTGTTATAGAATAAGAAAGACAATATGATACGAAGCTATGTAATCATGTTACTAAATGCAGTACTGATGGCTAAAATTTTAAATGTCACTGGGAAAAGTTTAGTGAAAAAGGTTTTCTTAAGAAAAGAACATTTTGGCAAACTCAGGCTGATTTATGATGGTAGGAGGAATTCTGTGGGTTTGCATGGTTTTGACCTTAAACCTGCAAAAATATGTTGGATTTGGCAATGTTTCACTTGGAGTTTTGGCTTTCTTCAAGCCCAGAAGTCAAAGAAACATTTGGGATGTGAACCAATGCCAAAGAAAAGGTTTGGATGAACCATACATTCCATAACAGCCAAGTTTCACACGACTCTGATTTTCCTTTTTCCCTTTTCTTTGTTTCTTTACACTTTTTTCTAGAGCTGCTTTTCTGTTTCCGAGTCTCAATGGATAGGAATCTCTGTATCCAGTAAAAGCCTTTTTACAGCCCATGTATAAGGAGATGAGAAGGGAGAACTCAGAAGGTTTTGTCTCTCATTTTTGTATTACAGCAGAATTTGAACAAAAATATTACACCTGAAATGATAACATGTCCTCATATCCATTTGGGAATATTTTTTAGCGGAAGTGATAATGTTAGATACTTAGCCTTCCTTGTGTGTGTTTCAGATTACAAAATGACATAATTAAGACATCCAAAACACTAAAGGGTTTAAGAAAAGGATATAGTTTTGTTTCTTTTTATCACTTATTAACAAGTATCTCTTAAATCTGGTCATGTAAATACCACTTTCCATGAAGACAGACACGCCTGTGCAGTAAATGGTGCCTGTTCTGCATCTCATTTGGATCTCGTGAAGCTGTGGGATACGATACGTTCAAGCTGCTGATCTGAGAAGTGTCTCAAATCCATAGTCTTTATATGCACATCAGACACTACACATATGGTAAATGATAAACATACCATATGGGATTTGGGAAGTTAAGACTATCGAATTCCTATCCCGTTATTTTTTTTTACATTGTATGGTCGAATCAAAACCATATTATTCTTCACATTATTAAGGGGTTATGTTTGTGGCCCCATTTATAAGGTTACAAAACTGATCATGCTTTAAGCTTTTCTTTGGCCTAGAAATTTTCCTGGTTACACTCAGGTTGTCATTTAAAAAAAAGAAAAGAAAGGGGGTGGGTAGTGTTTGTGAAGCTTGCAGAGTCCGGCCAATTTTTGAATTACACTTTTGAAAAGTTCACATGTAACCTTAGCCAAATATTACAGCTCAAAACAGCTGAGCTTAAGGTTGACTTTGAAAACTTAGTTTTCCAGAATTTTATTGTGTGTATTGTGAAGGTGTTATCTGGGAAAAATAGTTTCAGACCTGACAGTGTGGTGACTATATGTGCACTTTCATGATAGTTTCATTTTTTGTCTTGGCTTTTTGACTGGAACAAGTTATTATCCTCAGCTGAACTATCAAATGTTTATCTAAAAAAATATAAATTTTATACATCTTTCACTTAGTTTCAGATGGCAAAATATTTTCATCTTTAAAGAAAGAAGATTGAAATTAGTTATTCTATTGAAGAGTTTCACAAAACTGTATTTTGTCGAAGAAATGTGAATTTACATTAGGTTTGTAATTAATCTTGGAACTCGTAATTCTTAAGCAACAATTTACCTTCAATTCATTAAACAGAAATTGGAAAAGCAGCTTTACCATAGTAGAATATGGCAATAGGAAAATATTACCTCTGTGGGTAAGAGGGGAGGAACTAGAAAACAAAGCTTCTTGAAAAGTGTGTCAGGAATCGCAGGGAGGGAGAAAGAGATTTTGTTCCTCTTAATGCTGCCTATTCAGCCTTGTGCTACTTGGAAAGCAGGAACTGTGTCCTGATTGCATCAGAGTGCAGCTACTTTTGTGTTGTCTTCCCATGATAAGTCAATACCTGAAACAGGTTAGGGGTAGAGACTCTTTCATGCTAAATGTCTGTGGTTGAAAACTGTATTTACTGCAGATTTCCCCCACTTGTTTTGTTGTTTTCTTTTATTTTGGGGGTGTGTACAGGATGGCTCAGTAGGTTTCTGTTATAACTACGAATAAAAAAGCTGGAATTATGTTCCCTTTGTCTCTCTCTCTCTTTTATTTTCTAGAATAATTTTTCATTGTGAGTTGTGTGCAATTTGTAAGCAACAAGAATAGGGCTGGGTAAAGCTTGTTACTTGTGGTATGTATAGTTATTTCTTTCCATGAAGATGTTACAGATTCTTCTAGAAGGTGTAATGTTGATGCTGAGGAATGTGTGTAAAAAATTGCATTCCCCCTTATTTTATGTTGTTTACAGCATCCTTTTCTCCATGGACAGGCAGCAGAGAGAAGGTTCTGTCTGCGTGTGGCCTTTATGTAGATTCATAAACATGCGAAAAGCTTCTGCACTCTTGTACTGACACTTTGGGTGTTTGAACAGTTTTTGGTCCTGTTAATAGACATTTCTTCAGTGAGGGCACTCCCTGAAAACTGCCCAGGAAAAAAAGAATCAGACATGTCACACTGTAGCTTTGGGGGAAGTGGCATAAAAGTTTCTGGGGAGATGGAATACTGGAAATACATGGGGGCGATACGAAATATCAGGCTACCAACATAGAGAATTCTCCAATTATTTATTTTCTAACTTATTGTAAACAACGAAAATGTCTGTTTGGGAAGTAATAGTTAGGGCACCAAGTACAAACCTGCGGGTTTTGATGGTGGGCTGAATTCTGTGCAGTGTACTTAGCTAAGAAAGTCAGCAGCTGAATAGAAGGAGCAGAAGTGACATTATGAATTCCCATTTCATATACCATGACCTGATCTCATCAGTTGAGCTGGGACTGAAGAACATTGTGTATAAGCTATACTTTTTCTCATTGTACTTATTAGTAAAAGTTACAATAGTATGTTAGAAAGGAGATAGATGTTTGTCTGTGGGGTGGGTGAGACTGTATACCAGACCTGACTGGATTCCTTAATCTAAAAACCTTTGGACCAAAAAATTATATGCATGAGAGCCACATGACTTACACCTTGGAATATCAAAAGTGGGGAGGTAGAAGATGGGCTCTTGGTTTTGTTTACCAATTAGGAAATTACTCCGTCTCTAGGGGTTCTCTGAATGAATCTGCTTTATCCATGGAACAGGCATGTAGTTAAATCTCATCATTTTAACTGGTTCTTTTCCTTGCCAGCCAGGGATTCAGATTATCCAGCTGTGTTCCTACTGCAAAGTACTGTTATCAGTTGTGTAATGAAACCCGGTCACAGGAACTTTATTTGACCTATCCACTATAGATGTGGCTCAAGAGTCAAAGTCAGGAGACCTGTTTCACATACAGCCAAAATCTGCCTTAGGTTAAAAAAAATAAGCATGTATAAATCTTTTAAAGACAGTCAACTCAAACAAGGAAACTCTTATAACTAAAGAATTAAACATCTCCTGCTCTCAATGAGCACACATTCGGACCTGAACCTTAACTGAGCTATGTTTGAACCCATTGCAATTTTCCTTTTAAAATGAAACACACTGATTTCACACAACACACTGATTTCATTGGTCCTTTATTATGGAAAATAGAAACGTCTAGGAAATATGTTAACATGAAAAATTATCTGGTGACAAAAGAAGCAGCAATAAAACTGATCTAGAAGGAATGGTACTCTTATACAGCATTTTGGGGGAATCTGCATCAAAATAATTGTTGAGAATTTTTCATAACCTGTAAGGAAGGTAAAATTAACTTTTTAATGAAATTCAGGAAAATGATTGTTTATAGAATGACCCCAAGACTGAAAAGATGTTCCATTTCTTTCTGCAGGACCCTAAAATTGATACTGGTTGAAGGCAGGGGAATTATCAGGCAAAAGCTATAAATGTGGAAAGGAATTGGAATATGTAGGGAAGGTGTTCTTAGGCTGCAAAAGTGAAATGGAGGCACATGGTACTGCCCTGTCCCAGAACTTCTGGAGGTGTTCAGTGCCCAGGTAATGCCTAAGTAAGGAGGATTTGCTTTAACTGCTTCGTGAGTACATTGAGTTTGTTGCTCAATTACTTCAGACTTAGGTAGTAGAAGATTAATATAATAAATGTAAGACCCCTGTTTTATAACTTTGAGCATACTACCAGTTAGCACTATACTTTCTAAAACACTATGGAAATACGTACAAAAATGTTTTAGAAAATCTGTGACTGCAGGAAAAACCTAAAAATATTATGCTTGAATAATTTTCAGAGTCTGTGAAAGAACTTCAGTTTTCATAGAGCTTTTAAATTTTTTTATTTAAACTTTTAAATCTGAACAAAAGGCCTTACATTTTGAACATCAAGAGAATTGATGTAATTTTCTGTTTTTCTCCCCCACCCCCCCAACCATATCCTGAACATGAAAAAAACTGCATTATGTAAATCAGCAATTGCTTGTAAAATCCCAGAATAAACTCTAGACATCAAGGCCCATAATCAATCCAGATGGTGTCTGACTTTCCAAGGAAGGAATCCAAAATGGCAGCTCAAATGACTCTGTTTCATGAGTCATCTGAGCTGTGGTACAGAGTCTTTTGGAGAAAAATGGTTTCCTGAGATTTTCATACAATCATTACACTTCAGTAAGTCATAGTGTATGTAATGATATGGTATATATACATTTTAAATTCCAGTGTTGTCAGGGAAAAATGTGCATTGCATTAGTGTAACATACTGTGATTTACAGTAGGGCACTTCTATCCACATTACTGAATACCAGAGGGCCAAGAGGATCTGTCGGGTCTTATCTATCTGCTCACAGCTGTATTTAAGCAACTAATACACGTTTCTATAAACAACTTGATTTATAGACAAAGTTGGCCACTGAGAGGTGAAGTTTTCCTGAAGGGTAGGAGACATGTCATTCTTCAGGTTAGTGGGGAGATCACCAATGTCCAGCTCCTGTTGTGCCTGTTCGTGTTCAGTACCAACCACTTTATTCTCCATACTTGTGAGTCCTTTTAAATGTATGATATATTCTGTCCTTTCCTAATTTTTTTCATGAAACTAAAGTACTTTTTGTACTTTTATTCTAGTTACTATCATTAACTCTTTGATATACTTTCTTGATTTTTAGGTAGAAACATAAAGAGATTTGACTTATTTTTCTGTTTTGGAAACTTAGTTGATTAAGATCTGTAATGGTCTTGCCAAAAGTGTTTTCTTCACTCCATGCAAAAATTGAGTGAAGATTTTCTTCACGATATGAATATTTTTGTATTTCTCTAAGCACTTTTTACCCAGGGTGGTTTTGGGTTAGTTTGTGGGTTTTTTATTTATATATTTTTAAACCTGATTCCATATAAGGTCATACATTATATTACTAAGGCTCTGAGGCTAAATAAGTGTAACCTGTGTCACAAACCTGAGTGGTTTTAGGTGTTTCCCCAGAATGACTCTTAGACTCCAAGCCATGCACAGCAGTAATTTTAATGAACATCTGCAGTTTTTGTGATTAGTCCCCACTGCTTGGAAACTCGTTCTGTAATTTTGCATAGCAGCTACCCCTGGGGGTATTAGATAAATATGCCTTCCTGATGAACTGGGAATGTGTTGGTTGGAGCACTGATTTCAAAGAAGCAATCATCAGCATAAAAGTGGATCAGATAAGAGATACATCTGCTTAATTATTTTGTCCTGGTCAGCAGAAAAAAAAAAAATTCCATGAATTGGTGCATAAGAAAAAGTAAGATTAGGTAGAGTGTTTTTTCCTCAGTATCCTGTTTCAGGTTTACCAGCGGGTAGCTTTAGGGACCTTTTGAGCTGGAAATAGCACATACATTGCCATGGTTAGAAGCCAAAGGACTTAGGATCAGTAAAGCATTTAAAACTTTTGGGCACTTATTTTGGAGCTGAGAATCACCCCAGATCCTTGAGTTGTAACAATGTAAAATGTCATATTAAGAGTTCTGCCTTTTATGTGGTTTTTAAGCCTGTTGCCTAGTGATGTCCTTAGGTGCCCATAATTCTTCAGTTGTGAGAAACAGTGGACAATAGTTCCCAGTTCACCTTTTCCATAGCATTTTATAGTCTCTTGCTTCTTTTTTCAGTAGTGCATTTTCCAAGGTGAAAAGTCCTGCTTGAAAGTCTGCCTTTCCCCATTGCAGATGGCTTTGTCTTTCTTAACTGGGAGAGTAGATTCTTCTAAGATTAGTTTTGGCAGGTCTGGAATGTTTTGTCTAATGATTCTTTTGTGTATTTCATGCTAGGAAATAAGATAAACAGGCTTTGTATACATTTTAAATTGAAATTTCATAGAAAACAAGTCCAGAAGGGATGAGACAGTATCTTTTAGTGCATCCATAGTACTGAGTATGTTATACCACTGTTGTTTCTGAGATGTTTGTCTTGGTTTTAGTGACATATATAGTAACTTTGTTTATTATTCTTACTCCACAGGTATGAAAAAGGATTCTCTATTATCTTACATTAGTCTCTTTCTGTAATTTCAAGCAGTTATTTCTTGCTTTATCCACACTGGATGTAATAAATTGACTCCCCTCATCCTTTGTGATGGCCTGTAAGTGCAAATGCATATCCTGTTCCTTAGTTTTCTCTTCTTGAAGTTGATAGACCCTAATTCTTTCAGTCTTACCATAGAGGTTTTGTTTTCTAGTTTTCTTATTATCCTTGTTGCTTTTCTTTGTAGTCTTTCCAGTTTGTTCACATCTTTGCGTGGATAAAATTTGATCCAGTTCTCCTGCTGAGATCTTGTCAGTGCCAAAGAAAACAGAAAGATTATTACTAAATAGACATCTCTCCATAGTGTGTGTTTTGCAACAACATGACACTGTTGACTTGCCACCTTAGTGTCTCTTGATCCTTTTCTTTAGTAGAAAATGACAAATTCTTAATCAGTTATTCCTCTTCCTGGATTTGTGGAATTGATCAATTCTGCTGAAGTGAATGACCTTGCTTTTTTCCCTATTAAATAGCAGATTTTTTTCTCCTGTTTAGTTCTATCTTTAAGATTCCTTTGTTTTTTTTTCTCATTGCAACTTTGTAGTCTTAGGATATTCAGTTCCTAAATAACCCCAAATATTACAGGTCCTGCAGAATTCCATTTTATTTAACATCTTTCTCTTTTAACAGTGAACTGTTGATGACTCACCACAACTTCCAAACAAGTTTGGCATCCATGTTATGTGGTTTTCATTTGGCTTATATTTTTCTTTAGTTCGGTTATGTGAATATCTTGAAATTTTTTACCACATGTAACTGCTATTCCTGTTCCTCAATTAAATCAATATCTCTGTCATATGAAAAAAATTAATTTGATATGGCTGCGTGGGAACTCCATATTCATTCTTCTAGGTGTCTGAAAGCAGTCTGAAGCAGATGACTTGTTCTGTGAGTCTCAGAATCAAAACTGACTTATCCATAATTCTCCAGTCTTACTTTTTTTTTTGTTTTAATCAAAATTATATTTTCCTTTCCCTGGTGTTTTGGTATCACAATTGTTCTCCAAAACTTCTCAAAAGCACTTTTGTTTTCAACAGCTCTGAGATTATGTCAGTCATTTCTACTCCTAGGGCAAAATTGCCTATATCTAGCTAGGATGAAAACATCCCAGTGTTAATTGTACTATTGGATCAGTGCTGTCCTTGGCTAAAGAATGATGTAAAAGAGCCTTTTGGTGGTCTTGGCATAATCATTTAATAAATTTACAGATGTGCCAAAGAGAGTAAATCTAATAGAGGTAAGCCTCACTCTTTCAGTATAGCTTTAGTGATTTTGTTTGTGAGTTTATTCACAAAATTCTTTTAAAAGTTTTCAAATAAAAGGGATAACACTGTCTCATCTAGTAAAAAATACTTGGACATGAAAAGGGAATAGGATAGTGGAGAATCCATTTCATAATTATGATAGTTAATGATCCCAGTGGAGTTTGATATCTACCAGCATCCAGTAACTTTTGCACAGACAGGTGGTAAAAGATGGGGGAAATATAGTTGTAGCCTCAGGCAGATACTCAGCTCATGCAGCTGTTTCATGCATTCTGGCAACATGACTCAGTTAAAATCAAATAAGATTCCTTATGCCAATATTTCTTACCTGCATATGAAACCAGTTGTCTTTCATTTTGCAAAAACATGATAATTCAAAGAGCATTAAAAAATGTACTGTTTCTCACACAGAATTTATATCTTGCAGCTGCACACTAATCCAAGTGAAATGGAGTAGAGTTTCACTTTATCAGCCAATCATAACTTTAAACTGTTTTTACAATTCATCGTACAGTTTTTAAAGCCAGATTTAAGTCTGTATATGAAAAATAGTCTACTTGATGTATGAAACCATAGATTAGTCAATATGTATTTAAAAAGTACTTCAGTAATAGCAGAAGAATGACTTCAGAGGAATTTACGGACTAAACTCTGAATTATACATGTGGAATGTGAGTGTTATGCCATCAGTACATTTAGGACTACATGTGAGAGGAGTAGCTGAAAAATACAGTTAATTACCTAAAATAATAGCTGATCCTGGTATTCTTTTACAGCTGTCATATCAAGACTATATCAGAGAATCAGAGAATATAATATCAGAGAATCATAATATCATTTAGGTTGGAAAAGACCTCTATATCCAGCACTGCCAAGGCCATCACTGACCCATGCCCCCACAGCTATATGGTTTTAAACCCTTCAGGGAGGGTGACTCCACCACTGCACTGGGCAGCCCATCCCAGTGCTTGACAGTGCTTTTGGTGAAGAATTTCTTCCTAATATCCAGTCGAAACCTCTCCTGGTTTCCTCTTGTCCTGTCACTTGTTAACTCAAAGGAGAGACCAACCCACCTCACTACAATCTTCTTTCAGGTGTTGTAGAGTGAAAAGGTCCCCTTTTGCCTTCTTTTCTCCAGTCTAAACACCCCCAGCTCCCTCAGCTGCTCCTCATCAGAGTTGTGCTCCAGCCCTTCCCCAGCTCCCTCGCCCTTCTCTGGACACACTCCAGCCCCTCAATGTCTTTGTGTAGTGAGGGGCCCAAAACTGAACCCAGGATTTGAGCTGTGGCCTCAGCAGTGCCCAGAACAGGGGGACAATCACTGCCCTGGTCCTGCTGGCCACACTACTGCTGATACAGCCAGGATGCCACTGGCCTTCTTGGCCACCTGGCCTCACCTGGGCTCATGTTCAGCTGCTGTTGACCAAAACCCCCAGGTCCTTTTCCACTGAGCAGCTTTCCAGCCACTCTGTCCCCAAGCCTGGAGTGCTGTGTGGGGCTGTTATGACCCAAGTGCAGGACCCATCCTTTTACCTTGTTGAACCTCACACCACTGGCCTTGGCCCATGGATCCAGCCTGTCCAGATCCCTCTGCAGAGCCCTGCTACCCTCAGCAGATCAACACTCCCACCCAGCTTGCAGCCATCTGTGAATGTACTGAGGCTGCCCTGGATCCCCTCACCGTGTTCATTGATGGAACTGGCACATATGGAGCCCTGGAGCAAGCCACTTGTGCCCCTGATCCCTTAACCAGCTTCTACTATGCCCCTTTATTTCTGAGAGAAGTTATGCACTAGATATTAGGCAAAGTAGATGTGTTGTGTCTGAGTATTGCTGAACCTGTTCATTATTTCCTTAGGATCACTGAAGAACATGATAAACTAAATTTCTGCTTGTGACTACAAGTGCCATGTAAATATGCCCAGACATTGTCTTTGTTCTCACATGACATGCTGAGAATTGAATTACAGCTCTAAAAAAAAAAAAAAAAAGCTACGTCATGATTCCTATGACTTCTTTAATTCCCTCTTGGGGTCTATAAGAATTAAAGAAATATTAATTCCTTATATTAGGAAATAAGGGGGAAAATCACCATAATGCACATAGTCAGCGCTCCTCCTCACGCACCCATGGTTGTGGCTAAGAGTCTATGGCATAGATGATATATCCAGAGAAATGTTTGATACTTCATCTTCTCTGTCTGAAAGTGTCAGGATACTTTTAAGATACTGATATGACCTTATTTTCCTTGGGTCCAGTTTGTGTTTTAGTAGGAATAAAATAAAGAAAAATTTTGTCTTTCTCACCCATATTATTTTAACATACTTTTGGTTCTTCTTCAGCAATCTTTTTATTCTATGCAGGCTCAGATAAATTTGTTTTAATATGTGAAAAGTGTTTTTCCTCCTCTTAGAGTTTTATGGTGCTTAGTCATGTGGTTGTACAATGAAAATTACGGCACTGACTGCATGTGTGACCTCCATTTACACAACACATTTAAATATGCTCAGACATCGGTACATGACAAACTCTAAGTATGACTTAGAAAAGACAGCTTCCGGGAATAAAAAACTATTCAAGTTTTACACCTGCTCCATCCTTTAAAATTCTTTTTACTGTAATGTCTGATACATTTTTTAATTGATGCTATTTTTTGCTGCTATCAAGCTGTTAAACCTATTGCTATTAAGCTTTTTTAGGTATGAAAAACATCTTTCCTATTTCAACTTTGTTTTTTTATAAGGAACTTCCTGCTACAAGAATATTTTGTGGAAAAAAGTCAAGGGTACCTAAATACCTTAAACAGGTTTTACAAGTTAACAATTCTGCTGTAATTAGTCTTCAGGCTACCTCTGGCTCCATGGATTTAAAGCTATCAGAGTTTACTGTTTTGTGAAAAATATGTTTTACTTTGTTTGGACATGCTTGTCATAAGTTTCTCAGTATATCATTATGCTTTAAAACCTCCCACTGGCAGCGTCTGGAAGGAAAAAATATAGTGTAAACTATAGAAGACCTAATGGCAGCTTCCTGCCAACGTTCATTCTTGAGTCAACAACGCTCGTTTTTGCTTTTGCTTTTGTGAAAATATGTCACAATCTAGACTTTCATATAAGTTGGCTATTTTTTTAGCAGCCTAGTAGAGCATATATCCCTATCTTCTACTTTCCCATATTTTTTCTCCTTTTCGTTCTGTGGTATCTGTGTTTCTGGTCATGCCACCAGTGAGTGCACACATAAATTATACACCTAAAAACACTCATCACTAGAAAATTTATTGCTTCTAATATCTTTCTCATGAACAGTTGTGTTTATTTCTGAGTTGACTTCTCTGGTAAAGACAGCAATGCGTTTAGCTTTGGTTCAGTTCTTTGTTTTTTCAAGACTTTCATTTTAGATATTACAGTGTATATGGGACCATGTGGGCTTTTAACCATAAGCTTGTGCTGGGAGTAGGCAAATGGTTTTAGTTTATAATTACAATGAAAAATAATAGTAAAAATAAGTGTGAAGTAAAAATAATAGTGAATTGCTGTCCTTATTAACCCTACTACTTCTGTCCTGCTGAAGCAATGGGCAGTGAGAAGAATATATCCTCCCGACAGAGCATCTAATTGTCATTTTTTTCTTTTTGAAAAATGGAGATGCTATTTGGAGAAGGCAGGGGGCAGGGAGGAAGGTTGCTTTTAGATAAGGAACTTGAATCTTCTTTCCTATGTTTAGGAAACTTATGTTATTTGGTTTGGGAAGTCTTTTATCTTCTGGGCCTCCCTTTGGCAGCTAAATTACTAACTCTGCTTAATTAAAGTGAAGGAGAGACATACAAAAAATACTGTCTTTGAAAAGTAGATGCTCTTATTTTTTCTTTCTTCAAAAAACAAACCAAAGCAAACTTCTTTAAGCATTCTTTGCCAGTAGTTTGGCTTTTTGACTCTGAAATAGTAGCTGATTTGTAGTATTAGAATAACATAGTAAGTCAATAGCATTATTATTTCTATTATCTCATGTTAATTTGCATTTATAGCACTGAGGGTTGCTCCTTAGTGATGGCTAATTTTCCCTGCTCTTGAGTTGGAATGTTGTGTAACATTACATCAAGTACCAGGACAGATTAAACTATATTCATAATGCAGTACAGTAGGAGAGCACTTATTCAAACAACTTGTATCACACCCCATTTATCCGGGGGACTCAGGGTTTGTATTATGAGGAGTCACTGTTGGACAGGAAGACATGAACAGCAGGGAAGTTTGGATAACCAGGATCATACTGTGATTATTTAGGCTTTTTGTTGACCAAATCTGTTATATGTAGAAAGGCTATATATCTTTTTTGTTCATTTATAGAGACCCTCTGTAAGATTATGCTATGAATTTGCAGAACAGATGTTGTATTATAAACTGTGACTTTTGATCTTGTCATGAACAGTAGATTTTAGATAAGTGGCACCAGTGCAGAAAAAGACCCCAGACTGAAAAAGCCAACTTAAAACAAGAGAATTGCTGATCTTTACTTTTGAAAAATAATTTTATTTACTCATTGTAAACAGTGTTTCTTAAAAGGAAAAAGAAGTAAACACTTAAGATTTAAGTGTCAAGCTCTTTTCCTAGATAAGAAAATATTCAAAGTATATCTTATATGTTTGCAACATTATTTTTCTTAGTATCCCTTATACCAATCAAGATCAAGAAAAATCCAAAATCTTTCACTAAAATAACCCTGCAGTTGTCTAAACTGTGTTGCCTAAAGGAATGAGAATTATTGAAAGCTCCTATAGCTCTTTCTCTGTGGAGATTTTGCTTAGTAGGTGTTTCCTGTGGAATTCATCTTAGAGAGGGGAAAGAATTTAGATGTCATTTATGTGCATATGTGTGTGCTCACTGAAGTGATTTTGAAGCTCTTGTGCATGCACCAAGAAACTGGAGAAATTAGATATTTGGAAATGGAAATTGGTGGTCTTCCAGCCAATATTGGATCTAAAAGTGCTAAATCCTTTAATAAATAAACCTTGATTCAGACAGGAATGTCTTGGCTTGATCTTAAAGGTGATATTATGAAGGCCTTCTAGCTGTTGACTAGCCTGAAAGATAATTATCTGCACATTCCAATCTTGTTCTGCCATCAGCAGTATCTGAGGCCTAAATGGAACAAATGTTATTTCCACTAGAAATATATTGTATTTTGACTATCCTCAATCCCAAAAAATTTCAAAATATTTGTGCCTGATTGGAAATACAAAGAATAAAATAAATAACTATATGACCTGCATCTAATAGTCCTGTGTGCTTAATTTCAGCCATTGTAGGCAGTTTTCTAACTGCAAGTGTATGTTGTGAGCACACAGTTATGTTATTTGGGTTACTGCTTTTGTTGGGCTGTAGATGAAAGAATAACCTTTTCTTTGCTGAACAGTTTGGAGACAATATTTTTTCAAACACATCAGTGCAATGTAAATTTAGTTTACTGTAGCAGGTACTGGGGCAAATTTGAGGGACTGAATAGCCCATCTGAAATGGAATATATGCAGTGTCAGGCATCTTGAAATGGATGGAAAGGCTTCTCTGCCTTTAAAAACTGACATCTTAGTTCATACTGCATAGCTTCTTATTGAATACACTATAAATCTAAGAATCTTTTGGGTTTGTATTTGAAGTTCTGCTTGCACAAGTGAAATATGAATGTGATTCCTTTAAGGACTGCTGGGTATAGCAGAGCCTTCTGTAATAAAGTTTTTCTGTGGGACAAAGGCCTGTACAAAGTTGGAAAAGAAAAGAAGCATTAGTTTATAAATACAGTTTAAATTTGTTTGTTTGCAAATGCACTCTAATGTAGTTAGAATGTATCCTCACTTGTGGGATTTTGTGCTCCATGGATAAAGACTCTAGATCTTAAAAAATCCTTCAAATGCACAACTTGATGTGTATGTAGTCATCTCTGTTCTCCAAAAAACCAAGCCTGCCTTTGGAAGAGAGGGATATAAAAATAATAAAATATATGTCCTGATGAGAGTTATTATACAGCATATGAGTAGTGAAAAGTGAGTAGTTTAGAGGAAAGGCCAGGCAGATCCAAAATAAAGCTCTCATCAAGGCCAGTTTAATCCTCCCATCTGTAAATTTTGCAAGTCCTGTCACTTAGCTTGCAGTCTGAATATTTTGCCTCAAAACAAAGTGAATAATATCATCTTGTAGATCTGCATGTTTTCTGTTTATACTCTCCTGAATTTTGCTTCATGTGGGAAGAGACTTGAGAGACTTAAAAGGAAAACAAAACTTAGATAAGGAATAAAAGGCAGTTTATGTTAGCTAAAGATTCTGTGACTACTTTTCCTTTTTACATCTGGTGAGAAATACTATTCTCATCAAAGTTTGTTTAATATATTTTGCCTAAAAAATACATAGCTGTATAAAACTTACATTTTTATATAAGCCTTACTTATAAAGTCCATTAATTTGGTGTCTAAATAATGCCCATACAAGAGGAGTTACAATAGTAAAACCTTTAGTAAATTCCACAGAAGAATTATTATGGTTCAGGCCAAGGCTTTAGAATACAATTTCTCTTGGGTTTCTTCTTATTAACTGAATCATAATTTATTTCTACAGAAAATTTATTCATAAGGAATTCCTGCATCTTATAAGATTGCCTTTCATAAGGCTTCCCTTTCTAATGTATTGTAAAGTGCAATTTAGGAAGCACAAATGTTCAACCTACATACTGATAACTGCTCCTCTTCACTATTTACTCTAGCACATTGCAAAAAATGCTTGTAATCACTGAGGAAAGCTGCCTTGCCCAAGGTTTAGAGCATATAACCCAGGCTGAGCAATAACTGCTTCATAAGATGTGGGAAATCAATGAACTTCCATAGGGAAGATCTGTAGGCACACAGTTTGTGGTAATTGGCAGTGGGGCTGAGCCCCATCATCCCCAGTGGGCACAGCTGTGAGCAGCAGGTGAGCAGCACTGACAGCAATGAGCCATGGAGTGCCCAGGGGCACTGAGCCAACCACCAAAGGGAGCAGGGGGCACACAGGTGCAGGGCATCAACAGGAGGGGATAAAAGGCTGGGCTGAAGAACAAGAGGGGCAGACCCCTGCAGCCTCCTGAAGTGATGTTCCTCTGCATGGGCAGATGCCTGAAGCCTTCTGATGAGGTGAGGTGTGACTGTGTATGGGTGGGTGTTTAAAGCCTTCTGAAATTGTGTGGTGATACTCTGTGTATCGTGGCTCTCTCGACTGCAGCACCTGCTGTGACAAAGATCTGTTAGAATATTTCAACTTTCAGAGAATGAAGTACCATTTCCTGCTGCCTCTTTCTGGTATTTTCTTGTACCTGGTAGATCCTATGGAAGAGCCCAGTAATAAGGTGAAGAGTGATGTAAATATTATAATCTTCCACTCCCCTTTTACAGTCTAGCAAAACAAAATCTATCACTCAGTGGAAGTGTATTTGGCTGGTATATCATTAGCTAGGAGACAAAAGCCACTTAGTTTTTACAACATTGAGTTGCAGTATTGCATTTTTATGCTTGTTCCAAATTCTCACAAGCTTATGTGGCAGAATTGAAATATTTGTTTTCTTTGTAGATGAGACAAAGTTTTAAGTGGTAGTTATTTTTCTTCACTGGGGTATACTCACTGAAATTTGTTTTGATTTAGTAATAGACAGTGTGGCTTGGAAAAGTGCAGGTTCTATAATTCAGCATCTTTGTTTTCCCCAAAAATGTGAACTACTGCTCAGTTTTCCCAAAGAGATGGAGATGAACTTTCCAGTAGCTAACCTGGTGTAAAACCATTGTTCTGAAATCTTTTATTTCCTTTTCCTTCCAATAGTTTTTGTTCAGTTTTGGAAGGATGGCATTTCTTGGGCTATCTTCCCACACTTGTCAGTGTTCTCTCCCCCACCTGATTTTCTTCTCCCACCTCTGTAATCAGAGCAAACCATTCTTACAGAGTTTCTATTCTGTGTGATGCGTGTGTGCAGAATTGTGCCCAGTTGGTCTCTCTGCACCTTTGCAGCACTCGTGTGGCTGTGCAGTTGTGTGTAAGGACCTGAGCAGTTGCTGCACAGTTTCCTCCTGAGCTGGTGTGGCTGCCGTGCTGTGGAGGCATCGAAGGGCTCTGTTCCTGCCCGTGGCTTTTGCCAATTGCTGGCATTGCTGCTTCCAGAGGCAGCTGAGCCTGTGCCACCACCTCCCATCCGGCTCCCTTCTCACACAAGTTCTGTTTCCTGGGGCTGTTGTTGAATTCAGCTCAGCATCCTGCCCCTGGAGCCCTGCTTCTCCCACCCGCAGGAAATTTTTCTCTCCCATGTTGGTTGAGGGAGGCACTGTGGTCTGGCACTGGTGTACCCTGAGAGATTATTCCTGTGCAGTAGCTGTGGAGAGAGTTTCATGGACAGGGAGCTACAGTTTGAGCAAGATTTCTCTTTAGTGCTCTGAAAAATTGACATGCTGATTGTGAACTGCCTTCATGGAGGAATTCCTGTTGACAAATTCTGGGTTGATATTTTTGCTCCATCGTGATCATTCCTGTCTTATCATGTGTTAATAATGGAGTCCAGTTGTCAGACATTTTGTTGTCCACTCAGGCCTCCCTGACTGTCCCGTGGGCTGCCCTACCCTGCACAGCCTCACAAGCACTTCTGTTTCTATTGACTGGTTTCTTCCTGAAGTGACTCTCTAAAGCTGTTTTTAATTGCTTAATTTTTAGTTATTATATTACCCTATGAGTAAACTTGTGTTGCTTGTGTTCTTTCTGTATCTGAAAAAATTAAATTAGTCAACTGTTTGTAGTTCTGCTCCATGTGTTCTCCAGTACTTTCCCCATTGCTCTGAATAAATTTGAGTCAGGTTATAACTACCAATTGATATACCAAGTATTAAATTTTTTCTTATTAAGAATTACCTGTAACTGGGTGTGCCAGAGCTAAAACTTGGCTCTTTCATGACAGACATACTTGACTTATCCTACAGTTATTGATGTAGTTGATATTGCACTATAAACAATAGGAGATAATTTTAGTTTTTAAGGAGATAGCGTGTCTATGCCACTGACTTCTTTATGTATGCCAAGCCAATAAAGTATTACATAAATAATTTTATAGCAAAAATGCCCTAGGATTAAGTAAACAGGGCAATATTATCTGTCTTAAGAGAAGACCACAGATATGTCTTTCTTGGGCATTCAGTAGTCACAGGAACTTTTAAAGATGGCATGAAATTCTTGCTGTAGAAGCTATATGTTCCAATCAGTTACCTGAATCTTTATATTGTTCTCTGTTAATATTATTTATTAATTTTTCTTGTGTCAGACCTTGTTAGGAAATTGTTTTTTCTGAGATTCCTCACATAAAATTATTCAAGTATTTTCATACAATAATATTTTCACTTTAATAAGTTTTATTTGCTATTTCACAATATGTAAGCGTGATTCAGGGTTTTGGAAAATCTCTTACTTACATAAACTACATGTTTGCAGTAAGACTTTACACACAGCGTGTGAACCCTGCTGTGTTTGGATACATTCTAAGGAAGCATTTCTAACTTTAATAATATACTGGGATCATGGATTAAAAGCAGTGGGGAAACAGCTTTTGTGCACTGTAACCTAACAAGTGTGCTACGAATCAACTTTCTTGGCAAGAAAACTCCCAATTTGCCCTCTCTCCCAGAAGTTGACCTGGTGGATGAAATAGTAGATGTGTGCATGATTCTAGGCATGCCTTCTCCAAAGATCAACATTTGTACACACTTTAGTCACTTTTATACGCAGTGCTATTGACATTAACCAGGGAGGCCGCTCTGACAGCGCTGGGCTCTAACACCAGCTAGAGAGTTGCTCTGCTCTGCTTGCATGGTTTATCTGAAAGGACTCAACACCAAAATCACACAGCCTAATTGTTTTCAGCCCATAAGGGTTCTCTTCCAGATACAATATCCTGCAGGACAATTGAGTGTCCTACTGAAATCAGCATATGTTCAATAGCCAACTTGATTTAGTTTACTTTTATTCTTCTGAAAACATTAGCTTGAGCTCTGTAATTTATCAATACATTATATCGAATTTGCTTTCACTTGCACAGCTCTAAAACACTTTTCATGCTACCTTTGTTATTAGGTTTGGTCAGTATCAAGTAAGTGTAAGAGCAGAGCTAAGGCTACCAGCTGATTAAAAAGATCATGGACTTCCTTGGATGCAGCTCAGTGGAAAAAGGGAGAAAATTAATAAGGCATATCAGTGAAATAACTAATTTTCGAAGTAAAAGCAAAAATGAAAAGATGCTTTTTTTCCTTCTCTTTAAGAATGGACTTGCAGAGTTTCTCAGGTGCTTGGTCTTGTTTCCATCACGGTGCGTGTCTGGGTGAATGAGTTGAAGGGGGCCAAGTGTGAATTAGAACTAGGCCTTGTCAGCATGAAATTTGCCTTGGAAAAAACTTTTTTTGACTGATTCTTACATATAGCCATGAAATATCAGAATGTAATGTTATTTACTTCATCATAAATAAAAGTGTTTTGCTGTTGATGAAGGAGCTTCTGTTTGGGACAAAACATTCCCATTGCATCTGAGAGTAGTAGTCTGTTCTCTTGCCCATCCTGTTCAGCTTTCCTAGAGGTCACATTCACATTTTTTCAGTGGGTTGTTCTACAGTGTACTTTAGCTGAATACTGTAACTGGGGGCCAGTTATGTTTCACAAGATGAAGTGTTTAAATAGATGAGAGTATTCCTGGGACAGCAGGGGAAGCATCCTTTTTCTTTGTACTTGAGAATAGCTTTTGTTTTCATCTGTCTGAGAGCATGACCCTAGAGCACAGAGGTTGCCATTATTTAGATCATAATTTTGTTTGATTTAATAAAAAAAAGTGTTGCTTTTAGTTGTTTGTTTGGTTTGGTTTAGCATTTTGAACTGGTTCAAAAATTCACTCTATTTAAGTGATTATGAACAGTATTTTCCAAAATTATTTCATTATGTTTTTCAGTTATAGGTGAAATCACCATATTAATTGGGAAACCAAATCACAGATAATGAATCAAAGAATGATGTTGTGGTTCTATATTTTTTTGAATTACTGAGGCTTAGAATAAGATGATTGATGTTCTAACTGCCAGTACCAGAAAAATAAACCACTTTTATACAGTTCCCAAAACTTTCTTTCAAAATCTTAAATTAACTTAATAAAGGCCACAGCAGTAGTAATCCTTTCACTTAAGATATCTATTTATTTTGAGCTGTGGGAAGCCACTGCATTTCAGAATAATTCTGTGTAGAGATGGATGTATGTCTCTGTCATAACTCTGTGCTTGTATGAATTAACATGGCTGGTAACCACCATGTGACAGCCAGCAAGGTAATAGGAAAGTAAAGAATCTTCTCTCCCTGCCTGTGGTCCCTGCAGGTCTGGAAGGGAAATATGTGCCCTCTCTATGCTGTGTGTCTTCTTTATCTGATTGAAACAAAAACCTTGTGTGTTCTTAACATAGCTTTTAGCAGGAGGATTAAAATACTTGAAATCCTACTTTTGGTAATGAAGTAATCTCAGTGAGGTTTTTCATGTCAAATTCTGCAGCATAGCATCCCATTTGAGAATTGTGCTGTTGTGTTCCTAAGGACATGGCCCTGCCCTGGGGACTGCTGCTGCAGTGCTTCTGGTGCTTGGTGTTGAACTGCCACTGCATTGCTGGCTGATGTCACTGGGCCCTATGTGTCTAGTCTTTTATGAGTTGGAAAACCAACCTGGTATTTATAAATACTGCTTAATATTCTGTCAAATCCCTCACTTATTATGTTTATTTTAAAGCTTTTATGTATTCTACGGTATGGTTTCTTTTCTCTTCTCTGACAATTTCCAAAGTTGTGAGACACAGCATGTGTCTAATTTCTTTGTTTGGCAAGACTCAGGAGCATCAGCCTCCATAACTGTCCTGGTTTTGTTAGACCTGTTTCCTGGTCTAACAACGTTAAGCACTGTGATGGAAGTCAGAGGTGAGGAATTTGTCTATGGATGACAAATGGGATGGGAAGAGAGTAGAGGGGAGGGTGACAAAGAGTTTATTTCCATGTCTTGCAAAGCTCAGGATGACACTTTGCTATGTCTGTTTGCTTTT
The DNA here is from genome assembly GCF_012460135.2 of Molothrus ater. Taxonomy (NCBI): domain Eukaryota; kingdom Metazoa; phylum Chordata; class Aves; order Passeriformes; family Icteridae; genus Molothrus; species Molothrus ater. The sequence goes on along the minus strand of NC_050488.2, from coordinate 8,452,021 downwards.
GTGAAAAACACCTTTGTAATGAAACTGTTGAGGCAGTTGCCCACTGGGGAAATTTGTATTAGAAACAGGAAGGAACAAGGTATTTACAAACCATCCTGCAGGACAGCACTGGCAGTTTTAAAAGCAGTAGGTCTCATGGCTGGTGCTGGCCCTCCTGGAGGTGTATAATTGAATTAGCCATGAGATAAAGTAGCTCCCTGCATGGCCAGCAGCTGCTGGCACAGCATCCTGGCACTCACCTTCACTGTGTGAGGCACAGGCAGTGTGTTCATGGCAAAGGCTGAGAGTCAAAAGAGCTGGTAGGTGGATATTTGGTGTGTACAAACTCCAGCTTTCATCTTTTTTCCCTCATCTCTGTGAATGTGTTTTCTATGCCCTCTTAGGCCAGTGACAGAATAAAACTGTAGGAAAGCCACAAAGAGAAAGTTTGAGGATTATAGTCTTTCCTTTTTACAATCTCATGCTTAATCTAAGGGGAAAACCCCCAAATATAATTTTTATTAAATTAATCTTCACAGAGCTGGAGATAACTGAAATTTATATAGTGTGTAACTTGGTGTAGAGAAAAAAAGGCATTTCCTTAGGAAATGGAAAAAAACCCCCTTTCAAAACAACTGGATGGATTCTTTCATTGAATGACTTATTATCAAAATGCATCCAGCTTTATTGAATGAATATAATTGTTTGTTAAACTTTTAAAAAAATGTAATGGTTAATATTTTAATATTAAAGTAAAAGAATCTCTAAATAGATGGATTTCTTTATTTCCTTTTACTATGTAAAATTCATAAATGATCTGTGTGCTAAAACAAGATTAGGTTTTAAAATAAAATAGGTATGAAATTCTTGTGTAGCTACTGATACTTGAAAAAGTCAGGGAAATCCAAAACTCTTTTGTATTTACCACCAATATTGTTGCCAAAATGAAGTGCCAACCCTTTCAAGGTAGTAGTGCTAACCATGACTAACCTTGACTGCTGGAATGTTGCCAGCTCTTCGTCATCCTGCAGAAATATATTATACTTGAACTGAGAAAACATGCAATTGTCCCTCCCCCTCTTCATTCCCACAAACTGGAGCAGTATTATGTTAGCCTGAGCTGTACTGAGCCGAATCCAATCTGGAATTAAGAATGCTCCAGGGCATTTTTAATAAACTGTCATTCATTTGAACTCTAACCTCCTTTAATTTGCAGAATCTGGTAGCGCAGATGTATTCTTCAGCCACATTCATTTTTTTTCTTTTCTTATCTTGGTGTGAAACACTGCTGATAGCACTTAAAAATGTGAAGCTGCAGAACAAGTAGAAAGTGTTCACTGAAAGAGACTCAAAACTAAGAAACAATTCCTGTAGTTTAGTTTGCTGGGTTTCTGCCATTCTGAAATGCAAACTTAATTCTAGCGCAGATTTTAATAAAATCCTCAGAGTGCTGAGGTCTGTTAAGCTCTTTCTGAAAGTATGAAAAAAAAAGGGCTTTTATTACAAAATGCAAAGGATAAAATGAGGCCATTGTCTTGCAAAAGGGAAGAAAACCCAGCTAATAACATATTCAGGGCATAGAATATTCCTGAGCTAAATGCATGAGCTGAGGTTCTCACCATAAACTCTTTCAAAACTTGAATTCCTGGGAATTCAAAACATGCAGAGTTTGTGATTGGGAGCATTTACACTGAGGGATAGGGCTGGGAAAAGAGAGCAGCTTCCAGGTGGGAACTGCCCTCAGTGCCTCTGCCCCTGCCAGGTGGTGCTGCTGGGCTGGAGCAGGGATTGCTTGAAACCAAAATTTTCATCTATAATACTGCCTTCAGTGGTTAAAGTTAATTTTCCATTGTAACACATCTGCTGCAGCTATATAATTAGTGTGGTAAGATGATTGTTTGTGCAACTTACACGTTTACATTTGATAGGAGTTGATTTAAAAAAAATAAATCAGTTTCTTGTGCACATGCCTGCCAGTTGAATTTGGCTGTAGGTGTTGGTAGGACAGTTAACTAGGAAAACGTGCAGCCACAAACTTGGGTCGTATTTGAAAAATGAAGGAAGAACTAGCTGGCAAATACTGTGTTGAAAGTGTAAATGCAAATAAAACTTTCAAGTCAACACATGTTAATGATTTGTGGTTTGAAAAAGTTTTCAGATTTAAGTTTTGAAGGTTTTTTTCCCTTTCGTTTTAAACTTTGATCTCTTTTGTCTGGCAATGTAAGAGTATGCTACTAATAGACATTAACAAATCCACAGCTTTGCTTTCCACGAGTCTTTAATTCTCTTAAATGTTTTGAAATGTAAATTATATAATATATGTGATATGAAGTTGCGTGAAGATTCAGTCAATCATCAGGTTGGGTACCAAATTGAGAACATCGAAAGGGAGCACAATGATACTAAAAATACAGAAGTTCAAGAATTCTACTTTACTTTCTCAGTTGCCCAACAAATCTGCAAGTGGGGAATGTCTTAGTGTTTAAAGATACTGTCTCAAAGCTGGATTCTGTGTGGATTAATGACTTTCCTGTTCTGATTCTTACTACAGTTTCCATTGAGCTCTGTTGTCTGGAATTAAGTGATAGAGTGGATGCTCAGCAGAAACTAGATGCAGTTTTTAAAAGGTACAAGGAAAAGCCTAAGAAATAAGCCAGAAAACAGTTAGAAATATCCTATGTTTTAGTGGTTGAGTCTTGTCATTGTTGTAGACGGCATGGGTTTATGTTCTTGCACTAAGGCAGAATATAAAGTACCTGGTGTTATATTAGAAATTGAATCTGTTTTTAAAGAAATATGATCTCTTCTTCTGGCCTGTTAATTCTTTTTTTCATGGGATTTAAGTGCAATTCCAACTTTTTTATTTCTTTATTTCCCTCAAGTATATGTTCTCTTTGCTGCTTCTAAGAACATTCACTAGACAGTCATTTTACAAGGTATCTCAAGTCATCATCTTTCTTTCTTCAATGGAATCTTGCATCTGCAGAGACTCCTGAGTTGCACTCCTTGCTATTTCATTGATATCACCATTACACTGCTTTTACTTTCTGAGTGGAAGGTTGAACATGAGTAGTGTCAATACTGTTGGTAATTCTGATCTGCATTCATATCAGACACGTTCTAGTATTTAATTGATCTGATTAGAGTGTTTGTAGAGGTGGTGTGGAAGGAGTAATCAGTGTGTCATTAGCAAATGGGCTGTGAGTCCTCATTATAATTCATGACAACTCTATTATTTATTTGTATTATTTATTGAACTTTTTATATAGAAGCCCATCTATATTGGAATTGAAACAAAAATGGCTTAGAAGAACTGATTGCCTGCTAGGAGGCTTTAGAGAACAACAGTTAAGCATGAGCTTGGGAGAAGTAGCCACACTGATTATATGAGCACTGTGGAATTTGGTCAGACTTCTCAAGTCACGGCAAAATTGAACTCCTTTCAATGCTTTGCATAACATGGATGAATGGAATATATCCTCTTTCCCATTTTATTTCATTTAGAGGTTCTTCCTGAAATGTTTTCTAGTTTATAAAATAATTATTTTTAGACAAAGGAGGTGAGAAAGAACATACAGGAAATAGGACATTCATTAGTCAAGTCGCTATATCTCACTAAAAAAACCCCATATTTCACTTTATGTAAACTGTATCATTTGAAGAGCGGAAATCCCACTGTCATACTGATTACTGGAGGCCATTCATGGAAAATGCTTCACCCCACAAATAAAGCTTCTGCTGCCAGACAGGTGTCATTATATTGTCTCCATTCTTTAAGTTTCCCCATGACATTTCTCCACACTAAGGACAAAATGGGATCACCATAACTTTCCTACACTTCATGCTTCAGAGCTTCTCACAGTTATCAGGAGGAAAATAACTTGGTTGCTATTCGAGCAGTTACAGAGCTTTAAAGTTCAGGATGATAGAATACTTTGATTAGAAGGGACCACTAGAGGCAATGCACTATAAACCTGTACTCAAAGCAGAATAACTTCAAAGTTGGATCAGATTCTCTAGGCTTCATTCAATCAAAATCTTAAAATGCTGAAAGACTGGAGAGTTTACAATTTCCCTGGGCAACCTGTTTTGCAAAGGTGTGCATTCTTCATGAAAAATGTTGAGTTTTCATTAACACTTTTATATCAAAACATGCATCTATAGCTGCATTTAAAATTTCTGAAATAACTTCTATGATGAGTTACCACTGCCCTGAATTTAAATAATAAAAATGGTGCAGGACATAGTTATAAATTGTATCTGTATGTGGAAGTGGCCCAGGTTAAATAAGTTTCTGGTTTTAGCTCTATTTTGTATAAATATTGTTTATTGCTTATGGATTCATGGAAACTTTGAGGGGTTTTCTTTTGGTTTTGAAACACTACTGTCAGTTTTTAAAACAGTTATGATAGAAAGTGATTTGAGCAGCCATTTACAGAAAATAATTCCTTTACTGTGTTTTTCCCCTCCCTGTATTTATATTAATTTAATATTTTCTTGTTGTAAAGAATATGGAGTTGAAAATGTCCTCTCTCTCAGGTAGAAGAGCTGATGAATGCACTGGAGAAGACCAGACAAGAATTAGATTCTACCAAAGCCCGTCTTGCCTCAACACAGCAGTCTTTGGCTGAAAAAGAAGCACATCTGGCTAACCTGAGAATAGAGCGAAGGAAACAGCTTGAAGAAATTCTAGAAATGAAGTGAGTACCTTGATTTCTCTAATTTCTAGGAAAAAAAAAAGAAGAAAATAACTGCTTTTGCCATAGGAGAAAGTTTTGATGAGTTTCTTTTGGTGTTCTGTTTTTTCTCTGCATATATTTAAGTCTCAATCTAAGGACTTCTGATAGTTTTAAGACACTTAAATTCCTTTGAAAGCAGAGGAGTGCAAAAGTCTTCATTTTAGAAGTACACAGCATTTTTTGTAAGTTGTCCTTTGTTGCGTGCGAGTAAAAGTATCAGTACTATGTAACTTCTGTGAGAAGCTGAAAATCTAGTGCCCCATCTCTCAGTGGGAGAGCAGTGCTGGAATCTCTGCCAGTGCCACATGCAAGGAAAGGAAGTTATTGACTTGCTGTTGATGGTGCAAAGCTTATTGCTTTGAATTGGTTAAAAACACCCCCAAACTAACAAAGAGTTTTTGCATACACTACCACTGTGCATGTGTTCAGAATGAAAAAGGAAGATAGACATATAATTTAAATCTAACTTCTTCCATGCAAAGAAAAGTAAGTGTCTATAATTATGGGGCATTAAAGCTCTGAAATGATCTTTAAAACTGGCAAAAAGGGTGAACCTGCTATGACTTGGCTAGGCTGATAATTATGTGGTTAACATTCAACAAAGAAAAATCACAGTTGTAATTTTGAAACAGTTTTTTTGAGGGAGGAAGCCATATATAACTTCAGGTCAATTTTTACAGTTATCCTTGATTTTAGAGGAAGGGAAATAATCAGAAAAAATGATTTTCATAATGTTATTGTAAATAAGGCAAAGTCGAACTGGAGTCACTTAGTCAGCAGGGTTTTATAAAAGTGTATTTTAAGAATGTCTGCCAGGTAATACAGGTGCAGAAATGCTGTAATGGAAGCACAAATGTTTCCAGAGATATCTAAAGAATTTCTGGTTTTGACTTTAATGAGGTCTACATCCATACAAAAAATGGAATCACATATTAGAATTAGAATACTATGAGACATTATATTTTCTAATGGATAAATTTTAAAAGTTTTTTTAAAATATTAAGTTGTCCCATCATAACTCAGATGCTCAGTGCTAGTTATTTATTTTCTGTATAGTGCTTTGGTCTGTTTTTTTTTGCCCTAATCGTAAGATTTTTCTTTAAATCACAATTAACAATTGCTGATCAAAATAGAGGAAAATCTCTGATTCTGTTAATTTAAATTTTTAAATTTGGTACGCAAAGCCTCACAGAACAATCTGGAAAATGAGATTGGCAGAAACTGTTGAGGTAGAACTCATTTTGACAAAAGCTGTTTTATTTTATGACTGAAGGGCTAGGTGAGTGGTATTAGAAGTGAAAGACTCAGCAGCAAAGATCCTAGTTTTTTTAAGGTAACTTATTAATTGGAAGCATTGACCATAATTTCTATTTATTGTTTAAAAAATTCACTTTTGACTGATTGCAGTTTTTGGCTATGAGTTTCCAGTTAAATAGGCATGAAGTGTGTGTTTCAGAGCATTCACGATGATTTCCTATGCTTATGTTATGTTCAAGTTCCAACCATAACTCTGCATTCTAGGCCCATCTGGCTGTCATTGTCAAGATCCATCTTAATTTACTGGCCACAATCAGTTGTCAGTTTTAGAAAACTTCTTCAAATTTTTGTCATTTCTTGTTCCCAAATAAATTTGGTTATTTATGGAAGTTTAGAATAGAAATGGGGAATAGCCTAGTCTTGTTTATATCTGGTTGGTTTTTATGAACTGGAAACAACTTAAGTACCCATTAAATGAAAGGTAGTTTGATAAATCAATTCTTTCTTAGCTTGATGCCAATTTGTGAAAAAAAAACCTAAGTTTTTTTTTATTTTAAATCTTACTTTAAAGAATTTGAAAGTATAAGTTGTAAGAAGGAGTTGCAGTTGCATGTTAATTTCCAAATCTTTTTTTTTAAATGTCTATTAAAAATATTACTATATTAGTTCTGGAGGAAATATTTTTGCTATGGTCATATTATTTTAGCAGTGCACACATAACTCATAGTGACATTAATGGAAGTTATGCATACATGTTAACAGTAAAATGCAGCATGTGTTCAAATCCATCATTTTGTCTAATTGTCTTGTTGCTTTGTGCTCTTTCTATGTCTGAGCATAAAGCAAAAATCAATGCACTTTTTATTTTTTAGTAAATGATACTTCAAAAAAATCTCTGTTACATAGTGTGACAATATCCATGGTAATGTTTTTTTAAGAAATGTATTTATCATCCATAGAAATATTTCAGTTGGCCTGAGCTTTAAATATGGTAGTTAGAAATATATCCTAAGACTGCTTTTTCCAGACATTGTTTTTGTTTTCTGAGAGTCCACAAGTAGGAGCACAACCTCCTGAGAACTTCACAAGGCTTGCCTAGAAAAGCTTGTTCATTTTGTAACATGAAGAGCTTGAGGGTAGGAGAAGTTTCAGTGCTATGATGTGGTGGAGGTTTGTCAGATGTTTCAGAAATGCCATATTTGTGGAGCATACTTTCATGACCACAGTGCTTTCATACAGATCTCCTTTCCTGTGTGGTGGTTCCTTCCAAAACTCATAAACCTGCTTGTAACAAAATTAGGTAGCTGTATAGATAGATAAATGAGTATTTACATAATATTAAAATTGCCATATATATAAATGTATGTGAAATAAATGCCTGCCCTCATGGAAAGTGGGTTTTGCTCCATGGGACAGATCATCTTTTTAGAAATGGTTGAACTTATTTTCCCCTTGGAAGATATAAAGTTTGACCTGGAGAGCCAAAAGTCATAAAAGAAAGTCTAATGACATGTGGTGGAAAAGATATAAAAATGATTGTCACTCTTTTTGTAAGTTCAAGTTTTAAACTATATGCATTTTATCTTCAACTGCAACCTCTAAAGTTAAAAAGAAAATACAAAACTCTAACACCCAAGCTCCCCCCTTTGTTATCAAAATTCAGTGTTTTCGTGGTTGAAAATCTTTAAGTTAACTTTCTGTGATGTTTACTCTATTTATTGTTTAAGTACAAGGTTAGAAAATATTTCCTTGTGGTTTTGCATTAATTTGATGATCTTTCAGTGACTTTGTTACATGTGGCAAACACTGCACTTGGTGAGTGGCCATGTGATTAATCCCCCAAAAGACAGAACTTCATGTTTTGACCTGAAGATCTGACAAGTCTTAATTTTTGAGATTTAGTTGTTAATTACTGAGTATTTCCTCTGTTAACTCAGCATACTCACTGCTCTGAAACTTTCAGAATTCTTGCCAAGTGTTTGAAAGGCAATTTCCTTGCCTTAAATAGAGTTCATGCCATCACCTGTGGGTATTGCTAAATCAGTTTTGTTGGAATTGACTTTGCCCTGAAATTCACTACAAATTTCCAGAAGAAAATGTATTTTCCCTTATGTGAAATAAATTGGATGGTTAGTAATGGAGCATTAAAGAGCTCCTAAGAAAAACCCAGCTACTAGTTATTTTATTCAGTAACAAAAACAGAACATTACTGTGCTGTCCAAAAAATATACTTTAAATTAGATTTTGCAGTAAACTTTCTTACAGTGACAGTATAAAATTAAACATCCTTCCTTTAAGTATGGTCACCATTTCTTTCACTGAAAATAATAGAAGGAAATTGCTTATCTTTGGTTTTCAATAGATTTACTCATTTAAAAGCACCTGTGTATAGTCAGGGATGTAATAGTTGCGGGAAGAAAGGGATTAAATGGTTTTTCCACCAAGCATTCAGTCCCAGCAGCTGAGCACAAGTGCTGAACACACAGTGCCCTTTGCCTGCTGGGTCAGGGGTTCAGCTGCTCTGCCAGAGAAGGAGAGGACACGTGGATTTGCCACTAGATGCCAGTCTTGGGTGCAGGACCATGGTTTGGGTAGGAGCAGCTGCACGGGGTGAGGAGGAAGCTTGTCCTGCTTGGGGGAGAATGTGCTTTGTCCCCTTGTCTGTCACCAGGTCCGACTGGTGCCCTCCTGCCTTGTAGAGCAAGAGCTTCAGGCATGGAAAAGCACACAAATGGCTTCAAGTGGACTTTTCAGGGTATTGCAGGGATGAAGAGGGTCTTTGAAGGGATTCTGGAAGTCAGGGGTCACAGCCTAAGGGGAAGACTGTGTAAAATGTAAAACTAAAAAGTCAGAATTTGTACAGAAGTCAAAATGCTTTATGAAGTACTTGTGGCAGAAGTATAAGAAAGTTTACCATCCATCTGGTTCTCTGCAGACATACCCCTTTTTTCCATCTATAAATTTTACTGGAGTAGAAGTTGAGGATTTCACATCTGTGTAGCAGCTCAGCAGGAGTTTCAGCTCTGACAAGAGCCCTTGAATGTCCAGAGAATCTATCTAGATGTGTTTCCAGCACCTGGACGAATCAGCTCATGTCCCTGCCTTACATTATCCAATTACTATTTCCATCCATCACCGTCTGAAACTGACACCTGGGGAGGGAACTCAACATGTTTGCCTTTATTTATGTCCTAATTGCTCAACCCTAAGAGGTTCTGACACCCACAGGAGCATGGTTTCTTCCTCATTGCTGTGGGTACAGCAATAGTGAAATGGGCTTCTGAAATCTCTGTGTGAGTAGTAAATCCAGTGCATCTGGAATGTTTCAGAGTAATTATGTATGCAATTCACCTGTTCAGGGCAAGAACAGGCCAGAGGCATGACACTCATTGACAGGGAAATCCCTGATGAAATTGCATGGACTCTACTTGCATGTAGTCCTTAAGTTAATTTCCTTTTTTTTTGGTTCTTCCATACAACATGAAAGAGGAGCAAAGGAATATAGCAAGGTAGGAGAAATTGGCAAAGTGATTTTGAGTTGGAGCTGCTCTTTGAAATGTGTGGAAGTCACTTCTTTAAACCACTTTAAAGGATGGCTTCCCTACAAACCTGCCTGCTTTCTCTGTTACAGCCAGGCAGAACATTCCCCTGCACCCATCTTTCCAAAAGAAAAGCAGAAAGGAAGATAATCAGTTCTTTTCCCTACACTAGAACCTGAGGCATTTCACTAAAAGATGTGGGCAGAGTTGCGTAGTTTATGGTTCTTTTGAAATGCTGGTATATTCTAAAAACAGCCAGTGCACACCTTGGGAATAATTCCAGGCTGAATGAGCAGTAGTGGCTACAGAACATTAAATGAGTCTTTTTGAAGCTCCAGCAAACACAACAAGGTGCAGATTTCTTATATCATTAATAAAGTATTATTTTGGAAGAAGAATTTTTTTCCTTCTTTTCCAGCTGTATTTCAGCTTATATATAGTGAAGGATATCTCTGATAAATTCTGATGAAATTTGAATTCTTGAAATGAAAATGAATTCTTTAACATATCTTTACTCAGTAGGTTAGATAACAGAATGTGTATAAATAGCTGTAAAAAAAAATTTTCAGGAAGAAATGTACTTTTAAAAATAGTTTTATTAGAAAGATTATTTTGACTTGTTGCAGCTGTGGTAATGTATACTATAAACATGTTCAGATAGCAAGTTGACTGTCTCAAAAATTGTGCCATTTCAAATGCAGAACACTAGGCTGTTTTTTAGTAACCTGTGGACTGCTTCAATTTAATTGTAGAATTCATGCTGAGAGTGTAGAGAGTCATATCCCAAGTTAAATACAAACAAACCAGCAGGATGTTGATACAACTGTGACTTCCATAGGAAGTAGTTAGAATGGGAATGTGGTCTCCTAACTTGGGTGGAAAGTCTCTTGTGACTGTTTTTGCCCCACAGACCTGTAACACAGCATGCCTTGACTAACATTTCTGACACCAACTTGCAAACACCATAAAGATTAGAGAAGGCCAAATGAAGGCTTTGTTCTCTGGAACAGAAGCTTTCTTGACTAAAATGAAAAGATGTTTTTCTTTTGTAAACAACGAAGGGGCTCTAAGCAGTAAAATGTTTCTCTCTGTGAGAATAGAATGAGTGAGCTGTTAACTTGTCAGTGCTTCTGTTAAAGACATCTGAGTGTCACCAAGTTCCTACTTATGTTCCTATGTTCAGATTAAGGGATAGTACACTTTGATTTTATTCTATACGATTCAAAATGTTAGAAATTTCATCAGCATGGGAAACAAATTTATTTTCTTAATTTTATTCTTTTTAAGGTCATAATTTACTTTCAAAATAGGTTGTCACCTGCTATTGAAGGTTAGTAAGATCAGTTTAGGATTTCTACAAACTCTAGTATGAGATGCTATGTTTTGTCTACTTTTATATCAATATTCAAATAAAGGAAGTTGGATCCTTTCCCATTGTTTCTTGTCCCATTTAGACAATGGGAGAGGGCAGTAGCAACATTTTCCAGTGTTTCCAGGGAGACAATGTCTTCCTCTCTTTTATGGAAAGGTGGCAGTGCTTAGGACACAGAGGCATTGTCTGAGGGAAAACCAGGAGTTCAGACATATTCCAGACAGTGCATATTATGGCTTTAATGATTAAGCATGCTCTTCTGAGCTAGACAACAAGTCTGGCTTGTTTTCTTCATTTCATAAGGATTTTGTCTCTAGTTGTACAAGTGATCTTCTGGGTTCCTTTGATCCAGATGATTTGAGGCACCTGCCAGGCAGAAAGAGAATTTGGCGGTCATTCCTAATCTATATCCTAGGAGTGCACTTTGTTTTCCAGTTTTGTTGTCATTGTTCTTTACCCATTCTGGTACCTTGCTTCAATAGAAAATTAGCAGTCAGTGCTCCAGCAAACATTTTATATTCGAAATTCTACAATACTTATCCAATTTTCCAAAATAAGTATTTTACAATACTTTTCCTTTGGTTTAGTGCTTTCCACAGGACCTGAATAGTAAAGGGAGCACAGGGATCCTGCAGCTGCTTTATGAGGGAGGTACTTAAAAGACTTTTAAGTCTGGGGAGGGTAAAGCAGGGGGAGGATATGTTTGAAGCTTGAAGACTCAGAAAGGAAGGCATAAACTCAGTGTAGAGTTTAGCCAGATCTCCCAGCATGAGGAGTATCAGGCACTTGCTGAAGTGAATCAGTGATTGATTTGAAGGGGAGAAGTTCTGCTTTGTGGAGTGGTTGCTTGGTGACCTTCTGGAACTTGCTTCCACAGAGACATCAGCTGATCCCAAAAGGGGTTAGACAAATTCATAGACAAGAGCTGGCTCTTTATGGACTTCTTTATACTCTTTGGTTGTTGTTCTTGACCTGTGTTCCTAAAATTTATTTTCTATAGGCAGTATCAGCTCTTTCCTCCCACATTGCTCACTTCCACTGAAACACACACAGTGATAAGAATATTTTGAACCCCTTTTAATTTTAACTTTTAAGAATGGATTATATTGAGGCCACTAATAGAATATGGAAAAATCAATGGCCACACTTTGAATGGCTTTTTGCATCTTCTGTTGCCGTATAGTGGATAAGTGGATTTACAAGATGATGTAAGTGACAAAATGATTGGTTTAAAGCGCAGGTTATAAGTGAGATATGACAGTTTCATGACATTCTCTAGTGATTTAACCACTTAGAAGACAGCCAGGATTAACAGTGTTTCAGGTTTACAGGTGTTTCAAACTGCTTGAAGGATGTGGAGATGCAGAGTATTCTAGCCTTCTGTAATGTGAATGAAAATGTGAAGAAACAATTGCAGTTGAAAATCATTGCCTTTTCTTCTCCCATTATTTTTCCTTTTAAATCAATCTCTTTAAAATACTTTTTTATGTTAAGTATGTTAGGGGTTAAAGTTTTCTAAGGAAGCTTGTTATTTTTATCTGAATTTAAATTACTGAGCAGTTTAGCGATCTTCTAGATAAAGAAGATAAGGTGAATATGCTATCTACTAAGTATTAAACACTTTTTGTCTGGTTTGTATTGCATAATTTCTTTATTTGCAATGCTAGAAAGTATAAGGAATAGAAAAAATGGTACCCTGTAATTAGTGATCTTGACAAAGCTATGTATTCTATGTTTTAAACTGGCCTAAAAAATACTAGGTAAAACAATAATAATGGTAAAAATTATTAGATAGGATGGCATTTGTTTGGAAGTTCAGCCAGCATGGGAATGTAGAGGCCTCCACCTCTGATAATACACTCAAAAGAGCAAATGGCTCAAAAGTCAGAAAGGAAGGAGTAGGAGGCTGAAAGTAAAAAAAAAAAAGGCAAGAAGAAGTTAGGCTTCTGTTTCATGGATTTTTTAAAGCTGACTGAATTACGCCCTTGTCTACTGAAACCCTCTTAGTGTAATTCCTGTTGGCCTCCGTGACACCTAGGGCAGCACTGATCAACTGCAGGCTCCCATAGTCCTAACCTCGGCCAGCTCAGTGTGATTCTAGCAGATGTTTCTGCATTTTAAACCTAAAAATATGATGGGTCAGGGTTTTGGTGGTTTTTTTTCTCTTTTTCAAGTGGCAAATCTTGCATGCTTGAGATGCAGGCCATGCAATTCAATGATAGGAATTATGAGCTGAAGGTGTCCCCAGTGGGATAATGCTGAACTTAATGTAAACTCAGATCTTTGAAGATGGAGAAGCAAAGAAATATTAAAGGTTTGGATCATTTAAACTAAACTGGTGGATTATTCTTTAATATTGTATAAAAATGCAAAATAGATAATGTGCTTAGAAATGCATGTTTTCTGTTAGAAGGAAAGGTCTTATAAGGTCAGGAGAGAACAGAGTCAGAAGCAATCAAACAGGAGCAGTTTTCCTATTAGCAGAAGGGAAAGGTTTGATTAGCTTCCTCTGCCTTCTCATTACTCCTAAGGTGCTGTGGAGTAAATCCACTGCTCCCTTCTTCCTGTGCTTCCTCAGTCCTCCCCATGCCCCCCGCAAATCAAGTACTTCTCTCTGTGCTGTGGAAAACCATCTAAATTCCCATTCCTCAGTTCCCTCTAGTTGTGTTCTCTTGTGTAGTAAGGTGCAAGGTGTGCATGAAGTTTTGTGCTCTCTTGTCCAAGAGGGTTCACTGATAGTTCTTCTTCTCTTGTGCTTTTTAAGGTGTGAGCTCACAGGGCAGTCCTTCTGCCTGCAAGGCCATTAGTAACTTTTACTCTTTTATTTAACATATATAGTGACACCTGTAAGAATGTATCCTCCTAGAGGTCTGTACCTCTGTCTTGAAATGAGTAAAAAATTTGCCTTTTGGAGGAGGAGACACACTTGTGGTGGTGGTGTTTGTGCCCTCCCTCTGGACTGTGTCTAGATTACTGATTGTGACTCTGACAAGACTGATCCATCCCCTTTATCAATACAGGGCCAGGTATTATGGGTTCCCATCCATCAGTAATAAACAAGATAATAATAAAAGCATGTATGACGTTACGACTGTCAACGCTATCTGAACAATGTGAATATAGAAACATTACAGCAAAAAGAGAATTTTTCAAATATAGTTGGTAAAATATGACATAGCACACAAAAATATGCTAAAGCACTACCTTCTCAAGGAGCAGCACCTCTCCTTTCAGTGCTGTGTTGCTGTTTAGCAGAGACTAACAGATCATGAATTATGTGATGACAGTAAAAATCAGGATGAGCTCATCTCAATTTTCTCTGATTGTGAACAAGCTAAGTCCACGCTGTTATGCAGTGTATCAAGGTATCTCAGCAAAGAAAACCCCTGTTTAAGAGAGTACATTATGTAAGTCTGTGCTAAGTCCTGTAGTCAAGCTGTTTTGTTCAGCATAAACATCACCTTAAAAGGATGCCTTGGCTTGCTTCCTTGGGGTCAAGTGGCTTCCACTGAATAGACAAACTTTTCAGTGAAACAAAAGCTGGGTGACAGTACAAACATACACAGAATATCTTTAGTGAGAGATTTTATGGTTATTGGTAAATAGAAATGTTGCTTTTGTAGAGGAGCTTGCATAATTTTAGTAGGAGTACTATGCTTATTGTGTTACATTTTAGTACTAAAAGTTTTATTGGGGGATGCAAATGAAAGGTTTGATATATTTTTTTCCCCTCAAATAATGATTTTCTCAAAATCCATCTAGTTTCAGTTTTGTAAGTGTTCAGATACTGAAGAGGAAATGATGAATTATTGGCTTAGATTAGAAATGTAAAATACTTTTTTGTGGTTAAATTCTTCCCAGTTTCTAACCACTCCTACCTCAAACATGTAGTTTATCATTGTTGCATTCAGCTCTGACCAAAATTAGGCTACATAGGACTCTGATGATGACCATATTGCTAAAATCATTCTAGTTATGATGGATTATTCTTCTCTCCTTCCCAAAAAACTTAGTTTGAAAACCAGCTTCCATGATTCTCATCTTCTAGGTGGGAGGGTGAAATGTAGATTGGTCTAAATGTGTTACTTTGTTATTTTGGTTTCCAACCTCCTTGCCTTTATTATGGTTAGGGAATAGAGATAGTTACTGAGTCTAAAATGCCAAAGGAAGGGGTTTTTTTGTGAGGGGACTTTGTGGTAGTTGTGGTCACCTGTCTGCATGTTATGGTAACCTGTGTCCCAGAGGCTGGTGAAGCACAGTTGATAGGGAGAGCTTTTAAACTAAAAGGAGCTTTTACCCCCATTCTAAAAGTCCCAAAATAGACAATACTGTAATTTTGCTAACTTGTGAATTTTTTTTTTTTATGAACTGGACAACTTCATCCATCTCTTCCATGCCTACCTTGAGAAGTTTCCCGTGTGGTCAGTAAATAAAAGTTAAGCAGTTGATGTCTATGAGGTTTAAAGGAGCTGGTGTTGGGACTAGTGTGAATTCAGTAGCAAAAAGCAGGGATTATTGTCTAACACCTAAAGAGTAGCAGCCCAAGAAGTAGAGTGGATCATCATCTAACATCCAGCAACCTGATACCCTCTTAGCAGAGTGGAAAGTGCTCTGACATTCAGGAGCTTAAAGGAAAAGACTTGGAACCTAATGAAAAATATTGAAACTTGCAGCAGGCATGAAACAAACCTGATTGCTTTCCAGTTTTGTTTTGGGTGCCCATTACTCTTTATGCCCACCTGGATTATTTTGTCAACAACTGACAACTGCTGAAATGAAACCAGTGTTCCTGTTCTTGAGTCTGTGCATCCCACCCAGGTACCCACTGCTCGCTTATAAAAGTACTAAAGGATCCAGTCAGGAAGGAAATTTACCCACAGGATTTTCACAATTCTGTTAAGAAATAGAATTTAAAATTTTTTCTCGCAGAATAATCTCCCTTCAACACTTCAATACTGTAATGTTTTGTTTAGTCTAATGAAGGTTTTTGGTAATATCTAGTCTAAAAATGAATCTAATTAACAGATGACTTTAGGAAATCCCTCCTGCAATTTAGCAACTAAATTAATAGGGGATATCAGTGTCTGACAACCAAGTTCCACTTAAGGTTAATGTAGCTATTACCTCATTAGTACAAGTTTCCACTTTTCAAATAAAACCTTTATTGATTTAAATATGTATTTAACGAAGGACTAGATGAACTTATGTGAAATTTGCTTTGTGAAATTATGCTGCCTTTATTGATACTGACTAGCTTTATAAATGTTTATCCTAATTATGTTTTATTGTGATTAAAAAAGATTGCAGATACTCTGCCATTTTTGTAAAGTGAGTTGTTGGAGCGTTTTTTGTTCAAGAGGAGGGTAGGGTATGGAGAATAGTCCAGCTCCAGAGAGGAGGCCCCTCACAGGCCATATGAATCCACTTACATGTAAATTGCTTGTCTGTATGAATTAAGGTGAAGGTTATGAAAGAACTGCATTTCTGTGTTTATTGTAGGATTTTTGACAGTCTCTTTCCTCTTTCAAGTAAATTTGGCTTAAGTCCACAGTCAGTACAGTTTTAAGTAAACTCCTCTTTTGTTACATTAACAAGGTTATAACATCACTGAGGCAGATTTCCAGCTGCATGAATTGAGGCCTGAGCATGCAGAGTAAGGGGATAATTAAAACCTTAGGGTGAGTGAGTTAAACTCCCAGCTAAAATTGGATAAAAGGCTAATTGTCCATAGCAACATAGTGAGTGTTTCTAAATATCTGTGAAATAAAGATAAATATTCGTGGCCTTTTAATTCCTTTTTAAATGCTCAGATTCAGATTATAATTTGGGGCATAACAAAAATCAAGGGAAAGTAAATAGAAGGCCAAAGAATTATTTTCCAGGTATTGTTTTATTTTAGCTATTAATTGAAAAACAGTATCCTTTTGAAGACTTCAAAAAGTCAGTGAAATTCTGACTTTCTTTACAGTTCAGGAAGCATTTTTTGTGTAGGAAGTATGAGCCTCACTGTGTGATACTGTATATCAGAATGGACTGGTCGGTGCTTTGTCAAAATTTGTCATATCTCTCTTTCCTTCCTCCTTTTTTTCATTATTGAGAGTGGAGTTACATACCTTTGGTGACCCTCAAGAAGATGACATAGAGTCAGGCAAGATGATACATTACCACAAAGTTAAAAAAACAGAATGGGTTGTAATGGCAGCTTGTACTGAACTAAATGAATTGTGAAGGCCCATTTGTTATTCATTAGGAGAAGCAGAGCAGATACTGTTCTGCCTTCATAGGGAGCCTTTAAACTTAAGGTCATTTTACACTAGTACCCTTGTGGCATGGACAGCATTTAATACATTTTTAACAGCTTTTACATTTCCATGGTTTGCAGCAGTGCTTGTTGAATCATTTCTCTAATGAAGGTGTTTTAAAATAGTTTAGAGTTACTTTGGGGGAAAAACAGGGAAAAAAAGAAATAATTGGGTTGATGAAGTGACTTTATATACTAAAGAGCTAAGCAGGCAGAACATATTGCTGTGAAGTAATGCATGCTGATTCCCCCTGCTGCAGAAGTGCAGCCCTGGGGAGCTGTGCTTTTTGTTGTTGTTTTTGTTTGGAGAGGGCTGTTTTTTTAAATGTAAGAAGAATTAAAGTTGTTTTTTTCACAGTAGTCATTCCTCTGGGGAAGGAAGGTCTGACGATAAAAATTTAGACATATTTTTGAGCTATTTCTGAGTTGCTCAGGAGTTTGATGGAGAACATGCAACATTTTGGCATTTTTGGGAAAGTGTGCACAATATCTATCGTAACCCTTGATGTGGGCATCTAAGGAACCCGTCATAAAATGAATGTGAAGGGTAGAATTTCACTGATCAAAATAAATGTTGATTATTTCATTGCCTCTCAAATGGTTCAGTGGTGCTATGGAAAGTCAAAGCAGAAAGATAGGTACCAATATCGAGTACTCTGAGAATAATTTTTTCAAAAGCACTGAAGGGAGTAATCAGCAGTAATGTCACAACCTCACATTTTACTTTAGGTGATAGCCTTTCATATTTACTGACTTCAAATTATGTGGTGGATTTAGCTGTCAAAAGCCAAATTACAGTGACTTTATTTCTGTTCAATGTATTAGAACGCAAATGGTGTACTGAATTTCAAGAATTGTACACAAATAAGCTTAAGAAAATGCTAACTTAAATGTAAGATGATTTGCAGGTGATTTCACTGCAGTATTTAAATTGATTTTACTGTTTTGTGAGGATAAATTCTGACAAAGTGCATGTGGATCACAATCATCATGTGAGAAAGAAAAATTACTTATTCTTTTGGAGTTAGAACTGGGTTTTTTTCCTGAGATTTTGAACAAAACCTATTTTAACATTGAAAGTCTATCCATCTTTAGAAAATAGCAAGCTTTATAATTAGAAATGCAACCATGATTGCTTTTATTTAAGAAAAGTTGCAGCAGTATTACTGACTTTTCCTCTAAGAGAAATATTTGTCTTCTTTTACCTTTTTACTAGCTCCACACAATCGCTGGTGGTTTGTGAATTAAAGCTGTTTTAATGAAAACTGCTTTAATCTCTCTGAGGTTTTACAACTTCTTTACACATTTGAAAATACAGACTGGCAATATATGTCCATTAAACATGTCAAGAGTAGTTTGGTTTGGTCAGAAAATGAACCCCATCACTTCTGTTATTCTAGATTTCTGAAAATGTAGTGGAGGGACTGTTATCATCCTGTGTCCATGTGATACCCTAGAAAGGCATAGTGCCACTACTTGAATTTGCAAAAGTATGTAGGGATATATAAAGAATTCTGTGAAGGCCAGGCATGCTTACCCTAGGAATTCAAAACTGGACTATGATATGAATTCCATTTAATTTTTATTTCAAGCTAAATACATGTAATTAATGTAGTCATACAGCATTGCCTGAAACTGTTTATTTTTCATTTATTATCATGATTTTAACTTATTTGTCAGAAATGTAATATAAAGAACATCCCTGTAAAAGGAGAGTTCCAGTATGAACTACCTGTGACACTTTGATGTTGTCCCTTTAGCACAGAGCTGTCTCCTAAGTTGAGGAGTTTACCAGAAGCTCCCAGTTCTGGAGTTACTTCTGGTGCAATCCTGACTCAAACCCCTCTTGGGTTGCCATTGCTTGGGCATCTTTTAACATCTTCAGATGGATTCTGTAGCAGCTGTGATCAATGAAACACAAGGCAGCCAAAATATTTCCTGTGTGCCTCCAGAATGTTCTCTGCATCCTCTGTCAGTAGGATAGTTCCTGTGACAGCTGTGCCAACTGGGGCTTTCCTAGAAAATTACAGATGTTTGTTCTTCCACTGGAAAGTGATACTTTATCACATGTTTTGACTCAGCAGAAGGTAGAGTTTGAACAGGTTAAAAAGCCCAATAAACCAAAGCAAATGAAGCAATAATGGTCTCTTGAACACTTGCAGACGTCACACAGTTCACAGTAATCGCTATTGAATCAAGTGGAGACACTAGGAGGAGAAAAAATATTTTCTAGAAAGATTGTTCATATTAACATCCTGTTGTAGTGAATCTGTTGAGACCTTCAGAATTAAATTAATATTCACTAAAATAAGACACTTGCAACAGTCTACACTAAATTTGTCTCAGCTGATCTGCAGTTACCTTTGAGTTTGCCTTCTATAAGTAGTGTAAGAAGAGTTTGCTTGTGGAAGTGTTCAGTGACCCACTAAATTTTTAGCTTGTTTTAAATAGTGTGACTGTATGTATGTGTGCATCCTTGACTGAAATTTGATTATAAAAGTTGTCCTCCCCAGTCTCTGGAAAGGCATGTAAAAACCCCAGACACAGGTGATAGCCAGGCCAACTTTTATAAGAAACAGCTTTTTCCTACCCTGCATTTTTTAGAAGAAGAAGGTTTTGAGATAATAGAAGTGTACCTATGGTGGCTTATTTTCTTTGATCCTGTGTGAGTCAGCCCTATGAGTGATCCAGTGCATCCGGGCAGAATGACAGTTTTACCTCTTGTTCAGAATAAAGTGGCTCCTTTTGCTGTGGCACAGAAGAGCTGTGGTGTGGTAGGATTTGTGGGAATCTGCTAATGGTTAGAGCTTTCCAGTGTGCCTGCTTCTACCTAGGATAGATGAATTTAGGTCTGCGCAAATAATCAAATTTGACTGAGTAGTTATTAGGTATTACAAAAATATATTAAAAAAACATATTGAAAGGTTAGATACATGGTAATCCACAGGCAAAATCTAGCAGTGGTTGTGGGTTTTTTCTGTGTTATTCTGTTATCATAAAGCAAGCAGGGAGTTGTTTTAAAGAAAGTGTAAGGAAAATAGCCTGATTTGAAAGACTCAGTATGGTGGTAAATCTGCTAAGACTATGAGAGGAAGAAAATATTCTTCATTTGTATTCCTTCAGGTGACTAAACCTCAAACTGGTAAGAACAGTGGCAGATTAATTGACTACCAGGTAAAAGATTCATGTTGAGGGCAAATATCTTGCCTCATGAAGGAATGAACTAATTTCTGTACCAAGTGATTCTTTTGACACTAACCATTGTGGTTGGAGCATATTTTGTAGATGAGAAACACCATAAATTCTTCTATGTAGAATTTACATGAAAACAACATAAATGCATACAGAGACTATTTAATGTGTTCTAATCCCAGTGCTGCAGCAGCACTTGTTTCTGAATCAGTTGAACCACAAAGCAATCAGCTTGGGGTCTCCAAAAACAAAGCAGGCATTGGTAACAGAGAGTGTGTTATCAGTCCTGTGTTTGTACAGGCAAGCTCAAGGTGAAGAAGAGCAGGTTCCAGAGTTCTGCTTGCCAAATCTATGGAAACCCTGGAAAACTCTGTAGTTCCCTAAGTTAAGGAAGGAGTATTGGGGCAAGAGCTGAACTCCAATGAACTGCATAGTAATGTACTGTTTATTCTTTCTGAAACATTAATGAACTACGCTTTGTAAGCAGGTGGCAGTAACAGTCAAAATCAGTTGTTGAAGTGAAATGAAGAAAAGGAAGCTAAAAGCATTAACAAATTAAGATGTATAAGAGGGGGAAAGCTTTGGCAAAACAAAAGGAAGCACACTCCAGTGAGGAAAAAAGTGTTTGTCTCAAATCTGGAGCAAGCTAGTTTTTCCTCCATTGGAAAGTAGGGGAATGGCCTAGGTAATTTCAATGCTCTGAAAGGTTTAAGCTGTGTGACCTTCAGAGATTTTGAAAGTGTGGCTGGCTCCCTCAGAGTCAGAGCTGGGACAGTCTGATGGTAGCAAAGCATGTTTTCTTAGGAAAATAATAGAGGTACCAGCTGTTGCTAGGAGCCTGTCATGTCAGTAACATGTAGTGAATAAACATGGTTGTTAACTGTTACCTTAAAATTCCTGGTATCAGAGATTATTTTTTTTAGATTTTATTTTCCACTAGTGGAAATGAGGGATTTGATCTTCAGCTAATTTATAACTAGAATTTAGATTTTGCAATGCAGCAAATCAGGCTGACAGATTTCAGTGGGGAAAAGCTCCTGGTTAAATGAAGTGAGTTGCAAGAAGCAATAGTCATGACACAGTTGGGCAGAGACAGATGTGCAGATGAATAACTGAAATTAATGGCAGGCACCTTTAGGGGGCTGGTTAATCTGCCAGGAGAGAGTCTGTCTCTTTTCTACCCACTAGTACATCAGCTCATAAAAAATACAAATGAGCCCAATAGCAGCAAGAGCCTTAAGATCTGCTTCCTCATTAGTGAAACTTCAGAGAAGCATTTCCTATAGCTCTGTATCTTTTTCTGCCTTTTATGCAAAGTTGTTAGTCAGAAGTATGAAGACTGAGTTCTTGTGGCAGGGGAAGAGAGAGTAGTGGAATTAATCAATAAAAAGAAGAGTTTATCTTGAATTATTTTGGTAAACAGTATATTTAAGTGTTTTAATGATGAAAAAGATATTAATAGATTTGATAAATGGTTTTTGTATACTGGATATGGACTGTCTTGTATGGTAAACCATATTTTTATTGTAGCCCATTAAGAGCATTATTAGTAGATAATGTGATATTCTGGTCATTCTGAGCTATTAGGGTAGCAAATTCTCCTGTTATGCACAGCTAGGGCCAACCTAAGGAGTGGTGATCCAAGGATGTCTTTTCCTGACAGCATGGAAAAGTTCATGAACTGTAAGTTGTGTGTTTAATGTTGAAAGAAAAACAAAGTTGCCAGTTGGGGTGGGAGGAAATGCCCTTTCCAGAGGCTGAAAATAGAAAAAAGGGTAGAGAAGGCTGAGGAAAAAAAATCCACCAGTATTCAGGTTTAGAATGATTCCTTTTCCTGTAGTTGTGGAAAAAAAAAGTGTGATGGACAAGTAGAAAGAAGAGGTCACTGGTCAAGAGGTACATTAGGGGTTGTTCAATTGTAGTGATAACTGGAACTGATAAAGTTAGCTAAGGGGGTTTCTAGCACTGAAAAACCCCAGAGGATGTAAACAACTTTGTTCCCTCTGTCTTCCTTCTGAAATTGCCCAGTGAAAGCTAGAGTTTGCTCCAAGCACTCTCTCACAATTTATCTTTTCTTTGACCTTTTGTTTGCATATGCTCCCTAATATATAGCAATTACCTCAAAACTATTTGTAGTCATCATTTGGGATCATGAGGCTGGTTATGTGAACTGCTTTTTTTGAAAAGCTAGAATAAAAATTGTTCCAGGCAAAACAACCAAAAAGCAGAATTGTAAAACTGGTTGCACATGTGTTTAGTGTAGTGAAATTTATGCCTGACTCTTTCCCTAATGCTACATAATAGATCATGATGATCTTATTTCTGTACAATGTAATCTTCTGTGTGTCTGGGTTATCTGACTGTTGCACTCTTGTTCAAATTGATTTGGGTGCTTCTTTCTCTCCTTTTCTCCTCTGCCTCATAAAGACTACTCCTGTGGACTTACATATTTCTGTATTTCTTTTAATGACCTAGTTTATGCTTATCAGCAGCTCTTATAGAGGTTTTCTTGTACTTTCCTAGATAGACACATTGCCCCTTCCCAAGTTCTTTGGTTGTGTATTTATCCACAGCCATGTTTAGAGGAAAGGACCTCCAGGCATCAAAGATCCAGATGACAACAACAATAGAAAGCAATGATGCACGTTTGAAGGTATTACAGTGATGTACTGACTTGTGAACCTGTATGATTCACTTTTGAATTTTATTAACTCAGTTTTACAAGATCTCTGTCAATTTTTCCATACTCGTCTACATCTATAAAACACATACATGCACACACATACATTTTGTGTTTGTCAGTGATGTGAAAGACCCCTTAACCCCCTTCTGCTCTCTAATAGGCTCAGGAATTACTGCTTTTAAAAGCACTTATTGACCTGATGGAGTCAGGAAAATCACATACTTCTCAAATGCAAGGTTTTCTATGTCAGGAATATTATTCATTAGCACAATTGTTCATTTATCTAAATTTATCCTTAGCCTGTGCTTAAGTACTTCCTATAGGTCTGTAATTACCAGCTGACATGCCAGTTCCATGCAGATAGAGTGTCAAGAGATTCTAAAGCTTCTTTGCTCCCTCTAGGGAGCCTCAGAGACCAAGAAACATATTAGCCAATTGGAACAAAAGTGGTTGTATAATTTCACAAACTTTACAGCATCTATGGAATTACTGAAATTATACCTATTTAAGGACAAAAGCATTTGTGTTTCCTTACCTGCCTTTTCTGCACAACAAAGATGTTGGCTGCCAGTTTCATACAGAGTTTGTTTATGTTTGACACAGTAGGGATGGGCCTGCACTTTCTCAATCATCTGCTGTATTTGCATAACCTTGCAGAGTTAATGGCTGCCATTCTGACAAATTAAGCTGGTTTCCTGTGTCTTTAATGGATTAAGTCCTCTTGGACAAGTTATACTTTATTTTAATCCATGAATAGTGTTTTCTAAGTGTTGTAAATAATACATTCACTTGTTTAATTCTATTGTCTTTTGACTTGTGTGCTAAAAATATGTATATGAAGAATGTTAAACAAATATGGAGCAAAACAAGTTATATATCTATAAATATAGAATTAATGATTATCAATGCTTAATAGAAGAAAAAAATTGAGTTATGTTTTAATCACTGTCAAATATTTGAAAACATTTTGGTTGTGAGGGTATTCATACTTTTTAAACTTTGATTTCATTAGAGTAGAATCTTAGTTCCTGATTCCTGAAAATTACATAATTTGCACTGTGTGCTCCAAGTGTAGCAGGAACATTGCAGCACATGGTTCATATGATGGAGTTCCCTGACAGCTGCAATTTACATTGGAGGTGTCAATATGGGTGAGCAGGTAGAGGCAAAATATCAGAAGGGAACACATGCTAATGTTATAAATTGCTAAAAATGTCATGTTTTGCAGGTAAGGTTGTGTTTAAAAATAGCAATCTGTGGGAATTGAGCAGCACTGAATCTGAGGCATCATCACCTACCTATTTATAGAGCATATTTTTATAGTTCACCAATGATCTATAATAGACATATTCTTGAAGCATCCTGGTATGGTAGAGGGGTAGTGCTTCTGCAGTTTTTACTCTACAGATAACTGGAGGTATAAAGCTTCTTCTTTTTCATATAAATTAAACTTTTTATTGGAGTTTTTTTCAGTGAGAGCATTAGGCAATGCACTAATTGCAAATTGCTTCAGGCTGTGCATTTCCTACTTTGCTGCCTGTGCATTTCTTCAGAAATACACCTCAGTGTTGGGAATGCAAATCTGCATCTGTGTTCATCACACATTTGTTTAGATAAATGAGATTTTCTCAACTCCATTAAATAGGTGATAAGATACTTGGATTAGAGCTCCCTTGTGACCCAAGTGTTGTATTTAGCCCCACAGTAGAGCTGAGTGCAGAGGAATTGAATTGTTCCTGGCTACCAGACCTTCATTCAGTTCATTAGACCACACATACACTGCACTGATTTTTATTTTTTTTTTTTGGTAACATGTCATATCTCTGGCAGTGTTCCTAAATGCTCTGTGTTTTGCATGCACAGGCTCATAAGCTAACTCTTCTGTGTAAGCAAATCTGAAAATGCTGTTTCTTCCATATAAGTCCTGAGCATGAGATCTCTCTGTGGACTACAGAGTTAAACAATGCTATTTGTGAGATATGACATAACAACAAAATATTAAACAGGAGCTTAATTCTCCCCATCCTCCTTGGGACCATGACAGTAGCTCTCCTACTGGGAAATACAATGATCTATTATTAAAATGACAGCCCCACCTAGGGAGACAACAGCCCAATTCAAAGGACAGAGCCAAAAGCGCCTCCACTACCACCAGCAGCAATTGGGATCAGCTGGTGCACTAACAATTTAAACATCTGGTGGCAGGGCTTTCTCACTGGAGGTCTGTTGCCTGTGGAATTCTCTTACACAGACACATACATGGCTTAACAAAGCCAAAGTTTTTTTATCCTCAGGGTATGGTGTCAGGCGATTTCCTTTCCCAGGCAGCAGCATTTGCTGATGGTTCCACTGGCATGCAGTGCTGCATCACAAGAGTTGTCCTGGAGGGGTACAGCCAGTCTTGCCAGAGGATGAGGAGGGATACAGCCAGTCTTGCCAGCTCCCCACAACTAACAGAGCCCTTGAGGGAGTGTAGTGTCAGAATTTCTCTTATTCTTCCATGGGAATTTGTCATTTTTGCTCGTTATCTCAGTTTTGCATAGGAGCTGTACACTGCTGAGACCTAGGAAGTCAGGATGTATGTGCTCTCCTGTTCTGCATTCTAGAGCTTATGTTCAACTGCCCAATTTCTCAGGGTGCTTCTTTAATTAATCTCCCAAAAATGGGAAGACTTCATTTTTGTTCTGCAGGTATGGTTCTGCAATGCTTTTCCCCATCTGTACCACACCCGTATAATATGTCTGTGTTAAAGATAACATTTCAAAAACGCTTGAGGTTACTGTAAAAAAATAACCAAGCTACTACAAGCAACCAGTTGCAGCAGCAAAGAGAAGACTGAATTTATCTTGCAGCTATGGCCTGTCGTCAAACCTCATGGAGGAGGGGTTACTGTTCTCCTAGGTTGTCTCTGGAAACTTTTTTCCTAAAAAGTTGAGTGTTTCTTTTAGGACCAGGTGAAATCTGCAATAGCCATCATTTATTTGCTACTATTATACATATTTCAATTCATGAGCTCCTAAATCAAACATAACATGACTTATTTCACGTCATGGTTTATTTCAGGGTGTTAGGAAATTAAGACCACACAGAGGAACCAGTACTCAACACTCAATGTGAATGAAGAAAACTGTGATGGAGGAATTAATACATATCCATAGGATTATGATGTAGCATGACAGAGGAGTGTAACACAGTACTAAGTGCTGTAATGTAGATACAAAGCAGGACAATTCCTCCTTGCTGCCCCCAAATCTTCTACTTTGCTAAGTAAACATAAGAAAGAAGTTTAGCTGGAGAAGATAAAATATGTGTATTCGCCTTTGAGTAGTTTTCCACCACCTTTTAGCTGCTTATCTACATGATGAAAATTCATTGTGAAGCCTGTGATAAGGAGATGCTGCTACTCTTAAAATGCCTGTAAAACTTTATGTGCAACTGTAGTCTAGAATAGTGCATTGCATTGGTTTTCACTGTGAAAATGCAAAAGGAAAATCTTAAGTGAGGAAAATTAGAAATGTCTTCTGTGCTATTTTAACCAGCCGTGGTTTGAAGACCGTGGTAGAAAGTACATGCAAGTAACTTTTCTTATCTCTCTCAACTGGTTATGAATGGGAGTGACAGAGGCCAGGTCACCAATACACTTAAATACAACACCCTTGAAATGATGACTAATTGAGATATATTAATTTCAGAAAGTCAGTTTAAAAATAATGCCTTTTTTAGGTAGTTATGTAGTGTTTTCTTTCTTTAAATACTTTTATGTACTTCATGTAGCTAAGTTTGCACACATTCTTCTTAGTGTAACTGCTAGTTTATATAGAAATAAATAAGCTTTTATATGTTAGCATAAAGGGAAATATATTTAACAAAACTGCAGAATATGTGTTGTTGGTGTTTGTGGAAGAAAAATACTTGAAAAACAAAAGTGTATACACTTCATTTAGATTTTTTAAAATTTGTTTTACTTTTAGACTGGCCATTATTATTATTTTTTATTCTCTTTTGACTTTTTCTTTGAACTCAATTCTGTACTTTTGAACAAAAAGAAACCAGTGCAGGGTGGGGTAAAATTCAAGATGGTTGTGCATGTAGTGTATGGAAGAAGGACGTTTATTTCTTTATGTGAAAAAAACATGTTGATTGTTTTGGGTATTTGAGATAATACTGTGTTTATTTCTGAAATAAAAGATGTCCAGGCTTTAAAAAGGGGATAGAAATTTGTTTTATGAGCTTCCACTAAAAACCCTTACTGAATACATGCAAGTTAAAAAAATGCAAATAGCAGAATCCAAAGTA
This sequence comes from Molothrus ater, assembly GCF_012460135.2. NCBI lineage: Eukaryota > Metazoa > Chordata > Aves > Passeriformes > Icteridae > Molothrus > Molothrus ater. The sequence goes on along the minus strand of NC_050488.2, from coordinate 8,424,663 downwards.
TTCCTCAAGTCATATTAGCAAACTTAACTAATACCCACTCTTATATAAAATAAACACCAAGCTTCACCACCTTCCCTCAGGCATAGTTAAGAAGTATTGGAATGTTGTTCCAAAATGGCACGTGTCTTTGCAGTTCTAATATCATCATTATCCAATAGATGCTATCCCACAAGTGGGAAAACAAAAATGTGTTCCAGAGCCTTTTCTGCTGTCTACATGTGTGGTAAAAAATTTCCATGCACCACATGTCTCTTCACTATATCTATATGGTGTCTGCCAAAATAAATATTTTATTCCATTTATTTGCAGTTGGTATTGCACAGGTCCTTCTAAGATTAAACAGTCAAAGGTCAAATAAGTTGAGATGAGCTGTAGTTTTAAAATAGTTGTGCCACTCATAATTGTGTGTATAGAGGTTTTTAGATATATACATCCATACATTATAGATACACAGACATATTTGATTAAAAGCTGAGGATGTTTGCTCAGCAGAGAAGCAAAACCATCATTATCTGATTGTACATGGAAGCCAGTGGCTGCTAATCAAACCCGGGGCTGCATCTGGTTAAACATACTTGGCATGGACTTGTTACAATTAGAGGTTTTGCCATGTCAAGGGAATCTTTCACTCAAAGCAGCGACCCATATTGTACTGAACAAACACATGAGTTTTTAATTGAGAACAATAGCTTAACAAACCACTTCCCAGGGCCACTGAAAGAAAAAAATGTGCCTGTGGCAATTCTGGCACTGAATTGTGTTTATTTGAATCCATTTATTCCAAGCCAGGGTTCAATATACCAAGCAAATAAAAAAAAAAAATTTGAGTCAACATGGAAAACAGAGTTAAAGGGAGAAAAATATAATATGCTGAAATACAATGCTGATCTGTAATTGAAATACTTGTGATTTAGCAGATCTGTGTGTATACACTTGTGCCCTCTACTCTCATAACTTTTAAACTTGAAGATCTGCACTTAAATGATTTTGTTTTGTATGTGTATGAATTTCACAATGTATATAGCTGTGATGTAGTATGTATTTACATTATAAAGTGAGCACTGAATATGGCTTCTGTTATATAGAATTTATGCTACATCTGTATTTCACAAAACAACTTGGTATAAATTATTGTATATTTAGAAATAGCTGGGAATGGTAACAAGAGCATAATAAACAGTGAAGAACAAAATGCTTTGCTTGGGGGGGTTAGGTGTTATATACACTAGCCAGTGCCCCAAATTTTTAACCAGTACATGTGGTATTCTAAATTCAATAATATCTAAAGTGTGAGTACATTTCTAATGTTATTAGTTAGCCCAAGGTAAAAGACTAAAAAAGAACAGCAAAAACTTGACACAGTATTTATGATACTGGAATAAAGATTAGAATATTTTTGTTCTGTTCTCTACTTTTCTACAACTTTCTCAAGATTTTGAAGTCACAGTTTAATAACAATTTTTCAACCTGAGGTTTTCAGTAGAAAAATATTATCATCTGCTGATTGTATGCAGCTGTAGGTAAAGTTGGGTACTCAAAAAAGGAGGCAACTAGATTAGTAGAGACTTTTAAAGGTTCTAATCTTGATTTTTAAGGTTTGTCATCTTGACAGTTGGAGTCAATGCATTATTTTCTCTCCACTCTGCCATCCTGTTGGTTAAGTTTGACTCCTGACTGGAACAAACCAACTTCATACCAGGGACACAAAGGTAAAAGGAAAAGTCAGGGAGGAGAGTGAAGGGGAGAAAGGTAGCTTGGACTGGAAAAGGTGTGTGCTGTAGTCACTGTGGACATAACTCAGTTAATCTCATTAAATTTCATTACTTTTAGTATTATTATGTAACTTCTGTGTTGGGTCGTTTAGATGGTGCTGCTGATGTTTACAGTTGGACTCTACTGCAAATAGAATTGCTTAAGCTTTGTGTTGGGTGATTGGCAATGAAAGGTCCTTGAACTAGGGACTGTGGGTACTTTGTCCTGTGGGCCCATGGCACCTCAGCAACATGGAAATAGTAACCTAAGAACTAAATTACTTGATTGGATGTTGAAAATTCACTATTCTTATGTTCTTCTATGTTATGTTGATAACCCTGAAGCGTAATTCATTCAAGTAATACAAAGTTTGTGCAATCCTGCTGCTTGCAGGCTGTCGCAGTAAGTCACTGCAGCTTAGAATTTTCTTACTGATTTCCTGAAGTCTTATTTCATCACTGGAATCTCCTCCTGGCCATAGCATAGTTTTTTTCATTACTGTTTCTTTATACATTTGTCCCAGAATAAATTCCAACTTGTTGACAGTGCAGCCTTGTACTAACAGAGGAGTAGAACTGAAATATTATTATGATAAAACTGCCAAAATGGAGTAGAGGGACACACTGACTGGTGTTTTTTCTTAGAGATGGCTTATCTTATCCACGTTGGGGTTTGTTTATTTTTAATGTAGCTTGTTTTTAAGTTAGTCTGAAAATGCAGTAGTCAATGGGTTTCATTTTTAACTTTGTACTGTAATCTCAGTGGGTGGAGTAAAAATGCTGGTCAATTTTCATGATTGATTTAAGCATCCTGTGTGTCTTAGCTTCCATTCATACACCCTGTTCTGGCAGCAGCTGAATCTGGTTATGGAGTTGCCTCCTCGAGTTCAGCACTGCATGCTTATACACTGCTAGTGGTGGTGATCCTTTGTCCTTATAATTGCTTTCTATCCTAGTTCTGTCAAAATGATCAAAGTTATGTTAAATTCTTTAATAATGAATGATTTTCCTAAACCAGATAGTTTTGATAGAAACAAATTTACAGTTAAACTTGTTGTTTTGCTGTGAAATCTGAGGAGGTGGAGATGTTCCCCCACATGATACTTATGGGAAGTTGTGCAGTTAAGGTTTAGAAAAATGGAGCAGTTCCATTGAGCAGTTCATGCAGTCATTTTGTAAGATCTTCAGTGCTGTGTCAAGTGAAGCTACCGGTGAAAGTTGGCAGAAAATAGGGATTTGTTGCAATATTTGGGTCTGCTGCTCATGTGAATGTTTGAAATGAAGTTATGGTTGGAGTTACAAAACCATGAGCTGATAAACCGCTGTATTTGCTGATTATTTATTTATACTGACTGCTCTGCCAATACAAAATGTGGGCAACCATCAGCAGCACAGATGGACTCATCTTTTCCTCTTGCATACAGAAGAGTGTTAGAGAATGGTTAGGGTTTTGATAGATTAGCAGGATGAAGGAGGAACACACTAGGAAGGGGAGCAATTGGTAATTTTTAGATGATTATTTATTTGCATGAATACTTTAAGCCAGAGTAGTTTTCCCTGGGCCCTGGGATATGACTTCCTCATTTACCATAACCAACTGTCTGTCTTGTTTCTTTTGGCATGATGACAAAAGGCTCATGTTTTTTCAAATAGCACCTCCTTGCTCCATCCACATTCTCCTAACTCACTGACATGCAATAAATATGGAAGCACCTCCCTCTAGTTTCCTAATGGCAGCTTTGTCAATGAAAGTTAGTGCAAGCCTAAGTGAGCCAGGGTGCTTTGAATTGATTCTTCATGTCTCAGTGTCTATCAGTCTGTGTAGCTGAGAAAAAAAATTATATAACTTTTCTAGCCAATTACAAGGAAAATTTTCTTCTTTCAAATGATAATTGATTCATAGGCTACTGGACACTTTTGGCAGCATTAAGCATGTAAGCCATTCAAATGCTAAAGATGAGGAGTTCAAAGCATCAATAAAAAACTTAGCACCCTTGAAAACTGCAGTTTGGAAATTAATTTTACTTTTTAGACAGGATGGTATCTCTAGCTATCTCTAGCAGTATTACAGTGCATGTCAATTGATAATGGTGAAATGTGTGGAAAAATTTCATTGTAGTCTCGTTACTTCAGTATGCACAGATGAGCTTTTCCTTGGGCTGTTGAGAGCGGGTCATTCATCACATCTTCTAATGGAAGTCATATGTTGTGGAAATGTACTTTAGCTATTCCTATCTGGGAGAAATAAATATACATTGAAAGGTGCAGTTATCATTTGGAGATAAGAGAATATAAAGGAGCTTTCAGTCATTCTGGAAAGAGTCATAGGCTTTGCTCTAGTTCTGAAAATAAATTCTGTAGAGTCCTTCCAGCTGCATTAATTAAAATTCATCAGAACTTGGTAAAGGAAGAACTGAAGAAGGAAGATTCATGGTGATACATAGGCATTAGAATCACTGACATGCTTTTTATGTAGTCATTTAAAGGTATATCATAAAAAGGGCAGTAGACTTCATACTAGAAAAGCAAGAAGAGTTAATGTATCTGCATGCATGTAATGCGCAATATTGAATCACATTTTATTTTAAAAGAGATTTCAATCCTGCTATGGTGGAGTCCACTGTATTCCTTGTGTTAAGAAAACATTAAAACCCCCCAACTGAACAAACAGTTTTAGTTACTACAGATATTTTAATAGAACTGTTCTACTGTAAATAGAATGTTTGACAGGAGAAAAAACATAAGTGACTTTTATTGAAGGCCATGTAAAGGTAATTATTTAATCTTGGTAAAAATCTTAAATATATATTAATGGATGTTCTAAATTAATTTTGTATTTCTTGTCTTCTTGTGAACTGTATTATTTTTTAAATGAGAGTTTTCTTTAAGCTGAGAAAAATATATTCATACTTCATTTAGCAGTATGTTGTACACTGTACAGTTAGATGACCTAGAATGTGAGACTTAATGGAACATTGCTGGAGGTTATGGTTAAACTCACTTTTATTATAGCCATTTTATACACTGTTAGGATGATTTAATTAGCTAATAAGCAAAGGAAGTTATTTCAACCCTCATCTGTTAAGAGGTTGAAAGAATCAGATGGTCCATATGGCTGCATTTAAGCTTCCTGTTGTGTTTTTTTTTTTCACAGTTCAGATATCTTCTTTGTATTAATCTGGGGGATCAAATAAGCCAGACATGCCTTAACTGGCACCAACAACAAAGACAAATGCCTTGTAGCTGTGAGACCTCATGAAAGCCAGACTTTGGTCTCTTTGACCTTTTTAATACCATTTACACGTGTACAGAGTCTATTAGTGACATTTTTCCTAATGTGGAATTACTCACCTTTGAGCTTAGTATAAACTGAGAACTAAAGATTAGATATTTCATATGACACAAAGTAGATTATGATAATAACACAGGTTTTATTGAATGCATGATGCTTAGAGAATATTTAAGGAAATAAACTATTGTAGAATATGCATTGTTCCTGTTTCTTTTGGAATTTTATTTCACTTAAGATAATCACTAAAAATAACTTACTATAATGGATAAATAGCTCTATAAAGCAATCTTCCATTAAGGAAATGACTCATTACATGTAATTTGCAAGTATAAGAAGAGACTGAGGTCTATCCTATAACAATACAAATAGTGGGTCTACCACAAAATCTGAATTCCAGCACATTTAGTAGTCTAAATAATCACCATTCAGCTAAGTAATGAGTTACTAAAAAAATATGGAAGTGATATGCCTGTAGATTTGCTACACAAAGAGGAAGTTGGCTACCTTGACGTCTGTTCCCTGGAAGAACAAATAGTCTTTCAGTTACTTTATAGCTTGGCACACTACTAAAATTCAGTTGTCTAACATTTTGGATAAATATTTATGAAGGGAGCCCTGTGCAGTTTCATTGCGAATTAAGAAATATTGGCAGTTCAACTGATGTAAATCTACAGAGGACCAGAGACATTTCTTTTGATCTCTGTCTTCCTAAGACCCTGTAAAAATGACCAGAACCTGATAGCACAGTCTCATCTCATAGAGGCTGATGTGCTGAAGAAGTCCTGCAGGACATGGTTTTGCTGAAGGGCAGTCACAGATACACATCTATACTTTACATTTATTCCATAAAGCCTTGGAATTGTTTTGTGGGAATATATTTCTTCTAAGAAATTAATTTATTCTTTGGAAAGTTTTGATAAACCATGAAATCTCAGCATAGCACTGTGGCCAGCAGGTTTTTTACTGTCCCCTTATAATATTTTAAAATACTTTAGAAAATTTAATAAAGATCTGTATTTTGCCTTTCATAGCCATGTATCCATAAAACAGGAGCAGTAAGTTCTGCTGCAGTATGATCTACAGCTGTTCTTTAAAACCTGTGTAAGCTAGTAGAGAAGTCTGTGTTTACCTGTGTTTGGTAGTTGAGAAATCAACATTTCTTTGTTCTGACAGTCTCTGTCTGACTTGAGAAACTTCAGTGTTTGCAGTGTATCTTGTAGTTACATTAGGAACACAGGCAGAAAAAGTCAAGCTGCATGAGTCCCACTCAAGTGGGAATAAAGTAATGCCATGAGTTCTCTGTTACAATTTTGTATGTGAAAGGCATATCCTGTTACATCTATTGAACATTGTGCAGACAAATTTTGTTATCCAATCCTTGCCCATTGTCTCATTTATTAAGTTGTACTTTTGTGAGCAAAACCATGGGAATCCTTGCTTGCCCTGTTGAAGTGTGCTGACTGACATGTCTTAGTGATCTCCTGGGTAATCCTTAATCGTAGCATTGCAATAATACAGGATGGAGGTCAAATGGAGTGATGACCTGCAATTTTTCAGCAGCAGAAGGCTAATACAAGCTTGCAGTAATGGAAAATGAGTCGTAAAGTGCAAGCAAATTCAGCAAAAGGCAGGAATCAAAGTTCTTTTGTAGAAGTGTCAGTGTGTGACCACATTTTACTAATCAAATAAACTTTCATATTTATATCTATAGAATTGTTTTGCAGTTTGTCCAGTGATGGGAGAAAGGGGTTTATTTCTTCTCAAAACAAGCAAGAATTTTTTTGTTCCACTCCTTCAGTCATTGTAGCAGAAAGAATGGTAGTGCTTACGTTCTCAAAGAAGTGTACTGATTTAACTTTAATTTATAGTTTCTGGTTGAATCCACATGTTTCATCTGCCTGGAAAATGCTCTAACCTGGTGTCTGGCAGTCAGTCACTCTTGATACATTTGCAATAATAATTTGGAAAGAGAAAGAAATATCACTCTGTTTATGGGACACCTGGATTCCAATCCTTGTACCAGTGAATTTAAAGAAAAACCCCAAACCATTTAACTTTAATCTTTCAGTTACTCTAATTGTTTTATTTTCATGAAAAATATTATTTTGTTTTCTTTGGATTGATTTGCGGTCAGTTTTTGTCCCAGTTTCTTTCTACTGGACTAAGATGCTGGGAAAACAGGATACTCAGGTTCTGAGTTTAGTTGCTGCTACAAGGTGTTGCCTCTAATCAGGTCACAAGTGGCATTTGAGTGCATTGCTTTTATAATTTTGTGGTTTTGTCACTGAACTGCACTTTTGTGTTGAGCTCTGCCTTTAACTTAAAAGAGAATTTAGTCTACTGCTGGAAACCTCTCTATTTTAGGAGTCTGCATGTGTGCACAAACCTGCAGCCCCAAATTGATGAGGACAGGCTGGATTTCCTGGGTTCTTTTCTAAACTTTTAATTGAGGAAAAAGCATACTGTGCTCAATAATAGCGATGTCCCTCGCAGTTCAACATGAAGCCTTAGCTGCCATTTTAAGAATATCAGCAGATGTTCAGGGTTGACATATGTATGGTTTGGGTCTGTGGTGTGTTGTGTGTTTGTGGGGGGAAGCATGAGGTTGTAATTAAGGTTTTACATTGTGCTGTGTGGAAAGATTAATGTGTTTGTCTGTAATGTGTTTCTTCATCACTGGGGGACAGGGGAAGTTCTTAATAATGATGACAAGCCTGTCACTGAAAATATGCCATTTGGGCACTGGCATGAAATTAAGTATTGTTCCATAATTTGTCATATCCTGGGTTTGCCTTGTGAGTGATGCATTTATTAATCTTTTTTTTTTCTTTTAACATGGAATTTTTATTAAGAAATATGACACTAAAGGAGAGGAAGACTAGTACTTCTTTCAATTTCAGCTTTTTAAACTGAAGTTTAGAATGGAATATTAACTTTAAGTGTGCATGAATAAGTAGCATCCTTTTTGAGATGCTTGATTAGAAACTGCTCCCTATATCCTGAATCTCAGATGTTAAAAATGGAAAAAGCCAGGAAAATATTTCTTTTATAAATCCTTTAATTTAGTTCATAAAAGGTACTTTACAGCATGTGTTTATCATCCTAAGCAGCTGTACTTGACTTTATGCTCATGGGCAGAATTCTGAAAAGCAGGCTGGAAGAAATATAGAAACATGCAAAGCATTTCATGACTAAATTGAAATACCACTGCTGTTCAATTTAAATGGCTGGAACACCTGAAGTAGTTCTATCACACAATAATTAATTGAGGAGGCAAGAATTGTATAAAAAAAATTACCTAATGAATTTTTGTAAGTTTTATGACTAAAAATATTTAAGTTTATTTAGGAAGTGGAGTAAATTTTGGGAAAAAGGTAGCTAGGGGACCATGTCCCTGTCTGTGGCAGGGTAGTAGCAAGGTGTTTAAGGTCTCTTCCAGTCCAAACCATTCTCTAGCTCTTTGCTAAGTCTGTGGTTTTAGAATGTTAGAAAATGAGAAGCAAAAGATTAGGATGAGTAAATTCTTGGTGATTTGTATGGAAAATGGAAGTACTAATTATATACCTGAACCAGGGAGGAAATACTGGAGAGAAAACAAGGTTAGTACAGAGATGCTGGAAGACAATTAGGAGAGTCAGTACTAAAGAGCAGCACTGTTTTGATATAAGTGCTTATTTTAATGTAAAATGTTTTAAAACCATTTTATTTCACCTCAGGGACACTTTGTAAGTAACAATCATCTCTTTTCCCATCAGTGCTCTGGACTGATGGAGTGGCATTTTACCAGTTAAATACTCATGCAAGTTGTTTCACTGCAGGGTCTTAACATAGTTCACAGTTCTGGGTCACCAATAAAGAATCATATGTGAGGTCACTGTTTCTCATGTGATCCTATTGTTATGATCTAAAAATAGTGTCATTTCAGTTCCTTTTAAATGTGTGGCCTATGAAGATAGAGGAATTGTCACAACTGGCAGCAAATTCTTCATCCCACAAAGCATTCGTGGTGCAAGTACCTGAACTGAGCTGAACCCTGAATGTTGGCTGGACAGCAGAAGGTTGAACTGCTCAGGAGCCACAGCCCCTGGCTTAGATTTGGAGATGAGTGTGAAATAGACATTGCAGTCTTCAACCATCCTCGTCCCTCTCATTGGATTCCCACATCCTACTGTTCCTTTGTAGGCTCCTAACACCTTGGTCGCCTCCTTGCACTCTGCATGATGTATTCATATTGTGCCCTCTGGAGATGAATGGGTCTTTTTTTATAAAGATGTTTGTATTTCAGCTGGCAGTGCCCAGCAGGATGGATGCCTGGGAAAGCCAATGATAAGGGAAAAAGCCTTTGCAAACAATCGTAGTGGAATGACATAAAGCGATGTATGTAGGAATGTGGCAGTGAGAGCAGGGCACAAATAATTCAGCAATAAATTTCTGTGTTTAATTATACACAGATTCAGACCACATTTTTTTCTTCCCAGGCATGCCTATCCATGGGAGAGATAACATTGTAGAGGCTTAAAAAAAAGAGGACGTTTCTCATGAGTTTTGCTGAATTAGTGAGTGAACAGTGCTTTAACACACCAGACCTCTCTCTGAGTAAGAAATATTGCAATAAGTTATAAACTTAGTTCAGCTCTGAATTATGCATTGTGTACTTAGGCTATGCTAGACCTGTAGTATGTTTATCTGTTGACTTCCACTAAGATTTAGGGTCTATTTTGACTTAATAACTTGCTTTATTTTGTTTGACATATATTTTATGGCTTCCATGTGCATGGATACATAAGATACACAATCGTGGGTGAGGGTCTTGAGAGAAAGTACAGCACTTTAAGTGCTAATAATAGTGGTTGTTGCATAAAAACACATTCCTGTTTTTTTCTGATGTTTTGTCATCCCTTGATGGGTGTAGAAACCTTAATAAATGGTAAGAAGCAGAAAATAAAGCTGTCCATAATGCTTTTATTGTATTTTGCTTGGCAAGTCCAAAACATAAAAAAAAACCCATAAATAAATAAAATTTAAAAATATATCTCCTATTCCCCTGGCACACAACTATTGTGTTCAGTGAAAAAATCATTCTACAGAGTGTACTGATGATTGACATCCTATTCTACACCTCAGTTTTTCTTTCTGTTACTAAAAAAGATTAGTGAACAACTATATAAGCATATGGAGTTCTCTTAATTTTAGATATGATTTATGATACCATGCAGATTAAATTGTACTTATTTGGAAATTGTAAGAATACATACGTTTTAGAAAGCAAAAAGTTTTCAGCAGATTGATCTTTGTTGTTAAATAGAGAAAGATTAAAGCTAAACTACTGTGTCTAGAAATTCTTGTACATTATTTTTGTCTTTTATTTTTCCACATTTGTCTTCCTTTTACTTCATGGTTTATAAAGGAAGTCAAGGGCAAAATGCTGTTTTTATGGACCCCTCATGTTTCAAAGCAGAGCTGAAGCTAATCATTGATTTCTTTGAGATGTATATAAGAAGATTAAATTAAAAAAAAATTGGACTTCTAGTGGAGGAAGTATAATCCTCAGGGTTTGTTAAAGTTTTAACTGAGGTGACAGGGCAATCCTTGTCCTTTTGTCAAAGATGATAGAGGAATAAACAACAAGAAAGAAAATTCCAGAAACAAGTTCAAAACGAGGAAGCAATCTGTCCAAAGACAACTTCCAATTCAGTGGAGCTCATAGGGGGAGTTGGGAAACTTGCATTGTCTTGCCTTGGTTCTGCTTTTCTGACATGTGCCCCTCTAGAAATGCTGGTAAAAAGCACTGGTGAGATTCGGTGTAGGGAATCTGATTTTAGTGTTATGGTGGGCATCCTTGGGCTGTTTGATGTATTTGAGAATTTGGCTGCTTTCCTGTCCTCCACCACAGATGAGCAGCTATGAGTGTGGAACTGTGGGGGAGGACTGGAGGTGTGCTTGTCCACCTGGTTCCTTTCTGAGAAGTCCATGGCCATCAAGAGACAGACCTTGAAAACAGTGCTGTGCCTTTTGGGACCATCCATCCAAGGTCCATTGAATGCTATCAAGTAAATATCATAAAATGTTTTAGTCTGCAGAATAAATTTCATTCTGTACAGAAAGGGCCTTCTGCTGTGGGGTTGAAATGTTGCTAATATGACAAAAAAGGGCCTGTAAGTAGGTGGTTCTGTAGGGTGGGGGTTTTTGAATTAAGGTAGTTGACATAATAATGAATAATTCAGACCAATCTTCTCCTGAGAAACTTTGCTTTATGCAGTCTGGTGTGGAAGATGGATGTGAGTGATTTTTGCAAATGCTGACTCAAATTTAATGGAAAGCTGTTAGAAAGGTTAACAGGAATGCAGTGTCAGAAACACCCTGATTAACTGAGGATGATCTTCCTGTTCTACAGAGCAGTGTGAGTTTGAATCCTAGGAATTCTAGAAACTGCAGCAGTACATCAGCATCTGAAGCAATTAACCTTGTCAGGTCTTGTTAGCTGGGATACAGCTCTGAGCCAGTGGAGCTGGAGTCCTCATATTTGGAGTTATTTAATTTCTGCTGTGTCAGGGCTGCACACAAGCTGTTTGAGCCAGCAAACCTCATGTGAGGCAAGAGAGATCTCACTGCTGTTCTTGCCTTTGCCTAATTTTTTACCTGCATTACCTGTGGATATTGATTGACAGAATCAATTTCACCTTTATATTGCTGTGTTTATCATATTGCCTGACACTATAGCTTTTGAAAGGCTAAGGAAAGAGCATATCTGGTGAATACACTATTAAAACACCACTATTTGTGGAGATTTTGCAATGGAAATATCATTTATCTTCCTTTGCAGTCATTTCAAGATCAAGCTGAGGGCAATGTTCCGGGGCAATGTAATGTGATTATACTTTCCTTGGGAGCTGGACAATATGTCCTTTTTTAAAAATGATTATATATTGATGACTGAAAAGGAAAACTTGACAAACTGCAGTGAAAATAACATCCCCCTTGAGAAAGTTTGTTTAGTAAAATTATGGCATCCCAGTATAAATTCACTATTGCACTTTTTCCAAATTTTTTGATCCCTGGGGAAAAAAAATAGTGATCAAAATAAATCTGAAATATTGAATGTAGAAATTCTTCCTTACCTGATGTTAAAACCACTGCTTTTATGATTTCAAGATTTTGTCCAATATTTTATTGTGGCTTCTTTTTCATGTACAAAATTAACTTTGAACTGTTGTTTCTCCAAACAAAATCAAGTTATACTATATGTATTCATGTAGAAAAGATTCTGTTAATGCACTCCTGAGTAAAGATCAGTTAATTTTTCTATTCTCCCTTCGTGTTACATTCCTCTAAAAAAAGAAGTGAGAGAAGAAAGTGCTTAAGAAATAGTTGTAAGTAAATACCTTTGGGTTTTCTTTTAAAATTTTAATGGAATGAAATTATGATCCACCCCTTCCAATCTTTAAGTACTGCTTGATTTTTAGGTTGCAAATCCTTTCCCTGATTTTTGTCATGTACACTTGTAACCACTGCCAGAATCAAAGCTTCTGGATGTTCCCAAATGAGAGCTCAAAACTTCATTATTAATGCAGAAAATTATGTTTAATATGTCTCTGAGAAGAAAAGCACAGTTCAGAGTTGTTTCATGAAGCTACTAGAGGAAGCTTTGAAATCTCTGTTGAAGATGATGTTGTAAAAATTGAAACTGCTCAAACACAGACCCGCCATATATAGCTTTTTAGGAGGAAAGGCCTTTTCCTAGGTGAACAGGGACATTATTTATTGACAATATATGTCTGCACAGTGAGGGATAATAAATTTACATGGAAAAGCAGCCACAAAATAATTTTACTATTACAGTTGGTGTCTTGGGCCAGATTAATCCCTGTTTTTTTTTCTGGTAGATCAGTAGAATGGCACTAGGGATTCATTTATCGCTTATAAAAACACCCATTCCTCAACTGTAACTCCCAAAGCCATCACCATCCCTTGTATCAGAATATAGCCAAATGCTGTGGATCTATGTACATGTATGCTGATTTTACATGCCTTTTGGCAGAAGTTACCATAACTTAGCATTGCTCATTCCAGGTAGTGTAAAAAATCAAACACTTAAGCTAGAACTGCAAACAGAGAAGAACTTGCACTTGGATATTTTTGCATCCCTTGATATCTGAATGCCTTACATTGCAATCAGTCCTTCTTTGTAGGGGTTTGTGAAAGCCGGATTTTCTAAGCTCCCCAAGTATGATAAAGTTGTTGCAGTTGCATAATGTTTAGTGCTAAGGTCTGATATTTCTGGTCTTGCTATATGAGGAGCAAACACTGACTTCTAATGAGCTGAAGCTGTCTGAATCACAGAACCACATGTAAGCATGAAAAGATTGCAGTCTAAATTACTCAGACTCTTTGTGCAACTTTTAACTCAGGATATTTTGAATATAGGGGGAGGACTAAAGATGTGCTTCTTTAGGAAAAAAATGCTTTAGGTGGCATAATATCTCTATTTTATATACATATATCCCCCAGCTGTGCTTACATTTAAGTGTCATAACATCAGTGTAGGTAACTCGTGATGTTCCTAATGCATTTCTTATTTGGTAGATTAAAATTGATGTAGAAGTAGATAAGCAGATTTGAACAATTGTGTATATATCTACACAATTAAGAAACAGATCTCCAGTATTTTCTCAAATGAGAGGGTCAGTGATAGAAATCTTTTTCATGGCATGATCTAGAAGTATGATGAGCAGTAGCTTCTGTGATTCATGCCTGGGGTCACCTGTAGTAAGCAAGTTCCTATAGGAGATCTATCCCTAGATATAAAAGAGAGCTTCATGAAGTAGGTAGCCTTCTTTTCTTTCCTTTGGAACAGAAGTGTCTTCATTATTCAAACTCTCAGCAATGTTTGGTAGAAAAGGTGCAAACAAGGTGTAGCAGTGTGTTGAAAGCCCATGAGTTTCCAGCTCCCCTGATGGTGAAGATTTGAGATGTAAGTAGCAACTTCTGTTTGCCATGGATTGGTTACTACTTACCAGGGTATATTTTTCAGAAATTCTGTTGAGTTTCTATCTATACCTTTAAATATTTATTTACAATTTTTTTCCTTAAAAAAATTAAGTATTTTTTCCTATTTTTTTCTTTCAGTAACTTTACCCAAGTGATTTGTAGAACCTAGAACAGAGGCAAAAGGCACATCATTATCTCATGCCTAGTCTGTAACTGTACTGGGCTGTTAGTACTGGGCATGTTAGTTCTGGACTAGTCAGTACTAGACACGAAAATGTGAAGCTGTGTCTGGAGAGATTGTTAAGAGTGCTGTGAGCAGGTAAGGACATCAAAGGTGTATGACAATATTCAGTCCTTGTGTCCACAGGCACATAGCAGCTCTATTATATTGTGCATGTTATGTTAGCAGTTCATCTTTCTCGGAGAGCCCTGCTTGCAGTAACAAAGATTCATTACCTCCTCTCCAGCATTCCATGTCTGCACGGCAAGAGGTGCTGAATTATCTTCCTGTTTTCATCATCTACCTTCAAAAGTGCCTAATGCATTGCCTGTTGACAGTAATTGTAGCCTAGATTTCTTTTGCATATGTTGGCAGGGATATAAGAACATAGAAGTATAAAACCATATAATCTTATATAATGTCAAATTATTCACACAGCATTCACTTATGCAGCAATATTGGAGATGAGAGATATTAGGCAGATTTTTATGGAATTATTTTTATAATTGCAACATGGAGAGTGTATTAATTTTTAAAATTTTCACTGGTATCAGTACAAAATTTCCTTGCGGTGTGTTAAGATATTAATAATGAAACTGCCTTAAGAGTTAGTTCATGTGGGATCATTTCAAGATACATATGTTAATGAGAGTAGTCTATCCCACAGTCAGCTTGGAGGAGTTTATTGAAATTCAAAATACTTACAGGCCAGTTAGTCAAATTTGTGTCCCAAAAGTGGTGAGCTACAGCTAAATGTTTCCTCTTACTACTGTGCATTAAAATTATTTCTCAAATTTATGCCACAGTTTTTTATTACTTATAATAGTGAGGAATTTATAAATAACAGGACACTGAGTATTTTTGAAAGCAGTTTTTCCTGAGAGGAAAAGACAGAACAAACGACTATCAGAATTCTAGATCTTTTAAATTAAGAAACAACCACCCTCTAATATTTAATTGTGAGAAAATTAAGATAGACAACAAGTTTTTTGCTAGTTCATGTAATTTTTGTTTTGTTTTGGTCTTTTTTTTTTTTTTGTTCCCTGTCTGTGTTTTGCAAAGTTCAGCAGTCGAGCATGACTTAAAAAACAGTGAAGTTCCCTTAGGGACACTTTGGGGATTAGAGACATATTGTAGTAGAAAATGTAAACATGATAGAGCAAAGAGCGAGGTCATGCAGAGCACTGTCTGTTAGCAGAAGATCTTAAAATTGATTCACTGCTTCTCTGTAAATTCTCTCTGCAGAGAAATACTGATCTCTGACACATAGACTGGGTGATCATTCTTGCAGGAAGGTTTTGCATAAAGTGCAGTTGCTTAAGGAGACTGGAAAGATGACACTTTCGAATAATCAGTTGTGTTGTTCCAGTCTAGAATTAATGGTCTTAGTGTAAAGGCTTGTTAGACTTAAAAACTATTGAAATGAAGGGAATTACTGTAACCTAAAGAAGTTTCTAAATGTGCTAGGATTGTAGATTTGTATTGGTCTTTAAAGAAGGACGTAAAGTGAAGCCCAGGTGAGGACCAGTGCAGTGTAACTGGTCTAAGGTACCAATAAATCCCAAACTCCTTGAAATCAACTTTTGGCCACAACATCAAAAGGTGACTTTTTTTAAATATAAAATTGGTTTTCTTTAGGTGTATTGCCTTTTAGAGCAGTCAGGCATCACCAGTGTTAAGTGTGTGCGTTCATCACCTCTTACAAACACTACCACCATGATTTTAGTTTGGAACAATATTTCTCTTCCTGTCTGCTCATATTTTTGAAAGTGATAGTGATCCTTTCTCCTGGGGGCAGCACAGACAAGTGACTGACTCTTGTATGGGTCTGAATCAACATCCACTATGGAAAAGGCAGAAGTGCCATGTCTACCTGCCAGTGTTGACGTTTGCCAATGGAAGTAGGGAGGATTACAAAGGATTTTCATTTTCTAAGGTATCCTTTCCTTTACCTGCTGCTTAATTCCATTTTTTGAGCACTAAGCTTTTAAAAAGAACAGGTTTATTCTTTTAAAGAGTCTGGTAATTTTTTTTTTTTTTGGAGATATACTTTTTAGTCAGGGAGCAGAATAGAGATATCAGGATGCTAAGAGAGTTGATAGTTGTTCTTATCTGAGGATTAAATAAGATTCTGAGGAATACGAAGACTGTTGAAGAATATTTGTGACCCTTTACCAACTCCTACAACCACAAATGGATGGGATTTAAGGGAGGATCTTACAAGTAGCAATCTTGCTGTTCCTGACTAGCAAAGCACTTAAGCACTTCCTCAGCTGAAGCATGTGGGTAGTTGTCCTGAATCCACATCTGATTTGCCCGTGAGAAAGCATGCCCTGACATGCTTTAGTGAACAGGAGCAGATCACTCTGTGGCTTTCAAGTAGTCAATAAAAAAATTCTCAAAGGTATTCTGTAGACTTGAAGTAGAATCCCTAATGGTGAGTCCAGGATTTTGCCCTCATCTTTCTACCCCCTGGCTGAATGAACTCCGAGTCACTTGTTCCTGTTCAGACTTCTGTATGTGTGTATCTCTTTTACAGTGTTTCTCACTTTCCTTATAAACTGTGTCTTCAGGAATTTGAAACATTTCTTTTGCTCTGTTGTAACTCAGTGCCAGTGTATGGAAAATTTTCATTGTTTGTTTAACAGTGGGTATGGGAGGGACTTCACTTTTGGGGTGTAGAGAAAACCATGTTTAATCAGTGTATTTCAAATATATTACACAAGGAAATAACCATAACCCAGAAAATCTAGAATAGGGAAGTGATGGAAATTCTGCATAGAGGTTAAAATTCTGGATGGGAAAATTACTTTGGCAGCTTTGATTGTGGTGATTAACCCCTGATCAGTGCAGTCAGTTTTATAGTTCTCAGGTTTTAGATGGACCTCTTAATTCTGTTTCAGTTGTGTGATGTTTAATTTCTTTCTTAGATTTACTGATTTTAAAATATTCATTTGAAGTAGAAAAGTTGTTAGTGTAACTTTTGTGATAAAGATTGCATTTTATCTAATGCACTTTTGCTTATCACAGTTGTTCTCTATTATTAAAGTAGAATATGCAAATATATACTTTGTTAATGCATTATGAATTCATAGCACAGAATCAATAGATTTGAAAAAAGGTTCTGTATATAAAGCGAACCTGAAGATTTAATAAGCTTTGGAGGTGAACAGCTATTTTTAGTGCATTTGGCTAAATGTAGATGTTTTGCTCAATAAAGGGTAAGAGTAAAGAGGGTACTGCCATCTTACATGCGGGAGATCAGTAAAATGGAACTTTTGTTTTGGATGATTTTGCATTGCAGGTTAATTAGCTGCACACAGGCTGTGCCAGTACAATTTTAATAGCATGATCAGCTTTGAAAAAGAAAAAAAGCTGGATTCTTGATGTCATTGGGGAAAGAATCTGGAGAACACCAGTATAAGTGGGAAAGAAAATGCCTGATGTTCTTTCATTATCCTGATCTTCCTTTTCCCCTGTTATCTAAGCCCTGTTTGTCTGAGACATGTACCTGGTCCCATTGGTATTAAGCAAAATGAATTGTTTTCCTTTTCACTGCTTGCTTAAGTAACAGGACTGGGTGTCTTCTGAACTCACTTTTGCTCTGTGCTTCAGTCTCCTTCTCTTGTAAGTCATTCCATATGTTTATTGTACGTGTCAAATTGTTCAAACTGTTATTTCTAGATTGTTTTATTTAAGATTTATTTTTGAACTGGCAAATACAAATTTAGTGAGCCTGCCTCTGTGTGGACCAGTGTTGACACCCTGTGGCTAACTAGATTAAATCACAGAGGAGTGTTTAGTAGGGGTTTCCTGAGGGACATCTCCCAGGCTTTGGCCTCTGCTCGAGTGCAGTAGTCTCATGACTGAGCTGTGCACTGACTGCACAGCAGGGTTCTGCTCTCGTTTACTTCAGGGAATATGGGCAAACAGTCCAATCATATACTGAATAACTACTGAATTTTACGGCTGATTTTCTTTATCCTGATTTGGTACCTTTGAACTGTTCTATGCCAAGGGAAAAGCTGAATGCCAAGAGTGCAAAAGCATTATGGGATGTGTGTCTTTCAAACAGTCATAACGTCAGTGTTCTACTCATTGACCATTCCAAACATTCTGTTACAAAAATCTGTAAGACTTTTTTATTGCTGTTGTGAACATGGCCTTTCTCTGGAAATTGTTGCTATGTAATTTATTTTATATCTGAATGTCTGTCTTTACACTAAATGCTTCAGCCCTAAAGCAGCAAATTCAGAGCAGCACCACCAAATGCAGAGGCTTTAATGGACTGGGTGTAAGGTGTGCTTTAAGCACTGATAAAAATATAGATTTTTAATAACATATATTTGACTTTTACTATGGATTTAAGACACCATGTGAAAATATAAGGCCTTGATATTATTTTTTGTTATTTAGCTGTGTAATGATGGCTTAAAAAATTACATACCACTCAAAGTACTTTTTTATCATTTTTTAAGGAAATGCCATAAGTGAAGCCAAGGAATAAAGAAAACCTCAGAACAATTTCAACACTTATGAAGTCAAAGGCTGAATTTTTGCCAGTAGTTAGCGTGTTCATTGAGCAGTCGTGACTAGGAAATCAGGCACTCAGGTGAAGTGATGGTCCTCACAGTATAACCTCATGGACTGGTTCACATCAAGATGTGCAGTTTTTTCCGTCCTTTCTTTGTCCCTATTACTCTTTTTCCCTGCTGCCTCCAGGCCCTCACACTTCCATTGGCAGGGCACTCACAGCAGATCTCTGAAGCTGCCCAGCACGAAGGAAGGGACAGAGGGAATCTTCCAAGGGAGCAGTGCCAAGCCATTTAAGACCTCGTGGATCAAAACCAGAACTTTCAGTTTCACCCAGATGTTAACAGAAGCCAGTGCAGGTCACAGAGTATTGGTGTAAGGATCTTTTTCTAAAATACATGATTTTCTACATAGATTGCTGCTTCTGCACTTGCTCAGCCCTCCCCTTGCATCAGCCCTGGAGCGGCCTCATGTTGAGCCCATCACAGGAATTAGCCCAAGAGGGCACTTCAGACCAAATTCTTACCTGACTTCACACTTTCTACAGTGCCAACCATCCCAGGGTATATGGTATCTAAATCAGAACAGTTAGGATATTAGTTGTTGAGCTGGCACCATTGTGGGCTGCTTGTTTTCTATAACTACTCACTAGACACCTTCCCCTCTTCTTAAATAAACTGTATGTCAGCCTTTTGGGGACATTGTACCCACTGATGCCATATGACTTGTGTTATCCACTAAGAATAATCAGTAGATCTGTTAAAGCTTCTGTGATTTCAATTTTTTTTTATGATTTAAAGAAGTACCAAGAAAAATCTACTTTGGGTTAACTGAGGAGTTGTGTGGCAGTGTGCTTTTGGAAAATAGCAAGTTGAGCCTTTATTCCTCCCTGTCTCTCCATGGGTAATTCACTGCACCAGCCCTTGAGGTGAAGTTATTTTAATATGGTCTTTTTGATATTTCTCCTTTCATTTTAACCCTTAATGCTGGGCAGAAAGCTGCCCCTCTGTAGTGTTCCATGGGTCCCTGCCACCCCCAAAAGATTCTTCCTCTTTAAACAACACCACAGTCCAAAAGGCTCTGTCACTTCAAATTTATGCTACCCATGCCGCTTTTGCTGTACTCAAGATTTTTCTTAAGGTTTTGAGGGAGAACAGGTCTGCCTTGTGAGCTTTCCACCCTATCTCCCTTTAACCTCTCAAATCTCTTTGCCTCGTTTCAAGTTTCATTACTTATACTTTGACCAGCTTTACTTGTTGCCAGTTTTAGACTTTCACATTCCAGTTATTATATTCTCTTGGGAATAAAAGCTTGTGTGCTATAAATTTACTTTTCTTTTACAAGAAACAGAATATAGTTCTTTGGAAGTTAATCTATTGTCCCCATTCATCTGATAACCTTTGGGCTGTTTTTTTCTTTGAGAAAGTGAGTGAAAACATATTTTAGTGTTCTTATAACAAAGTAGTTTAGTTGAAGAAACCAAAGTATATGGATTTACTGTATTTTGATATAGTTTTACTTTATTTTGATATAGTCTTACAAGAAAGGATCTCAAAGACATAGCATTTAGAAATTTTTACACAGTGGACCACAAATTTAACTAAAACACAATGTGGATTCTCTTTTAATTTTTTTCCATTTACCATGGGAAAATGCATTTCTTTTAAAGTCTTTTATTCTTCATAATCCTCCATAAAACTTGAAAATGTCAGTCATCTAGATAATTGAAAACTCATAATAAATATAATAGTTATATAGTTGTTAAATTAACTACTGAATACATTTAAAGACAAAAGTTCACAGCAAAAAATAAGTTTTTTTCCTTCTAATTATGCATTAAGGAAAAAAAAATACGTTTTACAGTTAGTGAGGTTAAAATATTCTCTTCTGTTTAGTCTTTCATCTTGAGTTTTGAGAAGATGAACTACCATGTTTATCATACTTATTTTGACCTTAACCTTTTTTTAATGAAAGAGACTTAAAATGTCCCAGCTGGCATGTCTCCCACTGTTGTGGAAAAAAAAAAAAGAAAAAAGAAGAAAGAAAACTTTGAGTAGCTCTTCCTGTGCAGTAGTTGTAGCAGGCTGAATAAAACCATATAATGTATTAAGCAGAGAGTCAGTAATCTGTTACTTGGAGATGGAATTTGAGACATGTCTTGCCCCCAGTTTGTTATGAAACCCATAAAGAAACACTGCAGAAAAAAAAAGCATAAAACATATTAGTAAGTACACAAAACCATCCAAATATGCTTTATTTTTATAATTTTGCATCAATAAATACAATCCCAACAATCATCATAACATGTTTATAATTTTAGTGTAAGGTAGTTTGACTCAGTGCAAGGTTTAAGTACTGGATCAATAAGTTTGAACTAGGACATTCCCTCTGTTTTTAGTGAAATTTGCAAAATGTGTACCAGCTGGAGATCTGATTCCAGGAACATTATGGAAACCTCTGTACATTGCCTACAAAAGCAATAACAGGTTTTTAACCAAAATTACAAGTGAGAATTAGCTCTGGGAATGTGTTCTTGTGTGAGGTTCAAAAGGGCATCACTTCACATACATCAGAAAATTCTGTATTGGTGCAAAAGTAATGAAATACAAAGATTATCTTTCTTTTTTTAATTAGTTTATGATTTTTTTCACATGTGTGTCTTGCATCAGATTTGCAGGAGATGAGGTGCAGTTATCTTGCTGTCTATATCAGATGTCTGTTAGTGAATATTGGCTGAGAGAGCTTGTGAATGGAGAATACCTTGTTCCAGATCACTGCCAGGCACATGTGGAACCAGTGTAAGGCTTCCCAAATAACAGCAGCATTTGGTCAGGGTGAAAGATGAGAAATAATTCAGTGCCTTGGGTCTTATTCTAGTGATGAGCATTCTGTGCTAGTACTCAGAACCTGAAACATATCCTTTTACTTTTTGGCAGTTCCTGCAATTCTAGAAGAGTAAATTACACTTTTTCCTTTGGAACAGAGGGAGAATCAAGCTGACATACACTGTAGCTTATGAATAAGGTTTAGGAGTAAAAGTTTTAGTAACTCTTTATAGGAGTTCTTCCCCTAAAAGCTGTTAGTAGCTACACACTTTAGCTTCATGTAAAACTTGTCTATGTTGCTGATTATGTTATATGCAGAATGAGAATTTTATCTAGATAAAAAGTTCTCTTAGCGTACTAGAAAGAGTGTCCTTCCTGACTGCATTCAAATTATCCATGCTTTATGGGTGTTACTGCTAATTAGTGCAGTATCAAGTTCTTGAAAGCCACACATCAGGAAATGGATGCCCTTGTGCACTGATGGAACTTGTTGTTGTAACAGGGACTTTACTCCATGTGCTCAAAATCTGTGGGAAGTTCCTCTGGATTATTTGAGGTATTATTAACAGTATTTCAGCTGTTCAGCTCTAGTGCCTCAGCTTTTCTGACTTTTCATTCTTAATATAGGAGAAGGTGAACAATTTTTTTTAAACAGGGTTTGAATTTCTATGTCACCCTTGAAGTTGGGTGCAGTTGTGGCAAAGCCCTGGAAGGAGCTGTGACTTTGGTCACATAACTATCTAAAAAGTACTTGAAAGTTGTCAGTGTCCTGGTAACTTGAAAAAACACCTTCAATGAATATTAAAGAAATATAGCATATTTAAACATTAGGTGTTCATTATCATTTTAGTGGATATCCTAATTTGTTTTTAATCTTTGTGATGCTATTGTGTGAGGAATAGGTAGTGGTAAAGTGATGTTTAAAATCTTGATTATGGTGGCATTGTGTAACAGTCACTTTTCAACACAGTTATACTGTTTCAATTTGCAAATTTTACATACTAAAAAAAAAATCAGTTCAGCAAGCTGCAAACTTTTAAAGACTTTAAATCTGCCAAATTATAGCCACTTATTTTTGCCTGACATATTTTCAGCTTAGACCCACATAGGAGCTGCCAAACTTGTTTCTTTTCATTACCTGTTCTATGTCTGGCTCGAAGTTTAGATTTTAGAAAATGGAAAAAAGCTGTTTGTGAAATCACAAGGCTCTTGAGCTCTTAGTTTCCTCTTAGTATCAACGTTTATTTATTTAGGTTTGGGCTGGGTTTCAAAAGATTGAAATTGGAAACAGAGAAGGTGACTCTGAATACCATTTATCTGTATGTAAGCGAACATTCAATGTACATTTAATTTAAAAAATTGCTGTTTCCTACAAGAGGGAGATATTTTTCACATTGTTAAAACATTTTTAGAGGTCACTAGGTGGTCATGTCACCAGCAGGGAGTTTTTGTTTGGCAGGCTGCATTAGCAGTTAGTAACAAATGCCTCCCATGATTCTGCGTTCAAAAGGAGTTGCTTTGCAAGTAACAAATACTTACAACCTGAGAACTGAAGTATAAAAAGTAGTGACAGGGGAAAATGTTTGGAAATGTAAAACAGCATCTTTAGTGGCCAAATTGGAGTGTTTAGGGAGTTGAAGATTACATATCTACTTTATACTTGAGCTTGGAGTTTACAGAAGCAATAATATTTTCACTACTGCAGTTGTAAGTCTCATCATTTCTAAGGAACTGTAAATTTGCAGCTTACAGAAGTCCTTGGTTTCGGCTGTAATTAACTCTTTCAATATAATTGTCATCAGAGCCTACACACTCATTTTAAATTTATGTGGATTTGCATATTTTATAATGCCTATAAATATTATTACTTAATCTTCCTCAGATTCAAAATTTTTAGAAAATTAAAAAGAAATAAAACTGAGTAACACCAAGTTTATACAGAAAGTTTGGCCTAATCTACACTGGGAGAGAACAGCAGCCATGTTTCAGAAATTCTTTGTAATCTCTGTTGTTTTTCTGGATTGAGATATGGTGTGTAAACATTTGCTAGTGGGACTACAATGGAAATGGTATTTGGAAAGTAAAACTACTGAGAGGTTCACTGAAAACACCTGTTTGTTCTATGTGCAATACATTTAATTTTTAAACAAATATCATTAGTAGCTGGGACAGCTAAGGATTTCTTCCTTTAAATATAGGGTTCACTTTTTCCTGATGAATATAATAGAGATGTTCTGGTTATTCAAGTGTATCATTTAGGCCCATGTCATCCCACCATGCAAAAGAAATCAGGGAAAGACTCTGAAATAACATAATGCCCATGGTGATGCTAATCTGAAGCAGCTGCTTGACTTAGGGCTGCTTTGATTCACAGTTAAGCTCTGACCCTGGCACCTCTGCTGTTGTATTGCCAAAATCTCCACTGTCCCTAGGCTTTATGCACTCGGATGTCCTCCATAGGCTGGCTGTGTTTTTCATTTAAACTGACCTTGTCCAGAGTGAGAACCTCTTGGTAGGAGAGGATCTGGACACACTGCTAATTCCCAGTTTCACATGAGGGGCACCTTCTATGGAGAGTCTGCAAGGGAAGGACAAAGCCAGAACTGGGATGAATTGGACACATGTGGGCATTTCCTTGGCACCTGGCAATTCATGTTTTCTTAAAACAGAGCTTTGGACTCCTCCAAGAGCATCTCTTGTTGATGGACAGTGCTGAAAGTCTGTGAATGGAGATTCTCTGAAGGATGGCAGGAGGAGATCTGCAAGTAATCCCATAAATTCACCTTTACATTTAAATTCCACAGGAAGGAAACTCTAGAATATATGAGATAGGAGAGAGTTGCTGTGCCCTCTGATCCTGTGACCTTGTTAAAACCAGGCCTCCAGTCTGGATGAGCTGAAGAATAATGTGCCCCAGCTGTGCAGGCTGCATGGAGCATGGGGAACCAGGAATCTTTGACAAAAAAAGGTGCTTGGAAAGGCACTTTAGGCCAATTGATACCACATGGTGACCTTATGAGGACTAGAGTCCTTGGGGTCCCTTTTCAGAGTTAGACTTGGACCAAATCTAGCAGCTGGATGTTTTTACTCTGGAGGGTTGCTGTGGTTTAGTAAGCTATACTATTGCTTGTCTGTATTGAATAGGAAAAAAACCCCATGCCTGGAATTCTCAATATCTCTATTTTATTATACTCAGAAGACACGTTCTGCTAATTTTTTCTGGGGATTCCTGGCAGGAGCAACATGAAACTTAATCCTTACTTCAAGTTCTGCAGTACTAGAGTAGCTTGTGCATTACTGAACATTAGGGTTCATGAAGGTGCAGGAGAGCATTTTCACAGGTCCATGGGCCACTGATAGATCAAGCAAGGAGCAAAGGACTTGTGTTTCTCATGTATGAGTGGGTTTGAGTGTTACCTGTTGCTCTAAAACCTGCCAGCAAGCTCTCCTGTTCCGTTTCAGTGTGGACGTTCTGCTCAGGTGAGCTGGTCTGGCTCCTGAGAGAGATGATTTTGTTCATTATTGGGATACAATCACACATACCTGGAGGCAGTGACTTTGTGCTGGACACTGACACAGCCTATGACTAATGAGATTTGCTTAAAATATTTTCTTGATTAGGATTTTCTGAACTGTGGTCTTACCTGATTGGAATAAACAACAATAAACTCAGTCCAAGAGTTTTATAGCCCTTTGTAGATTTCTCACCATTCAGTTTCTGTGCAAAAAGGATCTGTGGGATATATTGAATATTTTTCAATAACTTAATTTTTCTTTAATCAATTAGGCTGAAGTTACAGGTTTTTTTTAAGAATATGTAGGCACATATTTTGCTATGTACATTATGAAACAGTTTCAGATTGGTGGGTTTGTAATTGTATATTAAAGAACAGTAGATCACCTTGAAGGTGACAATTGAATATTGATCTGTGAGTCATTAAATGTTGGGAAATGCTCTTTTTTGTTTTGGTAGCTTCTCTCCTCTCCTGCAGCAGCTGGGGTTTCAGTGCTGGAATATATTAATTTAAGGTGATTTGTATTAGATCGATCTTAAGAAAATGAATGCCACATTTTTTTAACTTTTATCAAGATCTTTAGCAAATTGCCAGTGAGGGGCATAGTCATTGTCAGTAATCATTTTTTTGTGGACTTGGAAATAGTTCCTGAGTCTGTTCTGTTACTTGAAAAGCTAAGGCCTCTCTCCACAATCAAAACATATGCTTGTGTTCTTGGAGGAATTTAAGGTATTTCTGGAAAGGAGTTGGGGAGACAGTTGTGGTTCTGTCCATCTCTCAGTTCAAGACTTGATCATTTTTAAATACACTCTTAAACTCTGGGTATTGTTTTCAGCAGATTTTGATCGTGCTCTGATATATTCATTTTACTGCATTATGACTGCTGGTTTAGTTACCAGATAATGACACAAACTTAATGATGAGGCTCTACAGAGAGTAAACTGCTCTGATAAGTTCTGCCAGGTAGGTTTTAGTTTTATGCAGTTTGTCCACCAATTGTCTGTATATCAGCTGGCTGGAGCTGGGGCTGTTGGGGTGCATGGGGCAGAGATTCCAAGCCAGCCACGTTCCTGGCCAAGGGACAGTGCTGGCACAGCTGCAGGGAGCAGAGGAGCTGTTGGGACTGAGATGAAGTGGAAGAGGCAGCAGGACCTGCTAAGACAGAAGAGAGGTGGGTGCAGCAGGGGCTGTGAACAGGCAGGGCATCGTTGGATCACTCAGTGGGACATTGCTCCTTAAGAGATTTTCAGATGCAAAGGGTTGGCAACTAGTGACATTGCTTACAGGCAAATGGAAAGAACTAAAAAATTATTCTCTATTTAGTACTCCAGATCCATCAAAAATTTCACAGGCTAACACCAGCATTTGATTATAACCAGTAAGAGTTATTCTACCTGTTGAAAAAATAGCTATTGAGGAAATACCTATTAGCAGTTCCTCCTTTTATTATATTCTGCATGTCCCTTATTCACTGTAGTGATTACAGAGAAATAAAAATAATTTTCTGTATTATATGAGTGTCTGAAACAGTGTTTTCTTAGAACACATATTTGGAGGTATTGTCAAGACACGTGAAGCTGTGTTCCCATACACTTTGCTGATTTGCTTTTCACTTAGGTAGTCAGCACTGATGTGATGAGTTCCTTGCTCAGCTCTCTTGCTTCAAGCTACTCTGCTTCCTGTGAATGTGAACTGAATATGTCAGCCTTTATAAACATCATATGGACTCTGTTCCTCCCAAACAATTGTAGCTGTTAGTAATTGTTCATTACAGAGTAACTTCCACTAATGTTCAGAAGCATGGAAGTAATTTGGGGAGAAACATACTTTGTTCCTTTGTACTCTGTATATTTCCAATCTCTGCCTTAAGGATAAGCTGAAGTCAACTGTAGAACCATGGGCAGTGTTCAAAAGGTAGCTTTAAAATGAATAGAAGAAACAAACCAACTAGGTTTTTGCCAAGTTTTTAATACTTGAATATAGTTTAAATGTTTTAAATATTTTTATTTTACATAGTGTTTCCTAGATTTAAAAATACCTCAGTTCTTTGTTAACTATAACTTTGTTTTCTGTTGTTAAATCACAGGGTTTTGTAATGAATACAATAATAACCTGAATGCTTTCCTCTTTTTTTTTTTTTTGGAATCCTGATGTAAATTTTTGGTTTTTTGGTTAATTTTCCAGTCCAGAAAGGATAATGCTGCATTCTCTCTTTCATTGTCTTTTTGGCAGGTTTTTATGTTACTTTCTTATTTGGGGAAGAATTGTTGGAGCCAGCTAGCATGGTTCTCATATGCTTTAAAGTAATGTCTAGAATATTTCACATCATTTTATATTCTGAGCGTATGCATTTTCTGTTGTAGTGGAGTGCACATTCAGCAGCAGAGGTACCTGCAGAATTGAGTTGTAGTGACTAAGGAGAATCCCTCTGGTGCAGCAGGAAAAAATCCTACACCTACCATTGTACCTAGGCTTTGATTTGGTTACTTCTGGCTGCTTTGAGCAGCTGAGGTGCCATTATTTCCTCCCACCTGTACTGAATCTGGGCTCATTGCAGAAATTAACAGCTGCTGTTTTATTTCTCATGGCAATGGCACTTCTATTAGCATTCCTCCTTCTAGTGACAGCTCATCTGAAAATGGATCACATTATTTGTGTGAGTCACAAGGCCACCCGGATAGCAATTTCAGCCTGCATTTTCCATAGCAACTGCTTCTTAGGCTGATTCTGCCACAATTCTTTCCAGATGTGCTGTTGATTCAGGTAATGTTCAAAATCTTGCTCAGAAATATATATTTTTTTTTTGGTCATGGATTCTAGAGCTTATCCATGGTTGCAGTAAGTGCAAATTTGTACATAGTTAAAAAAAAAATTAATCATGGGCATACCAAGCTTCCAGAACATGTCCTCTTTTTGATTCTAAAGTTTCTAAAGACGGTTTTTTGGGTTTCTTTTTTTTTTAATTGCTGAATTTGGTTTTCTTTTCAAAAGCACTATTGATTTTTGTTAGATGGACAGTCCATGTCTTATGTTTTGGAAGGAATTCCTAGATTTTTGTACCATAGCCACTGTAGAAATTCAGCATTTTTTATTAATTCAAATGTTCTTGCAAACATACCTCTTGTAGGACTATCCCTGGGGAAACCTGATTTTGCTATCTGACCTGTGTTTGGTAGCTGCTTCTGGAACAGTCTCAATACCCTCCCAGGAAGATTCGCCTTGGTTATTTTAACATATAAAGAGAATACCCCAAGTAGACCAGCCAGTTTCTGACACATACCTGGCTGATAGCTTGAGAAGGAAGTGTTCTAACAATGGAGAGAGATGATAGATAAAATGTTGACAAGAAAAAACCACCAGTTTGATTGACCAACCAACAAACATTGAGCCATATAGTTTTTTAATTCTAGTTCACTGATTTTAATAATTTCAAAGGTATAATCTAGGACTGATTTTCAGTAACTAGTGTAGTTTATGGATTAAGTGATTTTATTATCCATTTTTGTAGTAGAATTTGAACCAACTTGATCTTAGCACAAAAGCAAAGCCTTTTTTCCTGGAATAAAGGTCCTTCAGGTTAAGAAGTTTTGCTAAAGACTGTCAGAAATGTTACTGAAATCAACAGGGGCTTCATGTGTTAGTTTAGTAAGAAGTTTTTTATGAAGAATAAACATCCTACAATTCTTTATGGAACTTAAGATATCTCAGTTCTGTTATTTCTACTGTGCTGACTCCTTAATGCCATTCCCACATCCATCCTGTGGCTCTAAACCTGATCAGACATGGTTTATACCTCTTTAGTCTGCTTTGAGAAAGCCAGCACAGAGTGTCTTCACTGTGAGCCAGGGTGGGTTGTTTTAGGGCTCCAAGACTCTACATATGCATTTTCTAAAATATCTCCTTAGTCAGAAACAGATTTTCAAACAGTTAACCCACCAAAGAAGATCAATGAGGAAACTTCTTTATGCAAAGTTGAATCATGTGAGGTCTTCATGCTTCTGGCAATGCTTGTGAACAGCTCCATTAGCAGGGAAGTCATATAATTAAATAACATCATGTGGTATCCTATCTCTTTCATTCTCAATCTTTTAAGATACTAATTAGAGAAATATTTGTCTGCTGTTGCCTAATTTCCTCTCTCCTTATAAATAAAATATCTTGTTCCTAATCCAGGCTTTCATTGTCTTTACTAATACTTTTCTATTTTATAGTTATTCATTTCATATGCTGTATTTTGGGTGTGCAGTGTTTTATTAAAAATTAAATTTGGGGTTTTTTTTTCACTGAGATAAGGTAATGGGGCAGGGTTTGAATAAATATTCTCTGATACAACCTTTTTAGGCAATTAGGTCTTTAGACATCGTGCACCTAAAGAAATTGTGGCCTGCTAGTTAGAGAAGAAATAAAAATAACTTATCTTCTTTATCCAGTTGTTTACTTTTTTTAATATTAGCTCCAATAATTATTGATGTTAATACTTGTTTTCTGTGGCTTGTTCCAGTAGTTTCAGATATAATGTAATTGTCAGAAATGATATGTTAAAGTTTCTTCTGTGCCCAGCAATACCTTATCAACCAGGCAAGTTTAACAGAAACATAATTTTACAAAATAAAAATGTTGAGTTGTAATAATTGGTAGAATTTTCTGTATCAATCAAATTAAGCTATGTAACTTTTAACACACATACTTGTAGAAATAAGTGATGGAGGTCATCATGTTAATAAAGGTTATGATGTTTCCGACTTTACAGATCTAAATTTAAATAGTTAAAATAGGAAAATATCAGCCTTCTTGGGGGTGTGTGTCAGGTGTGTTTGTTCAAGCATCTGAGGGGTTTCTTGGTTTCAGGTTCACATACAGAGTGCACTGTGACATGTATTTGTGTGTGAGTGGTGGGATTTACATGGCGCTGGTTTACATTGGTCTGATGCCCTGTTTAGTGAGTGAGCATTTCAGCTGTGCCCTGAGATCAGTTATCAAATATGAATCAGGCACTGCCAAAAGAGTGCATTCTGTTAGTTCTCTAGGTCCCCAGGCAGTTTTATTTATCAAAATTGCCTTCTAATGCACTGTAAAACTCAAGGCATTAGTTCTAATATATTCATACTGATTTCTATATTTTGTTCCAAAATGGAGCCAGTTTGTGACATATTTTCAAGTTCAATGTGATCTACATTGGATTTTGTGAGTTTTATGTTTGTTGTTCATAGGGCAGTTCTTTGTAGAATTGTGAAAATTAGAAAGAAGACCTTAAGAAGGAAGACTTCTTTTAAAACCAAATTAATATTTTTGTTTAATTTCCAGTGGAAAGGAAGGAAATGGAGTTTTGTGTATTTTGCGTTTGTATGGATAACTTTCTTGATCAACATCTATTAAAAGCTGAAAAAAGCCCCACTGATTCTTTAATATAACCATCTACTTTGTAACAAATGGTTATTTGGAATGTGTTTTCAACTCAATATTAAGGACAGATTACAATTAAAAAACAAAGGTTGTTTTTTTTTTAATATCACATTTCTGCATCACAGTTTTATATGTCTTTGACTCAAATATTTTGAATTCTCTGCAAATTCATTAAAACCATAATAGCTCTTAATAGTAACATTTTTCCCTGCTTAAACCTTTATTTGGCAGTTCAAAAACATTACCAAGAACTATATTCTAAAGATCAAACCATTCCTCCTCCAAAGCACTTTTATCTTTGTCTTCTATAAACAAAAAAAGCAGTGTTGAAGGATGAGGGGGCTGACAATGACAGATTACCTGTAGCTTTGTTTTCCTGTTTAACTTAGGTGGACCCTGTGCAGTGCCATGTTGTGCTGTAACACAATCCCATGTGCTCAGACCCCATTGCTCTTCCCTGCAATCCCCATTTTTGCATTTCTTTGGGCTGTGGCACAGAGCAGGCAGAGGGATTTCATCCAAGTGTTGGTGTCATTCCTGCGGAGAATCAAACAAAGCCAAATGAGCAGCAGGAGTCAGTTCCAGTAAAAAGCTGCAGAACTCAGGAATAATTGTCATCTCATTTCTTCTGCTATGCTTTACAGGACTGTGAATTATTTTTTTCCTCTGTATTTCTCACACAATCTGAAGGTTGTTACATCTGCTTCTGTGTGAGCTACCTGTTTGAATGAATTGATAATGCAGTAGTTAAGGAAGCATGGTCTGTGAAACTCTGATGTAATTGCTTTCACAATGTCTTTTCTAGGCCATCTGTTTAACTTATCTGTTCTTTACTTATCTGTTTTACTTATCATTTCTAAAATGTAAGTTATGGAGACATCAGGAGTACAGTGTTATAGGGCTTGAAAAAGTTCCAAGAATTTAAAGGGCAGTTGAGTGCCCAACTTCTTTCTTGAAAACTAGTCCCAAAAGATGGGCATGAAGTTCCTTCTTTGCCTTTTAAAATCTGGATTAGTTTTGTTTTCTTAACAAAGGACCTATATGCACATTTCAAGTTGCCGTTAAGGAGGAGAAAAGTGATAATAATTTGAAATTGCCAATTTAAAGGCAATGTGGGAGATGTAAGTAGAGGTATGATTATGGGAGTAATGAACTGTGGCTCTGGGGATGTAGAATGGAGGAGAAGGACAGATGGATAAGGAAGCTGCTTTGTCAACAAACTCCTTGAGGTTATTCAGAATCAGGTCATCTTTTTGCTTTTTTCCTTTTACTCTGAAATTTCATATTAGGAACAGATGAATCTTCCCTTTTCTTCCTGATTTTAGTCTAATCTACATCTAATATAGGATGAATACAGGCGTCATATGGAGGCTATTTGTTGTCCATCTCACATAGTGTAAGCACTGATACTTATTGCTCACATCTGCTTCCAGCAGAAGACTTGATCAGATGGAAAATTCAAGATTTGATACTTGGATCATGTGAGGAAGTGTTTGGTGGGTTGGAGTGTGGAATGGGTCTGTAAGAGCAGGTCCCCCATTTTCTGTCCCACATTTAATGGAGTAGCCCTTTCTTGGTGTGTTTGGGCTGTGGAGCATCAATAGTTGTCTGTGTTTGCTGTTAAGGGAGCCAGGACAACCCAAAATGCAAGTTCATGCTGTCTTTGTCTTCTGAAAGTATTTCAAAGGGGTTTGTTCTTGAATACAGTGCAAGATAATTGTTCATTTAAAAGGAGTAATCCATAAATGTGCTTTTGTCAAGCAACTGGAGAGATAAATTTTCTGTCAGAAAAAGCTTTAAAATACCAATAATATTGTGAAGTTTATTTTCTAAGATGCATGCACATCCATAATGGATTAACAGCATGTTTTAACAAACCATTTATTTGCTTTGGGAGTGACAGAGAGAAGCTGTTTCAAACAGGATCTCTCATCACCGTCTATCTCTAGTCACCTCCTACTGAACTTAAGGTTGAATACCGGGGGTCACAAGGGAAAGAAAACAATAATTAAAGTGAAAAAGTTGATTGAACTGGGTTTTTTTTTTGTCCTTCAGCATGATTAGCATGTAAGAAGCTGGCTGAGTATTGTACTGTATATCATTAGTTCAAACATTTCTGACTTGATTTAGCTTTAATAGTGAGTTTTTAAATTGCATTTCTGTATTTTGTGGAGAACAGCTTAAGTAGTAAAGGCAGTAAAAGTTCTCATTAGAAGGTCTCATTTCTATAAATCTTAATCTTGGAATTCTGCTAGATTACAGTTGGACTGTTTCTAAGAACTCACCCCACCTCCCAAAAAGTTGTCATGGGTTCTTTTATTAAAGCTCAAAAAATTATTCTTAGACTAACAGAGGTGGGGAGTAAGGCAGGAGTGTTTACAGAACTCACTTCTAAATTGACTGTGATAAGTGGCAATGCAATGTATTATGATTAGAGGTTTCTGGGAGACTCTTTAAGAAGGTTAACTGCAAGGCAGCTCTCAAAAGAAAGCATTTATCTTAGTGGTCATCCTTCAGTGTTTTATACTACTGAGATTTTTTTGTGGGTGGTTAGAACCATTTTTTTGTGTTTTATTAGCTGTATCTTGAATACCTCCTACTAGCTGAATGACAGTTTAGGGTTATTAAATCTGTTCTTAGTACATTTTTTTATCCTTAGTTAATCTTGACTAAATATATGCTAGTGAGCAACCCTTTTTTCTCCGTTGTTGCCCATATTTGTTAAAAAAATTATTCCATTTGACATTTGTTTAGACTGAAGTTTGATAAAATACTGTATACAATATACTTTTTCAGTTTGGCATTCAACAGAGACTTTCATGGATTTATTTCTTCTTGCATTATCTTATCTTCCCTTCTACTATGCTAAGACTTCCTTTTCATATTAAGTAATTTTTTCACTCCAGGACAGATGCTTTCACAAATGCAAACTCTGTATGTGTATTGCTAGAGATCCCTAAGATTGCATTTTTCAGGTGTTACATAACATTTATAATTGAGTTACTTTGCTATCACCTGCTTTCTCTAATCGTAAGTAAGGTATTTTTTTAAATTCAGATTTTTCTTTGACACTACTTCCAGTGACTTTACTAAAAGATTTATATTATTTTATACTTTCTGTTTGTTTGAAATCTATCTCTATTATCAGACTAATAATTGATCATTCCTCCAAGGAAAGGACTTTTTGTATTTGACTGTCACTGAGGAATGACCATTATTGTTACACCTTGGCTAGATATTAGGAGGAAAAAATTTGCTGCTTTCTTCTGCAATTTATGGACATTTCTTCTTGTTCTGTGTGCCATGAATATAGAAAAAAGTATTTCTATTTCAATTTGACATAGCATTTTAGGTTCTCATTACTATGTTGTCACTCAAAGGCTATTTATTGTAGTTTTTCCTGGTGTTTTCTCATCAGTCATTTCTCTGCCTTTTCCCACATTTTTCAGAGTACTGGATTCAGTATTTCAGCGAAGACCTTTTCTGTAGATGAAAAGACTCACTTCTGCCTTACAATCTATTTTTGTTTTTACTTCTTAATATACTTGCCTTATTCACAACAGATCACCAATACGGAGTCTCTCCTTACTCTTCTAGACAGCATCTTTGGTTTGTAAAGACCAATTTTATTCCTGTCTTCATGGCACATGAAAATCCCCCCATTCTGAAGCCTTATTGAAATGTGACAAATAGATTTCCTAGTCCATTACTCATTAGTTAATGGAAACATTATACAAACTGGAATTTCGGATAGAACACAACTTGTGTAAATTCCTGACCATCAGAGTGATAGTGTTTCTTTCTTCTGTTCTTTTGTATTGTATATGAAGTGACATTAGGTATAATCAGATTTTTGTGCAAATTTCCTTGGTACCTCTTAGTGGAAGCTCTTGGACTGTCAGCCCAGAGCCCCTAGCTGTGAGTGTGCTTATTTAGACTGTTGTATTCACTGGCTCTGGGTAAAGGAGACTTGGCCTGAGGTTGCTGTGGGTTGTTGCAGTCTGCCTTTGCCAGGGAGGAGAATTTCATTTCATTAGTTTTGCTTTTCCAGGGAAAAGTTTTCCATCCTCTTCTTGCAATAAGCAGCATATTATAGTGGAAGATAGAAGTTGGGAATCCTAGGAGTTACTTCATGCAGGTGAAAGAAAATTGCACAGAATAGTTACCAATGTGGAGCATTTGCTGTTAGGTTTAATATATCTTTTTTAATTTGAGGGTTTACTTTTACTGTGAAAAGTTAGACTCTTTGTTTTGTGGGTTTTTTTGGTGTTAAAAATACTAGCCTGTTATTTGTATAACAGATTAGTTTGCCAAAAAAAGAGAGGAAAAACTACTAATAACAAAAGGGATTACTCTTTATAAATATTACTGTTAAAGAATGTCATTTAATCCACTGCTCTTATAAATTATTTTAAAATGTATTTTATTGCTATAATTTATTAAACAATAAGGAGACATTTTGGCTGCAAATAGTGATAACATCTTTGTAGAACTGTGTTTGGATAGTCATTTTTTTCCTGACACAGTAGATAATTAGGAATTATAAATTATGCTTACACTCTTAGGCATGTTAGCTGAGAGTGTATCAGAATGTATGTTGTTCTTGGTGCCAAATCACATCCTGATTTTCAAAAATTCTAGCACTGAAACTCATGATGAGTTTCATTTTCTAGCAGCAAAGTAGAAGTGCATGACTTACCTGAGATTTAGGTAAAGACCTTGCCACCAGTTTACATTTTTGAATGAAGTTACATTGTGTTTGGAGGTGAGAAAATCATTATTGTCAGCCACTTTGCTGGCATCTTAACCTTGTTCCTAGTGGCCAGATAATCTCATTTCAAGTGTTTGCTGCAAAAACAGTGAAGTTAATTTTTTAGAAAGGTCACTGAATAGCTAAAATAAATTGCTTCTGCCCATGAGGTTTTGTTCTTCCATTGGAAACTTGAAGTATGATGACAGCATAACAACTTTCAGAGATGTGGGTGAACTAGAGTGCAATATGTAATCGATAGGATATGATAACATAGACATCCTGATCTGTTCTGAGAGGCAGCTTCATAAGTCCTTGGATCTCTTCACTTCCAGGGCCTCAGAAGTGTGGGCAAGATCTTTTTCCACCTCTGTCTTCCAGGGACTTAGTGGGGGCTGGATCCTAGGCCATGCAGGAGTAAAGGAGGACATGGCTTTCCTCAGGTGCTCTGTCACAACCTGCATCTTTATTTTGTGCTCTGAAGAATAATAATAATGAAATATTTGGGCTTCTCTGTCTTCCCTCTGAACAGAAGTAGTTAATTAACAAGAATTAAAGCAACTGACCTTTCATTTGGTAGGATAGACCAGCTATGCCAACCTCTTGTTAACCCGGATGCCTGCTCAAATGCCACTTACATTTGAGGCTATTGCTGTTGAGATTATCCATGATAATAAACATGGATAATCTGCTGCCACATCCAGGAATGTGTCAGTGCAGACAGGTGTTGTGCCCACCCTTGGCAGGCTATGTGAGCCAGCCCTAGTCTGGGAGCCATCAGCACTTTGTGTGGCACTGTGCCCTAGATGAAACATCTTTTCTCTTCTGATAGCTGAGGCTTTGCAGCTTCTCAACAGAGGCTGGCAAATATTTGGTAATAATAATAATAATAATAATAATAATAATAATAATAATAATAATAATAATAATAATAATAATAATAATAATAATAATAATAATAATAATAATAATATTTTGGGTGGCTCCAAGAATGCTGGCAGTGTGAGTTTGCTTTTGCTGTGTTCATCATTCCATGTGGCTGGGGAAGCACGTCCCCAGAAATCCCCACCCTTGTGTCGCGCACTCGTCTCCTCCCAGCTCCACTTAAATTAACTACAAAGATTTAAAAAATATGTTGGCAATAATTTTAGGGGGGGGAAGTTTAAACATATATGTGCTGTGGGTTTGATTCAAATCTTGGAGTGTCTCAGTGGACCACTTGTGGTGTCATTTGACAGCAGCTATTTCACATGACTATGAACCATCATTTCCTGGAAGTGCTTGATATGAGTCATTATTTCCTGGAATAAAGTGTTTGGTTACATATTTTCCCAAGCATTTTCCCAAGATAGGAAAATCCCCATCAGCTGAGAAAATACGTGCTAGGGTCTGCAAAATTTTGTGGGTTTGGGGCTGCAGAATCCAGAGTGCATATTTTTTAAAGCATGTTGACTGGCTCTCCTCTCCCATAAAAGCTTTCACCTCATCTGTTACTTTAAAGTGGAGTGGAGAATGTTGCACAGCTGAGCAGTTAAGGTCACAAGAATGTGTGATCATTTTGGCTGGCAGTACAGAAAATATGGATGTGACTGAATCCTATTATCAGATGTTGAAATGATAGCAAATAATTCAGTAATTCTTACTCTTCTTCTTCCTCACTAGTCAGGTTTCTGTTTTTACTGGCAATTTAGAGGCAGTGACATGATCTAAATTTCAAAGAAGTAAAATTTCAGTATAGCTTCATGTCCTTTTCAACCTTTAATTTAATCCTTTTATTCAATTTTTGGCTTTTTACAGTTGTAATATATGTGAAAAAAAATATCATTAAAAACCTCATGGGTGACAAGTATTTACTGTGGAATTTGCTGTTAGAGGGCAGACATTATATTGGGGTTGGCTGGCATGGAGTTAACCTATACAACTTAACAATGAACCTAAATATATTCTGAAACCTTGGAAATTCTAAGATGTAGGTTTCTTTAACACACTCACAATGAAAATAGGTAGGTTTGTGATGGTAGCATTAATGTTTAATTGAGATGTTATAACTGGAACATTGTTACACTTCTAACTAACTTTTCTTAGTAATTTTATGACAGCATGCTCTCAGAAATCTCGCTCTCAGAGGAGTGAGCCTTATTTAATTTGGAGGAACATATTCTATGCCTCTATGCAATATGCTGTTCCTTTTCTTTGGCTTTAAAGTCACAGGATACCTTTATTTCTGCCAGGGAACTTGTGTTGTCCTGCCTGACATCTGTGGGGAAGGTGAGGCCCTGGCACAGGGTGCTCAGAGCAGCTGTGGCTGCCCTTGGATCCCTGGCAGTGTCCAAGGCCAGGTTGAACTTTGGGGCTTGGGGCACCCTGGGACAGTGGAAGGTGTCCCTGCCATGGCAGGGGTGGCACTGGGTGGGCTTTAAGGTCCTTCCCAAACCATTCCATGATTTTATAATAAAGTACTTGCTTTCTACAAGTTCAGAGGAAATGAATAGAGTAGCAAAGCACCTTTTCTTTCTATTTTGATGCATTAAAAATCTAATATTTTAATGAAAATGTTATGGAATAGGTACTTGAGCACAACACAAAACAAACTGAGAGTCTTTTATAAATTACTACACAGCAATTTTTATGCATTATTATGAGATTTATAGAAAAGCAATGTACCTATATTTCATTTCAAATTAGCATTATGGATATGCAGCACTCAGATACATATTTTTTGTGTGATATTGATTATTTAAAATAATTAATAACTATAATTTAAATTAAGACTGTTGGAGTCTTACAGCATTCTCTTTTAAACATCATTTAACTGGGATTTGAATGAACAAGACAGAATAATAAATGAGACTATTAAAGTGTATGAATAAAATGCAACTGTTTATCTAAAATTGATCCATGTCACATAACTTTGCCTTAAATAAATGGGTTGTTTTTCTTTGACTCCATCAGAAATATTGTCCTATAAATATTTATATTAATACATTAGGAACTTTGAAATAAAAGTGAAATAACTTTCTTGACATTTTTGCTGGCAAGCAAAGGACTGTGAGAATTCCAAACTTTTAGCTCACCTTGACTGTATGAAGTTCATGAGCCGTATTCTTACATTTATTAGCAGTTGGAGCCTAAGGTTAATTTATGATTCATTTATCCATGTTTATTTTTTAATGATTGATCTTATATAGTTCTGGGAAAAGGCACAGGCCATAACATATTCTTTTCTAAAAGCTGTTAGGTATTATGTGCTCTTTTTTGGCTGATAAGTGATAGTCTGTCACTGAATACATTGCAGAAGGTGAATATATTTCTTTTATTTATGAAATTAAAGGACAGATTATGGCCTTGCCAGAGCATGAGCATTTTAGGGTATAAGACACTGCAAGATCTGTGCTTTCAACTGCATGTTGTAAAAAATTGCCTCTGTCTTATCTCCTCACAAACTATTTGTGATGTACCCCTGTGAGTGTCTGTGTTATCCCATATTTGAGTGCTATAAGATTCTGTTTGCTCTCTAAAACGGAGAGGTCAAGATTACAAAGGAAATTATTTCTCATGAACAATCAGATCAAAACCCTAGAATTTTACTTTTAGAAATATATTTTTGTGTTGACACAGCAAATAATAATAAATCCATAGGAAAACATATAAGTAATATGAGGAAGGCATCCAGAGATTCCTGCACTGAGAACCCTAGAGTACCAAGTTAACAGGATAATAAAAAAATTGGTTTTATCTCTATCACTTTGCTTTCTTTTATTCAATCTCTATGATCTGCATAAGTCAAAAGAGATTTGTGTAAGGTATTCTAGAATTCATGAAAGTGAATTACAAAAAAAAAAATCAAAGATTTTTAAAAGCAAGACATTTCACAGAACTATTGCCAGATATCATATTGTAGTAAAATAGACTGAGATCAATGGTCGATGAAGCAAATAATGGGAAGTCTTTAAAGAGAAATTTTTGGCTAATTAGTTTATTTCATTATTTGGTTGGATGTGACAGTGTTTGCTATTTAAAGTGTTCAGAAGGTAGATGATTGTTCTCCTAGTGATTGAAAGAAGCATCTCACATAGTGTGGTATAGCAGTTTATGTTCTGTTTTAAATGAGAATGTAACAATTTTAATTTTATTTATTTTATCAGACAGGAAGCTTTGCTTGCTGCAATTAGTGAAAAAGATGCAAATATTGCCTTGCTTGAGCTGTCTGCTTCAAAGAAAAAGAAGACTCAAGATGAAGTAATGGCTCTAAAACGAGAGAAGGACAGATTAGTACATCAGTTAAAACAGCAGGTGGGGAGACTTTACTTTTCATACTTTCATGGCCACAGAAAACTGGCACTATTTTCATTTGTACTGTTTTATGCTGATGTCCTTTTGGAAGTGTTCAAGCCAGGTCTGACCTGTGTCAGCAGTTGCACAAGGTAGGATGTGCTCCATTTAAGTGTTTATTGCTTCTCTGGAGTTAAGAATTAGCTGCACATTTACTTGGCTCACATTATATGCAGCCAATGCATTTTGTTTTCCCTCTTCATACAGTTTCCAACCTTCTTAATTCTGTGAAAGAGGACAGCAGATGCTCTTTGCCTAAAGGAAGATCTGTCCATTCTCTTGACTCATTTTAACCTACTCTTGTTCAGTTATTTGCTTATCTGTTGTAAAATAATTGTCTTTTCAGAAGGCTTCGGGCTTTCTGAGAGGTTATCCAGAAATTGTGATTATCCATAAAATAATTCTCAAATGGGTAAACATCACTGTGTCTCCAACACTCTAAGTAATTTGAAGTTTAAATAAAAGCACTTAGTTAAAAAACCCTCTAGAAACAGATATTATCACATATGTTCTGGCCATGATGCAACTGTCACCAGGTCAGTCGGCTGCTCAGGATACTTTTCATCAAAATCTGTATGATAAATAGGCAGGTATGCTTCATGCTTTTTATCACATCATCCTACTGTGCTGCACCAGAGCAGATGATGTTGAGTTCCAAATAATTTTGGGGATTTTTGTTTTGGTTTGCTTTGGAACAGAGAGGGTGCTTATTTTCTTTTTAGACATCTCCCTTTTTTACCTTCATCTTAGGTTACTGAAGACTAAATGAATACACCCCTTTGCCATGTTCCATGATACCTTTAAATATCAAGGATTTTTAAAAAATGTTCATCAGAGATCTGGGCCACTGTTTTGTTGTTGTGCTTGTTTTGTTTTTGCTGTTGTACCTTTAAGCTATTGCTGGAAAGTGTTCAAAACATTGATAGGTTTCTTCAGACAGAGAAAAGGAAGAGGATTGCTAGAGAAGCATTGTGTTGGAGAACTTCAGTTAGAATTGTAACCAAATACTTCAAATACCTCCATTATTTATAGCGATAAAGATCTTCAGTAAAGCTATTTAACTAGATTAAATTGATGCCAAAATAATCTCCCTGTTATCTCAGACACCACAAAAAAAGAATCACCAGGAACAGGAATGTGGTTTAACTAGGTCACCCCTTTATTACACTTAAGAATTATCTGATAATAGCGGTTGTAGACTTCACTCATACTTCTTTAATCCCTCTGGGGAGAGCCCCTGCCTACCCCAGAGGTTTCTCATGTGCATCCAGCACAAAGGCTTGCTCTGACTGTGCTGGGCAGGGGCAGATTGCCCTGTGTGCTTCAGTTCCTCTCTTTCCTTGGGAGATGCTCCCTCTCGAGCTGTTCCTGATTCTCAAGAGCCGCAGTCAATGTTCAGCTGCAGCACTGCTTGTTTTCTTCTGCTCTTATTTGTCCCATCCTCCATTTCCACAGCTGTTACACTGCTGAAAGAGAGAATTCAAAAAAGCCCAACTTCTCCAGCCTAATGTGATCATCAAAGGAGAAATATTTATAAATATTAGAAGATGAATCAGTAAATAATGCTAAACATTAACATAAAGCCCCAAATTCATCCCTGTTCTATATTGTAAGAGGAATTTTTGCTTTGAGAGGCAAAATAACATGCTGGTCCATGATAAAAAAAAAATAAAATCTGTATTCCTCTCATATATATCCACATTTTCTGGCCTTTGTGAATGTCAAATACATTGTAAACCCCTATTAAGACATTGATTTTAAAATAATTTGTCACAATTTTTCCCACTGCATCTTAGAGGCATCTTAGAGAAATGAAATATTCTGCCTTTGTCAGGAAATGGGAATATTTATGATTTATTTTAATAAAGCTACAGATGGGCATATCATATTTTAAAGATTAAAATGTTATTTATATGAATGAGTTGAGCCATTTTTTTATGGCTTGTGACTGTGTGAGTTTAAGTAAAAGTTCTGTTATTTTTAAGCTGGAAGAAGAGAATTGTTTTGATGTCAAAACCTAGATAACCTAGAAAAATTATTTGTATCACAGTGTATTCAGCTGTAAAATTAGTTGTAATAATTCTGACCTCTGTGTTGCAAACACATTTTCTCA
This sequence comes from Molothrus ater, assembly GCF_012460135.2. Lineage (NCBI taxonomy): Eukaryota > Metazoa > Chordata > Aves > Passeriformes > Icteridae > Molothrus > Molothrus ater. The sequence goes on along the minus strand of NC_050488.2, from coordinate 8,382,941 downwards.
CACGAAACAAACATTTAATTGTAATGATTTAAATACAATTTAGCAGCTGCAATCTGTCAGTTAAATATTTATTGTTTACTGCTTAAATAATTGGGAAACATAGTAATACACTCCCAGCAAAACAAAACCACTGGAATTCCTTTGATTCATACACCAAATGCTATATTTTGAGAGCTGTAGAACTTTGTAGTAGGCTTTAAATAAACCTTTCAGTAATACAGTATTAAACAAAATTACCATGTGGGCTTGGCTGAGTGATTACATAATGTGCATAATCACCCTGGCCAAGATTCCTTTTGGGAATTCTGAGAAGGTATTTTTAGATAAATTTGTACAGTGATGCAATCCTTCATGAAATAATTAGCTAAAAAGTCAATTTTTAGAACATCTCAAGAGATTTTGGGAAGAGCAGAAGACACTGGTATGTTACTGATTCATCCTGAACATGGATACTGAGAGAAAATGTCCCAGTTGTCTCTTTTCACTTGTAGGATATAGTGCCAAAAATGTAAGTGCAGTTGGCCAAAATGCAAGGTCTTCTAACTCCTTGAGAGCATTTTATTTTTCTTCTCAAAACATGAAATTAGAAACCTTTCCAGTTCTTTCAGGGCTGCAGGTGTACAGAATACTCTGGCCAGAGGCAAAGCTGGTGTTTGGCAGAGTTTTTTAGTTCACTGCTCTATATTTCATCACATCAGCATATTGCTAATGCAGCAAAAAGGGTGAGAAACCATCAAGGAATTTAAAAAATGTGTGTAATCACACTTCCTCAGCAAACTAACAGCTAGCAATATTTTCTCTTGCATGTAATACACAGAATTAATTCTTACTAATTACCTTGTAAATATTTAAAAAATCTTTCAGCAGCAAAGAGTAAAGTGGAATTTAGGCAGCATGTTGCATTACATATACTGTTCCAGTTAAATACTTCAGCAACCTTGCTACTCTGATATTATGGTGGTGACATCAAGCATTCAAGAACAACAAAATACCCCAAGTTGCATTTTCCCTAATAGATAAATTCAGCTTAATTGCACTGTGTATTTTATGATATTGAAAGGGTTTATTTTACTGTATGAGAAAAAGAATATTACTAGAAGTTGTTGCGATTGTGATTATTCTGGCAGCCCAAAATATTTTTCTGCAGCACTTTGAATTAATTAACTATTTAATTGCATTTAAGCTCTCTATATGTCCAACAAGCGTGGGAGCAGAAAAGTCATGCAGTTTTTTCACAGTGTTACTACAGACAGGGTTATCTGCAGCACTTGTGAGCAGCAGCAACTCTAGGGTTGGTTCCTAAGCACTGTTGCTTCAGTTTCTGATGCTATACTAATTTAATTTTCTGATTGCCTTGAATTTCGAAGGTGTGACTATTACAGGACCACATAATTTTATTATTCCTCTTGTTATTGCTGTTGTTATTGCATTGCTGCTGTTCTTTACACAGATCTGCTTCAGACAGACATTTATTGTGCAGCTGAATTGTGCAGCATTACTGCACAGCGAGTAGAATCCATGTTAGGAAGCCATTCACATGGCTACTGCAGACATCATTGATCACTCTGCTGCTTTTTTACCTCTTCAGTTTATGTTGTTTACCATTAGTCATAATATTGGTCTTGTTCAAGCTTTAAGCACCTAGTTGTGAGCAAAAGAGAAGTCTGAGACCCTCAAGTTATAGTTTTATTTTTGTTGCACTTATGGTACATAGGTTCTTTGTTTATTTTGGACAGGTAAGAATACATGTCCTAATAATTTTATAATCAGCCTGGTTATTTTTTTTCCTTAAAAGTTCTCAGAAAATGTAGTACAACAGCTTTTACTCTCTGATTTTAAATGTGGCTATTCAGATCCCATTTATGTCAATACAAAGCATTCAGTGGCCATACTGTCCTAAAAACCTTTTTTGTTTATACTTTTCGATTAATTACAAATATCTAAAGTAATATTTCTGCATGTCTTAACGTTGGGTTTATTCTCCTAATTTTTAACCTGATTTTTGAGTCTGTGTTTTGCACATGGGTCATGACAGTCATTGCAAGTGGATTGAATCTCAGTTTTGCCCAGTGGAGATTCCTGTGGGGGTGGAAGTGCAGAGTCCACTTTTCCCTGCAGCTTAATACAGGAGGGGCACAGGGTAGGCAAGGCAATGTGTGAGTGGAGCTAAAAGCATTTGCCTGAACAACTTAGTTGAAAAAATACTGAATATCTTGGCAGCACTCTCATAACACTTTTCACATATTCTCAGCAAGACTTGACAATTTATATTATAAAATTTGATGGACTTGGGTCATAGCTGGATATGGTATCACTTTTTCCTCCTTATGCTCTCAGGAATCCAAAGTCTCTTGCATGGTATTTTTACACAAACCTTTTCAATGAGAGTGGCTTCTTTTGCCTTTAGCAGTCAGCTTCTGAAAGCACCACAGGCTTGGTACATGAGCCCTTTCCTCCTTTAAAATTTGTTTCTATTTGTTCTCTCTTCAGAGTTTTTTGATTCTTGAAGGATCTGTGTCACAACCTAAGCCTTTTTTCACTGGTGATAATCTGGTCTTGAACTTATCCTACAATTTTATTCAGACAAATGCTTTAACTTCACTGAGCCTGAAAAATCTTAAATGGAAAAAGTAGGTAATGCAGATATAAAATAATATATATATATATTAACACTGGAACTTTTGTAATTCTGGATCTGGCTTGCTTGGTAGGTGAAAATGGTTATTAAGTACCTCAAATAAGAATAGTGAATATCTCTGTTATAACAGTCTGAACTCCCAAGCCAAAAGGATTTTTCTCCATGTGACATGTTTTAAACAAATCCTTATGTTCTACTGTAATGTACCCCATGATAGTAAGACTAAATATAGTTTAACACTTGATCTCAAATGCAGTGCTAAGTAGCCAGCTATTAGCTATTAAAAAAAAAAAGTAAAAAAACCTGTAAAAACTGGGTGTCAGATATTTCTGATGCTGTAATTGTGGATAAAACTGGTAATTCTTACAATCCAGCATCAAAAAGAAATTAGCTATATGTAAGGTGTCTCTATTAAGCATATCAAGACAGTGATGTGATGCTATCACCATTTCAGTTCATACTGAAATATGCAACCTATGTATTGAAATGTATGTTTTATTTAGCATTTTTTGTTACATACAATGGAATGAATGCAGCAATTTCAACTTAAGCTATATTTTCTATATGATACAAATGGGAGTCCTGGACTTGGTATTGAAATTGTAAAAATTACAGCTGAAAGTCACTAATCAGACATTAGAGATGGTGAAAAATGACCAGCGCTACTAACCAGAGATTTGCACTTTCTAAGGTCTTATTTAGCTGCTGAAGTTTCTGATTCATGTCTGGTTTTAAATAATTATTATGGGGAAGCATCTTTGTAATGAGTTATTTCCTGTTGTAAAAAGGGAAAAAGAGAACCTTCCCTCTTCCGTTGCTTGTCTGTTTTTAGTAGGACCTGGCCTGAGATGTCCTCAGGCTGCTACAGTTTCAGAGCTTTAATTATGCTTTTTAACCCACTTCTTTGTGTCTATGTTCTTACATACTTCTATGTAATTACCCAGGTTAGTAGTAGGACTCAGACAAATACCTTTAGCATGACTTGAGCCTATACATTACTGAGTATGCTGTATTATTACAAGATATTTCCTGCGCTTCAAGCCATACTTTTAATTCTCAGCGCTTTAAAAGACTTCAAAACCACAAATTCTAAATGCACAAAAAAATTCAGACAGTCCATGTTCTATTCAGCATAGCTTTGTTTAATCACAAGTGTCAGAAAAGTTGAAATTTGGCCTCAGTACTTTAGATAAGTGTCTGCTTGGCACTTGGAAGTGCTGCCTGTCTCTGTCTGCCAAGTGTCCAATATCCCAGCTGGTGTTTGGGAGGCTGTTGTCCTTCAGCTTGTGAAGAGGGAGGCTTACTCTGAGCTTTAGCTTCTTTCAGGGTAAGTCAGTGACATTTTGTCATCTTGCAAAGCAGCAGGTGTAATGGTTGTTCATACTAGTTGAATAGTGCTCTAATTAAAAAAAGAACTGAAGTGTCTCTAAAGCTTCTGTGTTCATGTTCAACACTAAAGTACCAGACCTGAGTCTCTGAAAAGATTTACACAGAAGTTGCTTTACACTGCTGCAGAAGAGTCTGAGTATTAATTTGTCTGGCAATTGATTTTGTATTTTCCCTGGGTGGAATTTTGGATATAATGAAAACTTGGAAAATAGTCAGTACCTTTTCTTAATCCCTATTTTCTGTCCTGTGAGGGCAGACAGGGCCTGAACATCAACTGCTCTGGGTTACATGTTACAGATTATAAGAATTCTAAGTTTTAAATGTAAAACCATCATGTCAGTTAAGTAAATATAGATGTGAAGAAGAAAAATATGTGTACTTTCTTAGCATGGAAACTTGACTGTGTTCCATACATTGTATGGAACAGTCTTATTCTTAATGAAGTAAAACCTAAAAAGAGTTAAATGCAGAGTAGCCAAGCTTTTCTGCAGTGTGCTATCATGCACACTCTGAGCTTGCATGCATCCTGTCTTTCACACTTTCCAAGACAAGTCATACACTCTAACAGGAAAAGAAAAACATGCTTATTAGCCCATTTGGAATTTTAACAGGGAAAAATTTGTGTTCTTCAATGGAGGCAGGAAACAAAGCAGCAAACCCATGTTAAAATGTAGTTAAGAGTAAGAATATAAGAACAGATTACATTACAGGGATGTTATAAAAAGCAAATGCATAATTAAAGCACTCAGTAAAACATAACACTGCCCCATGGTGATGCATTCCAACACCCATACGGTTATGATTATCATACTTATTTAGCTTTTGCAGTTGCTGGTTTGTTAACATACTGCAGTGTTTTTGTTATCTTTCACTTACTGATGAGTGCTTGCAAACCTAAGAGTCTTAACATCATTTTTTTCCACTGGAGTCTTCTTGGTGTCTAAAACCTCCCTGCATAAGCAACAAAGAATCCTGAATTGAATAATATTGTATATTTATACTCATTGAAGACGAGAGTATAATTTATTTTGGAAATAATTAGCACGATGTTGTTAGTATTACACTGTTAAAAGTGGCCTGAATAATTAGCATAAAGTAATACAATTTCTGGAAGTCTATTAAGTCCACTTCTTCCATGCAGCTCTAATACTGGCAAAAGATCCTTCAGAGCAATAACAGGTTAACAGATCCTCTGGCTTGTGGAAAAAGGACCCTTCTGTCAAAACCATACTTGGTGGGTGTGTTTTAACAATTTGTCTCATTTCATTGTGTGGATTCAAGAAAAGTGCTGCCCTTAAAAATGAAGCAGTCTCAAGGTTTGGCTTTCTAGCAATAGCCTTGGAATTTTCTTTTCTTCTACAGCTGGATAGTGAGTGAAAGAGTGCCCCAAAGTATGTCAAAAGCTTAAACTGAAACATTGCAAAGGAATCTCTGCTAAGTATCTTCTCTAGATGGCAAATTAATCTCACTCTTTGGCTTCTTTTCACATCAGTTGTGCAGGATGCAGGTATCTCTATAGGCTTGAACTGCTAAAAGCAGGTGGAACAATGACAGTGAAGTTGAAGATGATTTTTAGAGGCTCCAAGGTTGGAACTTGAACTTGTTATTTTTGATTTCAGAAAAATATTTAGTTACGATGAGACAACAGAAGTGGAATAAAGGAAAACTTGCTGAAGATGGTTTTTAAAAAAAGTAAAAAAGGGTTAGTGAACTTTATTAAGTTCTGAAAATACAGGCTTTACATGGCATTTTAGTTTTCTTTGTAAGAAATTCTTGTGATGACTCTTGTTATCAAAAGTCACTATAAGGGTTACTTACAAGCACAGGATTCTGTGGTGCTTTCTCAAATACCTTTTGTTGCTACTTTCCAAGACTGTCTTCCTCTGTGGTAATCTACATTGTTTTATTGTAATATTTTTTTAAATAAGGAAATTCACCATATTTATAAAGTCAAGATTTTATGTAAACTTTTATAGTCACTTAAAAGATTGTGAGTGACAAGTGTAATTTCTTGAACTTTAGGGGTGTGTGAGGGCAAGTACAACATTTGCTGTCCAAAATTTAATGAATTGTAACTTGCCACATAACAAATCCAATATAAATTGTATTCCATGGCAGTTTGTGATTTCTGAGTTGTGCAGCAGTAGAAATGGTAAGAAATTCTTCCCTTGTATTCAGATGACAGCAATTTTCAAAGAATGTGCAAAAATATTGTTCTAATGTGAAAACTGATTTTATTTGGAGAGCATAAAGCCAGAGCTGGCTTAATTAGCAAACATTTTGTTAATTGTCTGTTAATGAAACTCAGGTTTGAAGCACTAGATTCATACAGGAAAACCAATTGCAGTTGCACATGCTTTCATTAAATTAGATTCTTTCAAATAATTCCTTCCTGCAGCTTCTGGATAAACTTGGTGAACCCTGTAGTCTGGAGAATGCAAGTTTTTAAGATCATTGCCATTTTCTATTTTCTAAAATATTGTCTCAGAGAAAAAAAGCTTGGATAAAATCACCTGTTATTAAAAATTATGAAGACTAGAACTAAATGCCTGCATCATAAAGTTTTCAGAGTTTTTTTGTGGCATTATTAGAATGGAATTAGAATGTGGAATTATTGTCAAACAGTGGGATTGCAAGAGAGAGTTTCTGTGTAATTGAAGACAACAAGAGGCCATTGCAGGATCAAAACTAGAATGTGGGTCTCTAGATTTTAAATTTTGTGCTTTAAGAATTAGACCCCAGGATAGCTCCAGGACAGCCTGCAGGCCTTTTATCTGCCTCCTTCTCATATAGGGAAGAATCCTACCTTATTGAAAGTGAATATTCTGGAAATATTTCAAATTCCATTAAATGAAGAGAGACTGAGAAGAAAATCCAAAGGAAAGTAATAGCTATTGAACTGTATTGCACCTATATCCCAGAGCAACAAATCTTACTTTTTTTCCTCATTTGAACCTCATTCATGAGAGTTTTGTTGTTAACTTGATCCAGATGACAGATGAAAGCATAGTTCCCTATTGCCACCTTGCTAAAATATTTTGTAAAAGACAGTTTTAATATTACAGTTTTACAGTTACAGATTGCTGTTAAGCTATTTAGTCTGTTACCAGTCAATCAAAGACTTTCATTTCACTTTGGTATATCCTTCCTTAAACTCAACAGACTTTTAGGAGGACAAGAAATATCTGTCAGTTTTCTTGCAGTGCTAGGTCATAAATTCTTTGGTAAGTGGGTTAAAAATTCAGTTCCACATACCATTCATGACCTTGACAGCTTAGCAAATAGTGATATTGAATGATCAAAGACAACTGTTTCAAGCCCTAAGGGTTAATATACCTGTGCATGTAGATCTAAGCTGCTTTTAATTCCTTGATCATTCCTTTATTTCAAAATGGACGCAGTATTTTTGAATCTAGTCAATAAATTAAGAGCAAAAAAAATCTGAGGACACTGTTTAGGCTAGAACTAATAAGGCCATACACAGTCTTTAGGAGATAGAGTTAATTAATTGTTGCATTTTACAAGTTCATGTCTTTCTTTTCTAGTATAAATCCAAATTAAAACATGTTCCTTCTCAGGTGTGGGCCTGTTGTTCTCTAGACATATTCAAAAAGAACTGTTGGCTGAGCTGTGGCTATGTAAATTTTTTGAAGCCCCATTTTCAGGTTTGAGAGGAGAATGTGAATACAAGTTTGACCTGTGCAATATAACAATTTCAGATAAAGTGCAGAGTAACCAGTGGTGCACATTAGATATTACACAGTTTAAATGCATGTGTGAGCACCACTCTAATTTTCATTTATTGTGTATTTCAAAATTCAATTTCTTGATCATCCCGAAATGTCAGTATTGAGTAATCTTCTGTGCTTTCTAAAAAAAAAATGTAAGAAAAGGTCTTGGCTGTCCTTGAATAGGGACTTTTCAGGCACGCTGAAGATGTTGCAGGAAGTGATGGCATTGCCAGGTCACTGTGTGGTATTTTCCCTCTCAGGCAGCCCTGGAGCAGTCCCTGAATGTGCTGCTCTGGCACCCAGACCATGAGGATTTTCCTCTGACTGATAAACCAGTGTCCCAACACGTACACACCTTGCTGTGTGCCTGGATGTAGTTGTAGGGGTGTGAAGCCCTGGGGTCCTGAACAAATTCCAATGTGGTTAATTAATTCCTTCCTCAAATAAAAATATAGTTGGCATTTCAAAGCCTGCTAAATATCAAAAGCTGGCAAAGGGAGAAAACAGAAGTGATGTTACACATTTTTTTTAGAAGGATGTGAAAAGGATTGTGTTGTTCCTCAGGATAGCTTTACTTTGGTTCTTCTCCAGAAATCCTCCTGCTTGTCCTCCTCAAAAATCTTGCTTTTAGAAGTTTGAAATCATAAGGTGTTTGTACTTGTTAAGCCAAAGCTAGGCATACCTGGAAAATACAGGTATTTTCAGTGTGGAAGTGCAGCACTAGGACTAGCTAAAGCAAAGACAAATATAACATTAAAATTGTGTCTGCTATCAGTTGAAGAGCTAACAAATAAAAACAAAAAGCTTTTAAAAGTATTCTTTTGTCAGGTAAGTTGCATCATTTTAAGAAATTGATGGCAGTTACAAGTCATGATGAAGTTTAGATGGTTTGATGGTTTCTTGAATGGAAAAGAAATTCTCATTTCATATTTCTTGTATATTTTGCTCCCAGAAAGGCACACTAAAGGAAGGCTACTAGAGCATTAACATTTCTTTGTGTACATTTTACTGCAATCTGGCATGCAAAAGGAAGAAACATAAGAAGTAGTTTATTTATATTTCAGCACCAAATTAGAAAGATGACATCATTCATTTACAGTTCTTATCCCATGACACGCCTAATCCCCAACACCTCATTACAAAGGACACTTTTAGGATTGCATATCTCATCTTGTTTAACTTTTGCATTCTTTATGGAATACAGTTGAAAGGTAGGAAATTTAAGGCTGTTCATTGATAAGAAAATAAACTAATAAAATTTTAGGAGCTTCCCCAAAGAGGCAGGGTATGACAGTGTTTATAGTAAGTGGTTTATTATTTGTCTATTAATTCTCCATCTTTTCCACTCTTTTGTTCAAAAGCCCTTCCTCTTTGAATCTAAAGACAGACAACCATGATGATTCATACTGAGATGATCTTTTTATCAAAATTAGTACAAAGTCACAACTGAAATTCATTCAGTTGTTTGCTTCCATCTTTGTATTTTGGCGGGAGAAAAAAAATATTTCCAATTGTGCAGGTTCTTCTCACTCTATACTGAGAAAATTCTCTTACAGTGCTATGGAGATGCTCAGAAAGTCTGACAGTGCACATCTGACCTCTAATGTTTTCTCTATTTTTTTTTGTTGTGAATACCTTGAGGATTTGGTTGGGTTAGTTGGTTGTTTCTACTGAAACTGATTACAGCTCTCCTCCTGTAAATCAGTTTTCTCTGATCCTCTATTGAACATCATGTGAAGTGCTTGAGAAACATTGTGACAACTGAAAAAAATTAATTGCTGAAAAGGTACATCAGGACTTCCTGGGATTCTGTGGCTGTTGTCCTGGCATTAGACTGTGTTATACTTGAAATATTATGTAATATGAATATTTAGTTTGCTTGTTTTTTTTCAAATCCCTTTTCAGCTTCAGCAAAAAACATTTAAGTTGGGGAATTTAATAGCAGTCTCTGGGTTTTACATGAAAATATACTTGCCAGTGAAATTTTCCAAACAGACACTTTCATATAGAAGTGTTGTTGAAGGAAAATCAAATTACAGCAGTCCTGGAAGTAAATTTACTACATCCTAGCTATGGGACATGACAACTCATGGGCACTTGCATTGGAAGGCAGTTAGACCAGTTAATATGGGAACATACTGAACAAATGAGTTGTGTTCAAATTCATCTGCTTATGTTGGTCCTTTGGAACTCATTAATCTGGACACAGTCCTGGGCAATGTGTTTAGCTCCCATCCTCAATGGGGTTACCATGAATCCTGCTGCTTTGGAGCAAAACATCAAGGTAGCTAAGACTGCTATCTTTCATTCAGTCATCTGTGTGGTATTGATTGTATATGCCTCTAACTGATTATTTTAATTTTGGAAGAGATCTTTGGGAGTTGACACCATTTTTTTCTGAGTTTTTTTAGTGCAAAATTAATTAAAACTTGATTGCAGTTTAACAGGTTTGCCTGAGAGAGTCTTCACTCCTGGTACCACAAAAAAATAATGACTGTATCTATTGGTGTCAGACTATTGGTAGTAAGATATTTTTGGTGTTATGAGCAAGGTTTGAATTATTCAAGTCTATATATTTCATGGTATGGAATAATTGTAATAGTGATAAGGAGCAGCATTGTATCTTGTTATCCCATGGTGACATAGATTTTATTATCTGTACACAGCTGTAGCTGAAGTGTTGATCTCTTTTTCAAGATCTATATCTTAAACTTACTTCCATTCAGTAATGTGTCAAGTTCCATAATCACTTATTTCTCTAAGTGCCTGTGTCTCTATCACTTTGTTTTCAGATTCGTTTTACTTATTGTTTTGCAGGGTGATCCTGGTGTACAATTAGAAACAAATTACCCAAAACTGAACTATTAGAGCCATTCATGGTTGTTGCTGACATGCCTTGGTAGCCAACTGTAAATGTTTGAAGTACACTTAATATTCCTTTCAGTGAGATTTAAGAAGTCAATTGCTGAGACATAATGTTAGACTGGAAAAATAGGAAAGAGCTCTAAAATAATACATTTAGAAAAGCTGAATGCCTTTTGCCCTTCAAACACATCATCTGTCATCATTTACTTTTCGGACTTCTTCATGTCATTCTATGGATGTGAAAGCTGAAACAGAGGATGTGTTCACATACTTGATTTCTCTATTTCTCTTTCCTTTTCTGTGAGCCAGCAGTCTGGTTTTCTATTCTTAGATCCTTCAGCTAAAAAAAAAACTCCTGAAAAACCCTCAGAGCCAAGAGATTCCTAAAACACTGTCGGAATAATACATTCCAACATGCAATAAAATTGTCTTGCTTTACATTTTACACAGACACAAAACAGAATGAAGCTGATGGCAGATAACTATGATGATGACCATCACCACTACCACCACCATCACCACCACCACCACCATCGGTCTCCTGGGAGGACACAACACAACCACAGACCCTCTCCAGATCAGGTTGGTCACCTCTTTCTTCACCCTCAGTTTTATAACTTTGTTATTTTGCTATTTCAGAATAAAATAAATTTTCGAAAGATCTAATAAGCAACGATGCGTTCTTTGAACTGAAGCTAATAGCCCTGGTATTTATTTCCTGAAATAGTTTAAAATTTTGGCTTTTTGTCTGGAGCCTTATTTTTCTGGAGTAGAAAAACAGTCTGTAGAAACAAGTAACTCATTTTCAGATGAAGGAGCCTGAGGAAAAATTTAACATTGCTTTTATATGAAAAATGATTTTTTGATACTAAACTAGGTTATAAGTTCATAATGTCTGGGTAGAAATAAAAGGGAAAAACAGGGATGAAAATATAATGGGGATGTATAATAGACTACTTAATTGGGAGAAGGAGGCTAAGAGGCAAATTACACTTTTTTTACACAGTGACCAATGGAATTGTGTTAGTCAGGAGCAGGTAAGAATGAGAAAACACGATTTCTTGGATACTAACGCAAATTAAAAAACCCCAAACCACAAACTATAAATGTGAACAATATAATACATAATCCTTTGAATTCTTGGAACATGTTAAGAACATCTTTTTCTGTCAGAAAGAGGAGAAGGGAATTAAGGACTTGCTGTCTTGGTTTGGTTCTGTTTCTGATTAACAGAGATAAGTTGGCTGAGTTTATAAAAAAAGGAAAAATTGTATGGAAATATCTGTAAAATAAAAAAAAAAATTGGCTTTATGCAAGGAACGGAAGGAAAAAAAAGCCAAAATGAAGGTAAGAGATGTGAAAAAACAGGTAATAACCACCACAGTGTTACTGAAACCCAGACACTGTTTTCAACTTATTTAAGAAGCCTGAACCTGTGAAAGAAATCTGAGGCACAAGACAATGTAAGAGGGCTAACATTTAGTCAAGTGCTTTTCAATGCATGGTAACAGCTTATTCAGGGAGGAGAACGGATAAGAAGCATAATGAAAGTCAATATCAAAATATATTCAAGAACATTGAGATGTTATATGAATAGTGGAAATAGGTGCATGATTAAAGACAGAGCACATAAAATTGCAGCTAATTTACTAGTATTTATTAGTACTTGTACTCAGCTTTTTTCTTAGGTGATAGTTTTGGGCCATTCTCTAAAGAAGAATGCAGGTCTAGCATACCCATCCTATCTGGTCTGCTTGAATTTGCCAAGGAAAATTAAGTCAAGCAAATCCAATTTCCTTTGATAGGGTAACTGCTTTTGTGGTTAAAGCAGAAAGTGGTAGCTCTTAATTCATCTGGTGTTTTACACTGGGCCACCAGATATTTTTAATATGCAAATAAATACATAATTTTGTAATGTAATGAATAACTAATGTAAAATGAATTGCAACAATAAAAGCTTTAATTAAAAATATATTTATTTAATTTAAATAATTATGAGATTGCCATGAGATGGGTGTGCAACCAATAGACAAATTTTCCATTGCTTATTTTCAGACAGGAGGGCCAGTTGCAGCAGGGTTCCGAAGAGGTCTGTCCTTTATCTGATTCTGATGAGTAGAGATTATTTCAGTGGTGAAATAGAAATGCTATAAATATTGTTGATCATGAATAAAGGTGTAAGAAGCTCCAAGCACAGCAGGAGCAGTCAAACTGCTCAATAAGCTGCTCCAATCTTGATAACCTGGAGAGAGTCTAGAATAAGAAATTTGAAGTTTGGTAAAGGCAAGTCTGTTTACAGGGGAGAAGTCACATATTCTATTGAGGTAATTGCATGGAAAAAGGAATCTAAATTGCTCAGTGGAATACCATTGCAATGAAGTTGGATCTAATTCTAGGATAGATATGATACTGAAGAAGAAGCAGGAAGCAATTATTCTCTTCCTTGGAGCACTGGTCAGAGCTCATCTGAAAAGCTGTTTACAGTTTTGATCTCCATGCTTTAGGAAACATAGACAAAGTAGAAAGGGACAGAAGGAGAGCAGCAAGAGTGATAGAAGTTTTAGAGAACATGACCTGTGGGGAAGGCTTAAAGAACATGGTTTGTTTAGTCTAGAAAGTACCAAAGGGGAGACATAAGTCTTCTAATACATAAAATGTTGTTGTAAAAAAGACGATGATCAATTATATTCCAGTGCCCAATGGAGAAAGGCTAGGAGCAGTAAATTTAATTTTGCCAGGAATAACTAGGTTAGTTTTTAAAAAGAAAACTTTTTCACTGTGAGTCTAATGAATCTGTAAGTGGAAACAAAATGTGGACATTCTTTCATATACATGTAATGGAAGGTCCTTTCTTGGAGGTTTCTAAGAACAGGTTAGATGAATAGAGCTTTGTTTCAGCTTGTGTTGGACTCAGAAGAGGTGTTCTCCTGAAGTGCTGTCATCCCAAAATTTCCACACACTGTGAACAATGGATTAGCCCAGCATATGTTTACTTGTTAAGAAAGCAAATAGGAGATTCATAGCAAAATCCTTGCTGAAATAACCTTTGGGAACAGCACAGTCAAGGGTAATAATGAGTGAACTCTAGACATTGCTTTATCTTACATTTTTCAATCATGGATAATAATTTTTTCTTTAATTTTTGTGTTGTTATTTACCCCTCTTTACAGCATTCATTTGTGCAGCAATTTGATTGCTGTGTGCCATAGAAACCTGCATGTCCCATTCAACATTACACACAGATTCTAGGTATGTGACTGTAACCCAACATGTGGTTTAAAAGCACAGAATAAAGTGGGAAAATAATAAGCCTGCAAATCATCAGAGGGAATTTTTAGTTTTTTAAGGAGATGAAGAAGCTGTGCATGTTGTAGCATAAATATTCTTTAGTTTGGTGAATGCTAGGGAGGGATTTTGAAAGTTTCTCCTGACTTCTTGAGAGGCAGAGACAGTTGAACAGTGTTAATTTGAAACATTTTTCATTTCTGTAGATAATACTGGATTTTCTAATCCACATGCCACATTTATATAGAGAAATGCATGCTATTTTATGTCTGTAAAGTATGTACCTGGGCAGTGGAGTACATTTTTGCAACAAAGAATCAGACATTTCTGTACCCTTTGTAAAGAGAAAGGTGTACCAGAGGTTCTTGGAAGACCTTGGAAGATGCACATCCTGTTTGAAATAGGCATAATATTTATGAGAAGCTTTCCTCTTCAGGTACTGACATTTTTTTAATGATTATGTTTTTGTTATAACTCTTACCTGATTTCCTATTCTGCTGTGGGCAGCATGTAGCAGAATGACTCCAGTCTTAGTGAAGAGCAGGATGTCTGACTTCTCTTGAAGGAACTAGTTGAGCACCTTTTTTTAGATACAGTGGATGTGTTTTGGTCTTCTGGCTGCTGCTAGGGAACAAAGACAAATTTCCAGACACTTTTAGCCTTTATTCCCTCTTTTTTGCTCTCTAGGGAGAGGCATAGATGGGTGACCTTTTTTTGCCATCCTTGTCTAGACCTAACTCTGGTGCAGTTGTAAGGAAACTTCATAAAGAGTAGGAAGACTCTCTCATCTGCCCATAGACATGGTTTTTTACAGTTGGTCATGGTGTGATCTCTGGTTATTTTTGTACATCTTATTTTTATTTGACAGAAATAAATTTCAGGAGATTGAGTGCTGCCATGTCAGTAACATATATTAACAATTTTTTACTAGTCTTTAAAAAAAACAGGGAAAAAAAGATAATTCTGCAGCTTTGCACAAAAACTTAAATTTATTCTCTTCAGTTTTGGCTTGAGAGTTGGCAATCTTTCTTAATTTCCACCTGGAAACATTTTGGCAGTCAGTGTGTATCCTGAAGTGCGGGGGTAATACTCCTAGAATGAAAATGAGCTGAATAAGCATTTTGCTCTACCTTCAGTTTCCAAGGAGTTGTAGTATGTAGTCCCTTGTAGAGTGCATTACAGTAATCTACTCTGGATTGTTGCATCCACGAGTTGTCTGGAACAAAAAGCCCCCATGGCTGAATAAATTTGAACTTCCAGATTTAACAGCTATCTTGCCCCACAGCACAGATTCCCCAAACCCAGTTGTCCAGCTCTCTGCCTCTTGTATTCTCACCTCTACATCCTTACTGTTTTTCCTTAAAACTCTTTTGTCTTGGCCTCAGTTGCCCACATCATCTTTCAGTTTTTCCCTTTATGGAAAATGTTTTTGTGTCACACCAGTGACTGTGTGCTCTTGAAGCAAATTGCTGTTGTTGGAAGTTGTTAGGAACCAGCACATTTGTATTCCCTGCCACAGCTGCCTCACTGGGCAGCCCTCCTTCTGTCAGTTGTGTCCTTTCAGTATGGGAGCAGGCCTGTGAGTTACCAGCCAGCAGAGAATTCTGCCCTGCTAGCCACCATTCTGGTCAGTTTGTGACCTCTCCTTCCCTTTGGTTTTCGCATCTCAGGAGCCTCTCAGCACCCCCCTGTCTGTTCCCTATTCTGAGTTTGAGGCTCTAGTCACCCATCTTCACTTACTGTTCATTTCTCTGGGCATTTTTCACTCTCTGTTCAAAGTCCTTACAGTCCTCAGCTTGTATGACCAATCTCTAACTCCAGGATAGTCTCCACATAATGAACAGCAATCTTTGCTTATCAGCCAGGACTTCTTTAACTTCATGAGAGCATTAAGATGTGGTAGAGGGTTCTGAGAGCATTAAGATGTGGTTGAGGGTTCTAAGATTCTGCTTATGGACTACTTAGTAAAAAACTTTAATTGATTATGAAATGAAAAGTGGCATTTCTACAGGAAAAAAGAAGTGTAGGTAATCTGACACGAGTATGCCTCAGATTAAGTTAGTCTGATGGCATTCTTAATAGGAAATCAGGCTATTAGAGAGGTCATAGGGAAGAACTTGATTCTTGCTATTTGAGAGGTCATAGGGAAGAACTTGATTCTGCATTACCACAGTGCAAGACTGGAGGTATAATATCTGAATAATTTTCATACTTTAGATTTTATTGCCAATCCTGATGATTATAACAACTGTCAAATCTTCTTACTTCCCATAGTACTGGAGATTTTTAAAGAAATACAATGTACAGTGTTCTTAATCTCCTAAGAGTTTTCTGAATACCTGAGCTGTAGTGGATTCAAAGCTGAATGCTTTACTCTGTGGTCACCAGGGCTACAAATATACTTTGATTTTTGTTTTATGAAAGATTATGTGCTCATAGAAAATAATCAGATTTTTAGAAAAATGTGAATATCACAGGGCGTGCTTTAGGAATTGGATGCTTTCCAAAAAGTTGGCCCTATTCTTAGAAGCTATAATTGAGGATGGAATGTCACATGGTGCCTAAGCATGTAAAAAGATGTCCTTTTACATCTTTTAATCCTGTCTGACTACATGGAGATTTTTTTTCCTACTTAAAACATTTCTGATGGCTCTTCTGCAAGATTTAGTGTTTAGAAGTAATTTGTTACAAACTCACCAACAAGTTTTCTGTTCCTCTGAGATCTCAGCAAGGAGGCCTAAAAGGTAGTTCAAGGTTTCTTCACTATCCTCCTATCTAAAGGAAAAGTCCTCCTTATCAGGACAGAGAATGGGGCAGGGTGCATCTCTGGAGCTTCCCTTCTTCCAGTCACAAGGCCAGCTGTTCCAGAATGAGCCTGTAGCTGTCTTACTATTAAATGTGCCTCATTTTAAACAGGCTTTTTAAAAGTATGCTGGTAAACTCCAGCATACTCCAGCATTCTTTTCTCCATTTGAGAAAAGAAATCACATGCAGTGATGTGTGAAACTTGACAACAAACTGACTGTCGCCAAGTAGGTGTGTGCCACTAAAAACTAACTTTTTGAAGAAGACCATGTGCTCTGAAAAAAAAGTGTTTATTGATTTGTAAAGTGGTGACTGGTCTTGGCAACAGGTCTTTATTCATGAGCTGGAACTGCTAAATATCCTTGGAGTTGCTGAAAGACGATATGTGAAAAACTCCAAACAGGTCAGATGGGATTTTGTTTGAGGTGGATGACTTGGAAATCAGAACCACAGGACAGTCAAACAACGATTATTATTTTAGTGTCTGGATCCTGATCTACAAATCACTGTATTGATCCATATGTAATTTTAGGGGAAGGGAGAGCATGCTGCTTTGTGTATTTTGGCAGTCCTGGTCGTTAGCATAATGCCTTGTATTCTGTGGCCACCCTGGAAAATTGCCAACCTCAAACTCCTGAACAGGCCTCAGGAATATCAAAACTGAGATTTTTCCTTTAAAAAAAATCAACACAAAACCAAACAACAAAACATAAGAGCCATAAAAACATAAAACAGAGTAGTTCAGCTAATGCAAATAACCATGGTTATTTGAAAAGCATAAAATTCTTCAAATTTCTTTAGACTGTGAGTAGAAATGTCAGTCAGAGCAGATGTTTAGTACCTGGAAAAATGAAATCTCTTGTTTGAGATTTTTCTGCATCATAGAAACTTTGTCTTTTAGTTGTTCAGGAAAAAAGAAGAAAAGAGAAAAGCAGGAGAAAACCAATGACATTGTCCTGCGTAAAAGGAGTGATATGATATAGCTGCCTAATGCACTAAGTTGGAATGACTGCCTTCCTCCCTGACCCAGATTTTGTTTAATATTCTGTGTGTTTCTTTATCCTGTATGTTTACACATTGTTTTTAGGCAGGTGTGAGCTTGCTCTTGTCTGTTCCCCAAATGGATGTGAACTTGTTCTGCTGGTGCCTCAAGCTGCAGGGCAGCACGCAATTGCATTAGCACTGAGTTGAGCCTGCACTAAGCTCATCGGAGTCACATGGATTTATTTAATTTAGGAATTTGGGCAGGGCAAGGTTTGCTTGTCAGTACATTCAGTATAAACAATCTCAGACATATCCACTGTAAATAACTAGTATTGTGCTGAATTAGTGTTTTGAGAACTCAGAAGTGCAGTGCAAATTAGTCAGATAAATGCTTTCAGATTTTTAATCTTTCATCTAATTTTTCATCTTTGCTGCACATATTATTCTTCTGGAACAAAGAACTTGTGATTCATATCACACATTGTTCAGACTTGTTGAACTGAATGCAGTAAAATCCTATTTGTATCATGATCACCTTGAAAACACCAATTTTCCAATTAAGTTGCATGCAGTTTTCATAGCGATATTGTTTATTATAAGCAGCTACTGAATGACAAATCTCCTGTAATGAGGAAGTAACTTCTGTCTAAGCATTTCCCAAAACTTGAGTTTTATCAAGTGCTTATATCAGGAGATATAGAAAATTTTGCCTGACATCTATCTAGGTATTTCTGTCCACTTTGTCCTAAGAAGAAAACTGAAATAGCTTTCCACAGAGGCTTGCCCACATTTTGAGGTTTGGCTTCAAACCTAAGGGTCAGTGTGAGTTACATTGTACTTGTGATGGAAGAAAAGAAAGAGCCTTGAAATTTGGAAGAGTATCTCTGAATCTGAATTTGTCTTTCAGAATACTCTGATTCTTGGTTTTGATTTGCTGCCATTTTGCAGTTAAAAACATTGTGAGCTACTCAAGAGTTCTCACTTGAAAATAAAAGCCAATGGAAATTTGGAATATTTATAAATGCTTTTGTTATTCCTGCCTCTTAATTGCAATTATACTGTAGCCAGGCTGCTTTTTAAATATCTTTTAATGATATTAAATTTTTAATTTACAAAAAGACCATCTAAACTGGAGTTTTATTAAAAACAAGAAGTAGGAAATAGGTTTTGCTGTCTTTGATACTTTGAGAGATGTATTTTGCACATTGAAAAGTTATACCTCTCCTTTGCTTACAGAAATTAATTTATTTTATATTTTGAGGTTTAATGAATGTGATATAAATGTATACACACTGAGCAGTGTGTATATTTATATATATCTATATTTATATGTTAGCTTTCCAGTCTTTTCCACATATGGAAGAATTTTTTGAGATCATGTTTAGCTATAGAAATCTCTCCCCTTCATTTCCCCTGAATGTGTGTGTTATAATATACAACACTTATATAGAGGTTTACATTTATCTTACATTTCTTAGCAGAAAAATTATCTGCCACCATCATAGTCTAAAATAGGTCTGTAGACCAACTGAGAGAGCCAAAAATGCATTTCTGAGAGACAGTAACTTGATAACAAAAGTTGCATATCTGGCACTGGTTACTTAAGTGAGATAACATGTCACAGGCTTTCACTAAAAAGGGGACCATAAATTTTTGCATTGCAAATCTGATTTCACGGACCAGTTCTTGTAAGAAGCATTGAGTTTCCGCTTCATCTAGTGATAAAACTTCAGAATGCATGAGTATCTGCTGAAACATCTTATTCATGTGAACACTGGTCTGGGTGCTGTAAAGTAAATGGTCAGAAACAACATTTCACTTTCACCCATGGCTGTATTTGTGATTGATTTTAACCCAACTATATACAAATAGAACAAATGGTGAGATGGGATTTAAGGCCATTTTCATAACTGGGTGATGCATGGTCACTTGTGACCCCTTCTGTTATGGATAACTTTGAAAATAGACCTCTGACATAAATACATATTGCTGAAGCAATTTTTAAGATTTATTCATCTTTTTGAATATACAAATGAAACATAAAATAAAGACCTTTTAAAGCTCTATGCCCCAAACACTTTAATGAATCCACTGTTAGTCTTTCCACTTTTTAGCTAAAGGCTCAGTTCTTCAAATCATTCATGCACAAAACTCTTCTGTAGTCAATTGTTCTGTGCATGGAGAGTTCATGTGATTAGTCCTCAGCTATGTTTGCTCCCAGAAACTGAGCAGCAGATGAAAGTCTCTCTAAGCTCTAAAAGATTCTAATTTTTAGACTAAGTTCTTGATTTGAAAGAAATGCCATTGCATAGCAGGTAGATTTCTTTGTAAAAAGGGGAAATTAATATTTGTAAATGTGAGTATTTGCTGTAAGTAGGACAATTTCACAGTTCAGAGCCAGCAGTTACATGTTTAATGACCCATTAGAGGCCGTAGATAATAAGGAGAGCAGTGTAAATCAGTCATCAGAAAGTTAGTTGCAGAGATGAGCAGGTTATTGCTAGATTTATTTAACCCAAGTTAAGACATTAATTCTTAGCATGCAGAACATGAAAGGGAAATGTGATGAGCCTTGTCAGGAAGGGTCTCCTATTGTGGGAAGAGAGCCAGAAAAGCTTAACTCATCAAGTTTTTAATGTTGCCTGTATTGCGAAAGCTAGAAGGAGATCAGGACTTTTTTTTTCTTTAACAATAAGTTTTATAAAGATACTTGCATGCCACAGGAGTGCAAGGGATTGTGCTCTAACACATATTTTCGTGAGGTGGCCACATTGAAATGCAGTCTTTTGCTGTCTTTGAGTGCACCTACCTTAGGGTTTTAGCTCTCATCAGGAATGCAGATTCAAATCAAATCCTCCTGGTCGTTCCCACTTCTTGCATATGGTTCATATCCAGATGTGGTGTTGGATTGGGCACCCCAAGTTCCTGTTTGATTCAGCTTAAATGAAACATACATTCCAGGAGGTCCTCCAACACTGTGAAATTGCTAAAGGGGACAGTTCTGGGCACGATTAATTCAGAATACCCCCCAAGACAGGTGTATTGTACAGAGGTGACTCTCAGGACCATTGTAGTAGCTGTAGATTTGTTGTTGTTGGAACACAAATATTACCTCCTGCAGCTACTCCATGTTCACCAGTGAGCAAGAATTTGCTACATGCAGAATGGCAATGACTGGGCTGACAATTTCTGGCATCTGATTATTAAAATTTTGTTGCTAGACCTAATTGTGCAGACCATAATTAGAGTTCTCCTTTGTTCTTTCTGCTGTGTGAGGTTATCTGAAGGCCACTGTCTCCAATTTACTGCTGACCCTGATGAGCCTTAGAGATTGGATGGCTAAGAAATCTGCCTGCAAAGCTTGCATTGAGATATACTCCAGTAGCAAAACAGAAAATGTCTCTGTACATTTCTACATCTGTGTGTAATGTTTTCCAAGCACTGTTTTTTAGCTTCCTCATTTTGATACTTTGAAGCCGTATTTGAGGTTTCATGGCAATTGGGTCAGAGCAGTAAATCACTTTTTGTTATAGCAGATACTTGTTTTTAAGATAGTAGGCAATTATAGTAAACAGCAGCACAGAAATTTAAAAAAAGGAATGAAATAAAATCAATGATTTGTAAAAAGCCTCATTGGTATTTGAGATTATTCCACTTTACTATAAATACAGGTCCAAATTAGTTACTGGGATGTCTGTCCTAAAAATACAAGGCATTCAATATTTTAAACACTTGGAATTGTTAACAATTTTATGACAAGTGTGTATACTAATTTCTCAAGTCAAATGGTATCTCTCAAATTTTGGGTGTTTTCCTGTTTCACTTGTCAGTAACTGAGATTTTGCTTTGCAGTTTTTGTCATTGAATTGCTATTCTTGACCTTATAAACCAATGAAAGATCCAAGTTTAAAAAGCAGTTAATGTACACAAACATTAATGAAAAATTGCTTGATTGCAGTTTATTGTTTGAAAGAGCCATAGATTAATGATTCTATAGGATACACACACTGATAGGAAAAACTAAGCTTACTTCTGGAATCCTCTGTTCCAATATTAATAAATGATAAGGCATTACTGCAGCTTTTATTTTGCTTCACTGTGTGTCAAGAATGCAGAAATAAGTAGGGAATTTTATTTTCTGTTTGCAGTGAGGCACCAAACCTTAGCTTCTTGATACAATACTTTATTCATGGAACCTGTCAAAATTACAGTCCTGATTCTTATGTGCTTTTTATCCAGTGTTTTTGGGTACTTGTTCCTATCCATACAGAAAAATTTGTAACTGTAAGTTAGGATTTATACCAGTTGAGACTGGTTTTGAGGTTGTTCTTAGTATTAAAAGCTTAAAATACAGTGATGTTACTGATTGGTGGTTTTTTTGATTTTTAAAATTATTTTTATTCCATTTCATGTCAAAACAGAACACTGTGCTTAATTTTATGAAATTGCTAATCAAAAAATTGGAAAATATGTATTAAATTTTTATATACATGATAAGGTGGACCATGGAACACATTTTCATTGAAACAGATGTGAGGAAAAAATGATGGAAGAGGATTTTTATTAATTGTAGCTGTTGAAGGTTAAGTGGACTGTGATCATAATGTGGACTACTCAATAATTTCTTCATCAAGTCTATAATTTAAAAATTGGTTTGAATGTAATTAACCGTATCTTTTAGAAAGTGTCTAAGACTTGATATGAAATCTTCAAATCATCCAGAAATGATAAATTACTGAAAAATATGTCCTGTATTTGCAGTTTAACTACATTCTCTAAATCTCTATCTAGATGGTTTTTACTAGAGAAAAGATCTGTCTCCTTTTCTCTGTGTTACTTAATAATGATCAGAAAATCTTTTAATTTTTTCTGAGGAATCATTTAGGTCGAGTCTCCTGTTTCTCACTGCCAAGTTTATTTTTCAATAATTTTCTAGCTGTTTCCTGAGCTGTTTACAGTCTTTCAAATATTCACAAGAGTGTGACATGAGGACCAGATGTGAAATTCTCTTAATGGTCTTGTGCTACTGTCTAGAGATGTAGCAAAAGTTCTGGGTTTTCTTTCTCTGCCTGTATTTGTCTTGGTAAATCCAACATTGTACCACGTGTTCATTTCAACCATGACCTGTAAAGACCTTTTTGATGTCCTTGATTTCAGAAACAGTTCCCTTTCTTCTAAGCCTGCCCTATATGTTTTCCAATTATGATAGTGGATTCATGATTTCAGGCATATGTGTCTATGTCTGATAACATTTATTCAGATAATTCCACATCTGTTCACTTTTCCAAGAAGACTGTCAGGCTTTTCTTTCAGATCATGGGAATATGGAGAAAGTTTGGGATGAGAAAGATATCTATGGGTTCCCTTCCTTCTCCAGCAAACATTCATTCAGTACAGAGCTAATTGTTCTGACACTGTGTCATGTGGCACATAATCAAATGCCTTACAGAAATCTCAGCATATTATTTCAAAGCACTTACCTTATAAAAAAGAGCCCCTCTGTAATTGGTAAAGATAGAAAGTTATATTTTGACAGGACTGGTGCTCAATAAAACCATGTTGATTGACATTAACTGAGCTCCAGCTTTTAATTTATTGCTTTTTGTATATCGGGATCAGTGTCAAACTATATTTGTCTTTAATTTCCCATAAAACTCTTTACAAATATTTGACAATATTTCATTTTTCAACTCTTCTAGAATTCTGCCAAAAGGAGATGGCGCAAATAATTGAAGTAAAAATGAATGTCTGCCTGTTTGAAGAATTGCAATACTCTGAACAGCAAACCAGCTGTGTGTAGTTAGGGGAGGAGTCACTTGCAAACCCGTTGTCTTGTCCATTTTGTTGATTTCTTGCTGTTTTTGAGGATATCACCAAAGATTAACCTAATGCATTATGTTAGTGAAATAGGATCAAACTACTCAGTGGAAAAGAAATCCTTCATTCTTTCTTCAACCTTTACTCTGGCAAAAATTCTTGTCAGCTTGGAAGTCAGTTCAATTAGCATTAGTGGGCCGGACCAGGAGTGGCTCCTGCAGAATCCAGAGGAAATAACTTGTGTTTTCAGAGGCAAACTCAGCTCATTGGAAGCTTTACAGAACCCGTGCCTTTGTTTCAAAAATGAATAAAGATATTCAGGCCTTACTCTGCCTTTGCTATGTGGTGTATTTGTGCAGACATTATAACTCAGATGTGTTCCAAGTTAACTGTAAAAAATTTACCCACATTTCTTCTGTGTTAAATGATAGCTAAGTTTATAGTGGACTGTCAGATTTCTTTACTTAATTCAGCAACATGCAAGACATCTATCTTAACATCTGGTTTTTAATAACAGTTGACATCTGGGAGCTCTTTTTTATTCCAAGAATGGGTTAGGAACAGTAGTGATACTGGCAGTGTATACTTTCAGGCTAAAATTCCTGTCCATTTCAATCATAATTAATTACCATTCATTTTATTAGATTTTTGGATTTAATTAAGTGCCAGCAATATGTTACAGAAGCTAACTTTCAAGGTTTTGAATGGTTTTTTTTAATGTTTCTAAGATATTAATGGTTGGATTTTAAGGATAGTAAAATAAGATTTTATTTGATTTTGAAATCCTGAGTTAAATTAAAAACATTGTGCTGTGCACCTCTAAGTTCTAGCAGCTGAGTGTCACATCATTGGGCACAGTAGAACTGTATTTAGAGATAGCTGTGCACGAGCACATCTCTGTGTGTGTGTAGATAAAGAGTCATTGCAAAATTGCCATCTTAGTGTATCTGGGGAACAACATTTCAATCTCCTGGTTTAGTTCATGTTTATTTTTTAGATTTTATTAAAATTTATTTTATTCTTAAATTCAAGTTTATAGTAAATGTGAAGAAAGACTTTTTGCTTTCAACTTATCTACCGTAAATTAATCCCCTTTAAAAACAAACTAAGAATTTGTTTTGAATTTTTGTATTTGTCATTAATGTTATTTATCCCTAAAACTCAAAATGAATAAACCTAATGGTTCAAAACTGGAAAAAAGGGGAAGAACTATTTAATAGCATCCAAAAATGTGCAGTGTTTAACATGTGTTGAAAAGATAAATTTAATTGATAGCATTTTAGAAAAGTGTACTTTTACTTTGCTAATGATAATTTTTTTTGTTATTCAGCAGTTTTGTATCTTTTAACAAAATGTAAGACAATTTGATTAAATTATTTGCTTACCTAAAGTTTTGACCTTTTCATTGCTCTCAATGTTGGCTTGAATTGCGTGCAATTAAAAAATAGATAATCTTTTAATATTTAATCTTATAATCATCTTCCTACACACTGTTTTAATGGGGAGGAAAAAATTTTACATCACTGTTGTTGTTTTTTGGTTGCTATAGATGCAGATTCTTGTATATGTAATACAAGCTTGTTCATGTGTGTTCACTGGCTTTCACTAGAAAAAAAACATGTTGTTAAAAGCCAAGAAAATTGTATTTCATATGCACCAAAGTAACTAACCTTTCTTTCTTTCTTTCTTTCATTCCAATGCCATCACCTTCTCTGTGCATCTCCTCATGTCTGGCACACAGGATGATGAGGAGGGTATATGGGCATAGCCGTTCCTATAAACCAAAGTTCCAGTTTTGTTTTGAGGGGTGAGAAACTCTCTTTTCTCTCTTTGTTATGTTGCAGTCTAATTGTTGTGTTTTCTTTTACACTGCATGGAGCTGTGTGTTGCTTGACAAGTGTGTTTGTGAATGCTGTAAGGATGTTTTCTCACGTGCAGTGAAAAATGAGAAACTGTGTCTTATGGTTCAATGGTTCTGGTTTTTTCATAAATTATTGTGGCTAAAGGTGTAGGTGGGTACAGAACTTTACAAGGCATGTATTTGTATCTGTCTAAACAAATTCCTTTTTTTCAGTAGGTAAGTTCTTTAAACTTGTATTAATTTGCTGTGCCATTTCTAAAATCCCTGTAAGAGCACTGTAATATCTTTGCAGAATGTGTATGAAAGTTTGATGCTTAAGAAGTTTTGCCACAGATGAAGCATACAGTTTTACTATAATAGAATTTATGATATGCATGGGAAAACATGAGACTACCTCTTCAGCTGAAATGTTTTAGTGAAACTTTAAAACAAGCAGCAGATATTTAGTAAGGGAAGTATAATCTCTCTGTGCAATACATGCTCTTTGCCTGAAATATTATCCTAGAATAACATCCATACAATAATTTCCTTGTGATATTCCAGAGTACAAAGTGCAGCTTGAATTGCTTGTCTCCCAAATGATGTTCAAATTGTATTATTATGGTGTGTCAGGTATTGGTTGATGCATATCCACTTGTTTGGGGCTTGCCTTTGAAGCTGTGGGTAATTTGTAGCTCAAAATCACCGTGGTCTCAACATTGCTGAAGACACCAGGCTTTGGTGGATTGCTTGTAGAAAATGTTACTCACTACTTCTTACAGGAACAATTTTATTTATTTCAATGGGCCTGTTCAGAGGAGTAAAATCTACTCACATAAGCAAAGATTAATGTTTTATTAAAGCTTCCACACATTAAATTGCCTTTGGCATTTTACCATTCTGCCTCTTGCACTCTGCTGATTTTCATAACAAGTAATATGGCTGAGGGAAATCAAATCTCTCAGTCAACTGAATGTATATTAAAACACAACATTAATAAAATTAAATTGGGTGTATATCCATCTTATTTAGAAAGGCTTCTATGTATTTTTTTTTGTTACTGCAGACATCTATCAAAAGCTAATTGTGAACATGAAGAAAACTAGAGAATGAACACGAGGAATATATTTTATGTTGGAGAGGAAAATAGAATAGAAACAATTTAATTTTAAAAGTATTTGAGCTGAAAGAATGTGGGTTTCTAGAAAAAAATCTTCACCTTACTATTTTGTACTTTGTATATTTGTCATAATTTTTAGTTATACAGTTTAAATTATTTAAACTGTGACTGCATTTCCATTGCAACATGGAACATGTTTTTTGCCCTTTTAGAGACTCAAAACCACATTTGATTTCGTTTAAGAAAACCTGTGTATAAAGAATACAATGATTTTGAAAGTTGGCTGACAAGAGACTGAGGGAATATTTATTTAGCATCTATTAGAGCACTGAAAAATAGATTATATGCTTTTGAATTGTAGTTGATTTTTCTTCAAGAGGATTTTTTTCCCCTACCAAAACCATAAGTGCCTGATATACCAAAACATTTAGCTTCTGATCCTGTTTTGTTCCAAGACTAATGGTTATGATTGATTTATGCAATCAAAGCTTTTCTGGAGGCCCTGAGGTGGGACTCTGCCTCAGTAAAGATAATGCAGGCTGGGCCTCTAATTATGTTTAAAACATAGTTAGTTTTAAAAAAAGTGCAGTACCTTTAAACTTGAGGATGAGCAAGTGCTGTAAGGTTGTAGAGAGCTGGCAAAGTGTTCAGGGAAATCTCCCTGGCCAGCCCATTTAGTAGCCAATGCAGCTGCAGTGCTCAAGTCTTGTTAGAAACAGGATCTCTTCCCCTCTCCTCACCCTTACAGAGGAAAAAAAAAAAGAAAGAAAATCACGAGGTGATGATAAGTTTTAAGAATTAAGCCTATATAGCAATCTGTCATGGGTAACTGAAGCCATGTGACCCTCAGAAAATGTTTTGTGGTGCAGGTAGAACACAAGTGCTTGTTTTCCCTTTCCAGCTCCAACCACTGAAGTGCAGCAGACACTGGAAAAACAGTTCAGGCTTTGCCACAAGCTGTCCATGTGTGAGAGAGAGCTCAGCACAAAACCTGTTTGTACAGTACTTTGTTTGTACAGTACTGTAGACTGTGTTCTGTGTCAGATGTGAAGTAGATCGGATGTTTGGACAAATTTATTGTCTGTGACATCCTCAGGGTTCCCTTCACACGTGAAACAGGGAGTGACTGAAGCCTGTGCCTGGCAGCAGCTGATAGCTAATGCTTTTGGAAATAGGATCATACAGCTAGACTGCTAAATTTGGTTTTAGGAGCAGACCATAAAGTCTGTAAATTTAAGATTTAGCCTTGGTAGACACTGTGTAGGCATTCTTCACAAGGCATCAGTGCCATTCGGTAAAAAGCTCCTTCAAAACAGAAATTGTCTGCAACGTGGATGAGTGAATATTGCTCAGGCAAATAGTCACTGTTCACTTCAAACTGTTGGATGTGTTTCATGTGCTTCAGGGAGAAGGAGGAGAAGACTGTTATCAAACAAATGTGGTGCCTAGATTGGTCTTTGCTGAGATGTGGTGAACAGTTCTCTTGCAAGATGTGCTTGCTAAAACTAGCAGTACAAAGCAGAACAGAATTTGGTCATGTTGCTATATAAGGATGTGTTTAAAGGCATTAACTATTAGCTATTGTTCTGCTTTTTTTTTCATTATTTCAAGTTAGGACTTTTGTAAATAATTTATTTTTCTTTTTGTTTGGCTTGTTTTGGAAAAAAACATGCTAGCTTTGAAATGTGCATCAGTAGCATGCAAGGCAAGGGAAAAATAAGGAGCATGACTGTTTGCAGTGTTCATTTTAATTTTCTCATTGATTGTGTGAATACCAGCTCTATGCTTAATTAGATAAATGGGTGTTGCTACATTGACTGGAGCTGAAGGGCATTTTGGATTTGTGAATTTTTAGGCATGACTGTTGTTTTACTGTAACTTAGTTTTTACTAAACAAAAGGAGGAACCTCCCAAGCAATTGTTTGTTTTCCAAACCATAGACAGATTTGTGACTAGTCTTTATTCCTGTTCAAGTACTTTTGTTCTTAATGAAAGACATTTATAGCTTTTCTTTTTATTGGGACATTTTATATTAGTTAAAAAGTTACCTTTCTTTTATTCTTAAAGATTTCAATACTACTGCTGGTATTTTTAGATATTAATTCTCACTGCTGGAGACAGAGGGTTTTCATTAAAAGTGGGGATTTGTTTAGGTGTATGGATTTGGTTATTTTTTACTGATTATATACTGGCAATATGTCAATCACTTGACATGAGAGTTAAGGCTGGAAGTTGAAACCCTGGGCCTATTGGAGTTAATGAAAGCCCTGTTATTTGTATTATTTTCTTTTAGTACTGTTCAGTTTTTACTCAGAGCAGTTTCTTCCTTTTGATTGTTCTATTCATAGCACACATATACAGAGTATTCATTGCACCTGTGCATATACACAAATGTATTCTCAAAATTATTTGTATGAACTAGATGTTCTTTGACAGGCATTTATCTAATCTTAAGCATTGTATTTATGAAGCACCAAATCACCCTCATGTGTAACTGCAGAATGAATGATATAAATTCAATAGGTTTTTTTGTCTCTTCCTTGTATTTTAGCTGTGTGAGTCAGGCCATTCTGCCTGAACTTTGGCCTCAGCTTTTTCACTGCAGGTGCAGAAGGTGTACAAAAAAGAGAAAATGTAGCTGATGAACTGAACTTTAAAGCTTTTGATGTAGTCAGTCTGATGACAAGAATCATGGGGCCTATCATCATCAGTCGTGCTCTTTTATAATCTTCCACAGTAAAAATAAATAACATACTAGAGCAACTTTAAACACTTTAGAAAGTGAGAAAAGGCTGTATGTGTTTTCACAGCTTTCATCTTTGTTTTGAAATGCTATAGTTGCTGTAAAATGGAATGGTTAATTACTGATTTCATACAAGTAATAAAATCATCTGGCTGTTATTTAAAATCTGAAGCTGCTGACATCTTGAAAAAAGTAGCAAAAATCTGCTTTAAAGATATGATTTCAGTGATGAATTGCATAGTGTTGGATTTCACATCTACAAATTATCATGAAAATGCGTGAAATTACTGTTCTTTTATTGGTCTTGAAAACAGTTTCAAAGGTTGTTAGGTGAATATTAGGGTATGTGAATGTGGGACTGCCTGCAGATCATTCTGATTGGAAGGTTCTGGTTTGTTTGGAAGCAAAAGTACCTCCTGATCTAATCAAAGGTCATATGGCATAAACTTTTGTATGTAAGATTTTACAATTGAACACTAAAAGATGAAAAAAAATTGAGTAAACAAGACTTGTATAAATTGTTCTAGGAAGTTTATGAAAAAATACAAGAGAAAATGTTCATCAAAGGATGGAAAATTTATACCTAATTAAAATCTTCTAATCTCTATTTTTAATATTCTCTTAGTTACAATACTGTAATGCCACCTTAAAAACAAGAAAAAAAGTAAGAAAGCCTCCTGTGCTGACCTACTTAACATGAATGAAATACCAGTGGTCATTGCATTTGTCTCTTGGTTTTCTCAAGGAAGAGCTCTGCGAGGTGCTGACTGCTGTCGGAGATAGCCAGTCCCCCCAGCCACAAGGCTGGGGCCAGTTTGGAGTCACATCCACTCTCTCTGTTGTGCTTTCTGCTCCCCTGGCACTGGCTCTGTATGGGAGCAGGTTTTCAGATCATACACCTTCAATAATGGAGCACGTCTTCAGGGAGTGCTGGCTGGAGCTCAGGCTGAGCTGAGGGTGGTGTAGGCGCAAAGAAACAAATGAAAGGATTTGGCTGTTCCAGCAGGAATCCTTGCAGACTCCTGTCCTTTTTCTGACAGAGTAAAGGCATTGGGCAAGGTAGGATTGTCTTGAGTATGAGCCTCAAATCAGTGGCTGAAGCATGATAATTTATAAATAATTCTACAACAGAGAGTAAAACCACAGAAAGATATGGAAAATACTGGTTTGTGTGATTTAATTAAGTTCAGTATTTGTATCTTGGGATTGTTTTGACAATATTAAGCTATTTGTATAATTTTGCTCCAGTAGTAAATACCAATGTGATGAATTAGAAATAGCTAAGAAATGCCTGTTAATATTTCTGATTTCACTATACTGTCCCACTCTAATTAGTCATCTGTTTTGGCATCAATGTTCTCATTTGTTCAAAAAAATCTCTTGGGCTAATTGCTCATTTCCAGTGGTGATGGAATGTCCCTGCATGTCAGAAATGGCAGAACCTTGCTGTTTCATTTTGTTCCTGTTTTGAGCTTTACTTTACAGACAATTTACCAGTGAAAATATATATAGATCTGTTTTCCAGAGGAGCTGTGATGATTTCACTGGTTCCCTCCTGGAGCCTTTCAGCACATCTGGCTGGCCAGGCCATGAGCTGTTGTTCAGCTTGGCTCTGAGTTCTACCAAAGCCAGCCAAGCTAGCGACACAGTTTATGTACTAGCTTTACTTTGAACCAGAACTTTTTTTACTAAAATGAGCAAGCTACTCACTTGAACAGTGTTCCTGAAGGGTTTGAAGAGGTCATAGTTCCCTAGGGGAGAGGGATGAGAAGCTGGATTCTTCCACAGCACACCTGAATGAATGAGGAGCTCTGTCCCCAGCCTAAGCCATGCAGCTGTGCCAGCTGAGGACATTATTGATTATTGCCACCCTCCATTATCCACTTGCTGCTCTTCTTCTGCTGGGATTGTAACTCCCCAGATCCATCAGCAGAAGGAATCAATCCCTTATCAACTTGAAGCCAGGTTAGCATCAGTAGTGGTGAGTGGCCATTCACCAGGCCAGCCTGGCTGTCCTCTCCTGGTGTGGATAAGGGAGCAGAGGAGCAGTGATAACATCCAGCTGATGCTGGGGCACAGCAGCCACTGGCACTAACATCTTCAAGTGGAAAAGCTTAGTCTGGAAGAGAATTATATCCATCAGTTAAAAACAAAAGGACCCTTCTGGAAATCACTTTATCTTCAAAGGCTATAGCACCAATTTAGGTAATCAGGTTATTAAAATAATAGAAATTTATCCAGTGCAGTTTTCTTGTTTAACTAATCAGAATCAGAAACTCTTTGTTCATTTTGCAGATAGACATATTTCTACCAGATGCAAGCATGGAGATCAGTAATAAATGATATTTTCCATGGAGCTGTAATTTTGGAGAGTAAATCTGTGTCACGTTTTAGGAAAGCAAGTTCTTCTAAATTTTTTTTGGTTGGGATTTTTTGATAGATCTTGCAACAAGCTTTTTCTGAGCCAATTATATTAATAATACGATAAATTTTGTCACACGTGGTTCTAGGACCTTGAAATTAGATGATAAATCTCAAACAAATATGGAAGCTTATAAATGGCTACTGTTCCCAATGTGGCTGAGGCCTCAGTCTGAGTTTGCTTGGGCCATCAAAGCAGCACAGTTGCATTCTTTGTGTTGTGTCTTCCATCTGCTGCACTGGCCTGCTTGTGAACTTCTCATGAGCATTCATTTTAGCTCCAAGAATATGGTGAGGGTCGAATGTAAACGCTGAGGTAAGTTTTTAATGATTCAGGGATTCTGTTATGATGATTTTGATTATAGCAGTTAGAGGTTTTAAGTCTGACTTTGTTTCTACAGGCCAATAGGAATTTATACCTGAGTAAGTAATAACAGATCCCAACATTCTGATTGAACTCTGTTCAAGCCTTTTGCATTGGAAGTGCTCTAAGATTGCCTTTATGCTTGTTTTTTTTTTAAGTAATTGAGTATTATATCCTTACTTACATTAATTGCAGGGCAAAAAAATGATAAAAGTTTCTTACCTTCAAAATTATAAAGGTTTTTACCAAGTTTCTAAATTCCCTTGTGTGCTTTACTCTATGTTGCAGCTGTAGTTAGATTTAATGAAAGCATCCTTATTTAACTTACCCACAGTCATACTATGTTGAGATTGACAAAATTGTTGAGAAATTTATGTAGATCCTGCAGCACTCATTTGTAATATATTTATGAATGATAAGACATTTTTTAAAAAAACTTGTAAAACTGCTTGAAGTTTGCTAGCTGCTTTTCTTTGCCAGATTTCTTTACCAAACCACATTCAGCTTTTAATCCATCTATTACACAACTCATCTTCTAAGAGATCTTATTCTCCATTTGTCAATTTGCCTAATTTCTAAAGTTGGTGGCAGAAACTTTAATAAGAAACTGTTGTACTGTTAACTGTTGAAATGAGCTATTTTACTGTTTCAGTGTGGCAAATCTCTTTACCTTGAGGCTTATAATCTATTTCCATTGAGTAATTAATAGGTGGAAGCATATTTAGAACTAGAATGACTCTTCATTTTTAGGAAAATGAATAATCCTCAAAAATATCTGCTAGTAGTAGTAGTTCTTTGAATTGAACCTGTCAACCAAAAAAGCCTGCAACAGATTGCAAGTGAGAAAAGAGCTCAGAGTACTGATTCCTTTTTTTTTTTAAATTTATCTCTTTTACTTAGTAAGTTTCTAATGTTTAATTAGAAGAAGTGAAGACAACTTGTTAAAAAACTGCAGTGTCTTAGGATGTTTTTCTTTTGGTTTCGTGGGGAAGAGAGGTCTTAGTATGAAAACTGCTGAACTTGTATATGAATCCTTCACAGATAGTCTTATTGCTTGAAGGAAGTTTGAAAAGTTTTATCTGGAAGTGATTCTTCAAGAGAAAAATACCCTGTCTTTCCCTCTTAAAAGCAGTGTAGCTCCAAAATATACTTTATACAAGCAGAGTGAGAAAACCTTGCCTTAGTTACAGAAAAAGGTACAGTACAGAGAAAAACCCATGAGCTCTCTGGCTATATTTGACTGCTCTTAGCACCAAGACCAAAGGAGTACTGTCAGCTGTGCTTTTACCAATGTGCTCTGTTTTTCCTTGAGGATTGATAGGTTTAAATGTACTGATTCTCTCCTTGAGTCTGTCAAACTTTGATCTGATGCTGAAGTGTTCAAAAGCTCATACGTTGCAGGGTTTCAGCGAACTTGATCTTACAGATTTAACTTCAATATTGTTTCCATTTTGAAGTCTGTCATACGGGTGTACCACAAAGAGTGTTTGGTTTTAGCCCTGATGCCTTGAGTGGTGGTATGCAGCCAGTAACAGAATACTTGGAATAAAGAAAAATCCTGAAATGAATCCCTCCAGCTATGGGCCAGTTGAGAGCGAGAGAGACAGGATGTAAAGCAAAACCAGTATGTCTCCTTTGATCAAAGGATAGATTCCCCACCACCACCCAGCAGGTGATTAACATGTAAGTACATTCTCCCCCAACTGGGTGGAGGGACAAAGCTGAGTGTCTGCTTAGCACCCATAAAGTAAACTTCAGTTAATAACTGATGTTAGAAATATTTCAAATGCTGTCTTTGTGCATTCAGTTTCATGGTTTTATGTGATCTGCTGCATGTAAGTGCAACTAAATTGTCTTAGAATAGGAACTTCTCTAAAGGAAGAATTGCTAAGCACCTTATGAAACTGCATTTTGATTTTCAGAAAAAAAAGCTCTTTGCACATGGAAGTGGTTATATATTTTTCATGTGTGTATGCTTTCTATATTTAGAAAAATTCATCAATAGTCAACTGCACCATGAATTTGGGGTATGGTGCAACAGCCCTGCAGGGTGTGGTGGTACATGGTTTTACACATAAAAGCTGCTCAGAAACAGACTTGACCAGCTGGAAGATCTGAAAGCCACAGACTGTTTTTACTTCAAAAGTAATGACAGTGGGTGTTTCAATTTTCTT
This sequence comes from Molothrus ater, assembly GCF_012460135.2. Taxonomy (NCBI): domain Eukaryota; kingdom Metazoa; phylum Chordata; class Aves; order Passeriformes; family Icteridae; genus Molothrus; species Molothrus ater. The sequence continues at coordinate 8,348,765 of NC_050488.2, read as the reverse complement.
TTTTTTTTTCTGAAACTATAATACTGGGTTTAGAAATCTTTATTTTCTCATGGTTTCATCATATTTTATTTATTAAGTGCTGAATACATGTTTGGTGAAGAGGAAGAATATAGCACGTGAAGCTTCCACTGTCCTGGAGGATTTACAACACAGCAGCACATTGGTGTCAGTAAACTCTGTCATTGTCCTATGACTTTTTGAGGGCAAGATTTCACACCAGAATTGTTGGAGAGGATGTCAGCTATGCTGTTCTCATTTTTATGATTTTGATTCTCTTTGCAGTATAAATCAGAATGCAGGGACCAAAATCTAAATATAACACACCTTTGCTGTATTCTACTCCAGGTATGATATAAAAATCTGATCAATGAGTCTTTTTAATAAGTGGCTGCACTTGGATTGCTTGATGGACTATCATCTTAGGACAAAATGTATTAATAATTAATTGTAGTATAGATATTTTTTATATGAAAGAAAATCAAAGCATCTGTCTCACCAAGCAGGATCTACCACCTATCATCATTCAGAGACCACTCAGCTAATTACGAAGCCCAGTATTTTTTTTTCATAGTTTTATCATGTGAGATCAAATATAGGTACACATATGATACAGACAATTTTTACTGGGATCCTGCAAACACTAATTATTTATCCTGTTGCCCAAGAACTCTTACATTCTTTTAATGCCATGATGGAATTTTTTTGAAATGGACAGAGATCCATTGCCAGATTCTAAACCAACATGGAATATATAAATCTAAAATCAAAAGAAGACGCAAATATTAAAAAAAAATCAAATGTGAATTTGGTATTCTAGAAAATAATCCAAAATCTATGAAAGCTGCGCTGGTTTTTGGCTTTGTTGCAAGACTGCACTGTGGTTGGTCCAAATTATTTGCATTGCTACTGGTATTATAATGCAATTTTAGCAAGCCTTTAGCAAGAAAAATATTGTTTATCAGCCAATCACTTTTCCTTAGATCAAAAGCAATAGCTGGAATTTAAAACCGCCAAATCTGCAGGAGAGGTGTTTGACGAAATAATCCAATTTAGTAAGATGGAAGAACATTGGTTTAAAATGTTATTTACATATTGTTTTTCTATATTCTTCCCAGAAGTGGTGGGTAGAGTGTGCAGAATTTGCAAGAACAGGTTACTCTCTTGTCAAGTATTTCCAACACTGATGGTCAGGTTCCAGCAGTGTGATTTTTAAATGCTGACAGATAAAGGTAAAAACATGTGCTGAGCATCAGAACAACTTATTCTGTGTCTTTGGGGGCTTTTTTTTTAATAGTAGAAAAACTGCTTTCTTCTTCAGAGCCCAGTTTTATGTTGCTTCATGATTTTAGCTCAAGACTCCCTACTTTGTGACACACTGCTCAAAGCCATGTCACGATACAGTTGTGACAAAGCATCACCCATCTCCTGAGGCAGCCTGGCTGCCAGTCACAGGTCGGCTCTGTCCTGAATATCCCGGGGCTGAATTCTTGTTTGCATTTCCTTTACAGAGAGCCCGAGGTTGTTATTACACCTGCTGGTGTTCAGTGTCACTGACCTCTCACCTAAAGCACCATCAGGTGCTCTCTGGCATCCAGCCCATTTCAATTAGCTTCATTTGTCATGTACTCCTATCTGCCAGCAAGCAAACTGCAAAAAGAGGTCAAAGTAGGGATTTTTCAAATGTAAATGTTTCCTGCAAGCTGCTGTCGAAACTTAGACATGTCATTCAAGATGCATGTCACTGCTTGCCCACTCGCTCAGGGAACTAATTGTCTTTTACAAGAGCTTGCTTTTCTCAGTGTCTTTGCAAGTGTTGTCTGGGTTGTTGCATGCATATTCCTATTGCCAAGTATTGTTGCAGGCAATAAATAAATCACAATATTTAGAACATGTTTCACCCAGATGCTGCTTTGAAATACTGAATGAAAATGGGGAGGGGGGAAAAAGTTTTAAACCACAAACAGGAAGGATCCGAGTATCTTGTTACAACTGGTGCTTTTTTTATATGGGATGTGTTCAAATTTATTTTACAATATGATATTGAATCTGCATTTTAATTTTAAAAAATTTTGTCCCCCTTTATGGTTTGCGGTTTTTTGCTTGTTTTGGGTGTTTGACTTTTTGGCTTATTTTGCTAATTTAGCTCCTAGGGTGACCATATGAGTAACATAGTAAGATGTAGTTTCTTGTAGTAGATGATCTTTTAAAACTTAGTGGTAATTAATGTCCTGAAAAATTGTGTGGATTCTGGAAAATTATTAAATGTTTCAATGCCTATGACAAGAGTACAGCTTGTATAAAGTGGTGGACATTAAATGAAAATTACTGCAGGAAGACACTGCTATTCCCAGGAACTGAAAGGAAGAATGATGAGGTGACAGAAAATATTCTTCCTGCCTTATAGAATAATAATTTCTTTTTGGTTTTGCCATTCTTATAAAGGAACTGAAACTTCATCAAAAAACTATACAGTTGTACTTGGATCAGATTTAGCAATTTTGGCTAAATAATATCCTGGCTTTCTTCTGCTGCTTTTTCATTCCCACTGCCAGTAGTGAGGAGGAAAGCTTTGGCTTGGTGAGATGGGAGCGAGAAGGAAGAGATGGGTTGTGAAGTTGGGCATGGGCTTAGTGGGAGTGCAGATTGAGGAAAAGAGCCCTCTCCAAAGCTGTGATTGTTGTGTGTGATTAATGGCAGAGCTGCAGCCCCGGGTGTGTTTTCAGCAGGGGGAGGCAGGAAGGAGCTGGAGGACTGGGTTAGCTTTAGCATGAGGGCAGGGCGTAGTTTGTTTTGGCAGGATTGAACTTCTGAGATGGAGTGAAAAGGTGAATGGCAAAACAGGTTATTTGGGTTATGTCCAATGAGAGGGGTAGGTAAACTGTGCTAAGAGCATTAGGGGTAGAATTAGGATACAAGGGGAACAGCAAAGGACTGAGAGAAAAATAGTCATAATTTCTTTCAACTCTTCAAGCTGTTCTTTGGTGGATTTTCTCCATCATTCTTTTGAATTCCTTTTGTCTCCATTTTCTCCTATTTTCCTTTTCTTATGTTTTTTCCCTCTTGTCTTTGGCTAATCTCACTTGACAGTACAATTTATTTACTGTGGCTTTGCTACAGTTCTTAATCTGCATTCTTACCCCAGATCCAGCTTGTTTGCTCCAAATTAAAATCATGGCTACTGCAACCTTTGGTATTAGGGAAATATATATTATTATATATTTGGTATTAGGGAAATAACTCAAGGAAATATATGTAAAATAGATCATCTACCTTTTGCTTCTGCTTCCTTATTTCATAATTTAACTTTCAAATTTTTGTTTTAATTAATTTGGTTAGATTCCCCAAATAGTCAAATTACTGCAGTTTGTAATTTACTTTTGCAGGTATGTAGAATGAACAGCACACAGCTGAAAGCTAAAGGCAGGAAAGGAGAAGGAGGTGAGGTCTAGAACACAAAGGAGGAGGAGGAGGAGGTTTTCCTTCTGCCTTTGATTTTGGCTGTGCTGTGCTCAGGCAGCTTTTGTTTTGGTGATTACTTCAGGCTATGAATATGAAAGCCCCTTTAGAAAACTGACTTTCAGAATAGAAAACTGTTGTTTTATTCATTGCTTAAGGTAATAACTAACACATATAAACTGTCTGTTACTCTAGGTGAGTCACTCTCCACAGAAGCTTTAATACAAAATAAACTGCCTGGGATTTAGTATGGATGGAGATGTAGCATACACAACATCTTGCCAGCCCAAAGACAAATCTTCTGAAAGGCTCTTCCAGCTGAGTTAGACAATTTAGACTGTATTACTACAGTAAAGCATTTGGGCAGTAAGAAATAATTTAACTCACTGTGCCAATTATGACTATCTTCAATCACATACACAACAGAGCATATAAAAAAATAGCTGAAGATCAGGTCAAGTTTTAAGTCAAAAAACCCACAACAAACTATTGAATTAATAATATTGTAACTGATATTATTTGTTTCAGATGATTTTATTTGCTCTTGTGAGCTACCAATAACACATGAGCAGTTAGAAGTGTTCTTCTTTCATTGTGGCTTTTTGTCAATTCTTGCAAAAGCTCTACTCCCTTTAGGAAAGTTTAAAAAATTGTTCTTGTGTTCTCCACATCTAACTGAAACTATACTGTAAAAAACATCTTAACTGATTTTTCTTGTCAGATGTCTAAACTCAATAAGATAGCCAGGCTGCATTTTTGTTTTGAATTTGTTTTTTTTTAAGAATTGTCCATTAATGGATGGAGAATTCTGACATATATAATGGATTTAAAAACACACATGTACAATACAGTTAGATATAGAACATAAAATATAACATATAATGAGATTAGAGATTCACTTTTATTACTTAATGAGTTTTTTAATTAAACCCAACTTTTGAGGTTAATAATACCCTGTCTCCTATTTTCCACTTGTTAGAATAAAGTTTGAAAGGTCTTCACAGAATTTAGCATATTCTAAATAATTTTCAGGAGCTAAGAATAATCAGGAATGGTGTAGGAAGTTGTATAGAAAGTAAAGTAAATTACTTTTTCCCTCAGTGTGGATGGAGCATCATTGACACTCTGCTTTTCATTTCTGAGAGCCAGGGCTTTGTCTGCTGGACTCTTCACTCTCCAGAGACAGTCAAGGGCTGCTGCTTGGCAGCCTTTCCAGTCCACTCCAAAGGCAGTTGAGCCATAGGAATCCATCTCACCGTTCTCCCTCCAAACAATGCTTCCTAATTTCTGTTTGACTCTTTTCCTGTAGCACACGAAGAAGAGATTTTAGAAAGAATCTGTGAATACAGAGTGCACAGTATAAATTTACTCCTATGAAATCAGGAATGACTCAAAACTTTGGGTGTGTGGTAGAGAATGAATTTTGGATCCTTATTGCCACTTTCCAAGTCAACTGCTGCAATGAGTCCTGAACACTTGTTCTCACTTTAGCAATTTCTGGCAGAGTTGTTATATTGTATAGGACAGCTTGTATGATATCCAAGCAGGACAAAAATTTGGAAACAATGGAAGAATTTGGCACTTACTAATCTGTAGGGTGTGCACATAGTTGAAATAACTTTACAATGTGAAATCTCTGTGCTTGGAGTCAATAATCAAAAGCTTTACAGGTTTAGCAGAAAGAATTCCATTTTAAAACAAAATTAACATGTCATAAAAAAATCTCAATGTGAAACTGGAGTGCAGTATGATGTAGTGCACCAAGGCCTCCATGTCCAAATCCTTTTTCCTCCCTTTTCTGAACAAAGGCCAGTACACACATGCAGATTGAAATAAGGAATCAAATGTATGTTAAGCATCAATACGTTTGGTGAACATAATTTTATATCTGTATTTGAAAATTTTGATTTCCTTAAATTACTATAGCATGTACATTTACATTTATTATAATGCTGTTTTTACAAACTGTCATTGACCTCAGATGAAGGGATCTCATGCTTATGTAAAAACCTATATACTCTTTTAATAGCTGCTTTTTTGCCATTTGACATCTACTAAATTTCCCTTTTCTTCTGATTTTCTCAGAATTGTGCACTATTTGCATTACTGTGGTGAAAGAGCTGTATCATGGTAAAGAACATGACCAAAATGCCCATGCACCATCAAAGAATTCCCCATGCTAAAAACTGTGAGTGGGTTTGATTCACCAGATTTAAGCTGCCTTTATGTCCAGGCAGAAATCAGCTCTACCAGATTCCAGATCAGGTCTGTAGTGTTTTCCCAAGGGTTTGCCACTTAGTAAAAAGGCAGCTTGTTGAGCAGAAGTCTTAAAAGTATAAACTCAGCTATTTTGGTTTTGTGGTTAGAACAGTGCTGTTTATTGAGTTTCCAGGTAGGAATCTGGTAGGTTATCTAGCACTCAATAAATTACAATATGGCCATTGAGCTAAAAAAACCCCAAGATACCTGCAGTGTCATCACTGGAAATTAATCAACTGGTCAATCTGCTTATTTAAAACAATATTTCAAAAATTACAAGGTGCCCCCTGGCATGACTTCCTGGTTCTATAAGGATATATTTGCATTTGATCCTATTTACAACAACTTCAAAGAAAACATTGATTGCCTGGTTCTGTGTGCTATGTTTTGTTGGTTTATCTTATGTTTGCAAGCACACTATAAGCCCAAGTTGTACATATATTGTACCAATTAGATTAGCAATTTCCTAATTATTTTATTTTCTGAAAGCTTGAAAATTTGACATGCACTGAAAAATAAATATATCAACATTTGAGATTGAAAGAATGCATGTCATGGCTCTCTCTTTAGTGATTAAGATACATTTTTAATGGACTATTTTATTATCCTAACATGTTCAAGGAAGTCCAGATCTAAATTCCTTTGGCCAGTTGGCTTGACTCTTCTCTCAGGGACTGAGCAGTGATGCCAAATTTTTTTTTATCCATCCTTATTTACACAGAGTGACTGGAAGCTTTCAGAGTCAATCATTCCAATCACTCATACCTGAGCTGAACCCACATGAATGCAAATCCATCTGGCATTTACCCATCCCATTAAATTTGCATTTTGAGCTGTATGGGTTGCATGTTTCTTGCAGGCGCCGTCAAATGGTGTTTATTATTTCGTGAGACCCGCTTGACCAGTAGCATCCTCTGTGAGGCAGGGAAAGAAGGAAGGGCTTGTAAAGGCCACAGTGAGGAGCAGAGCCCCAGCTCAGGTTCCCCCAGGGCTCAGGCAGTGCATGTGTGTGCTGGGGAGGTGCTGCTCAATGTCCCTTTAGCTGCTGGGTGGCTGGTGAGGCAGAGCACGCCAGCCTTCCCTCCCAAAGGATCCAGTTGTTCATATTGGCAGGAAGTTTTACTTACCAAAGTGGTTAGCAACTGGCAAGGTGAGCACATCCAGCTCTGAGGTGTTCCTCACACACATTTCTTCGTGGGAATTTCTTGTGTTAACAAAGGTACAGTATGCAGCGTGCTTAATATGCTGTTTTATTTATCAAGGCAAAGAAACAACTGTATGAGGAAGGTCAATATACAGTAAAAGTTATTTTAGGTTGAAGGTCGATATGGTGGTGCTTGTGGTTTGTTGTTTAAATCTTTAGAGATTTTATGTATTTGCAGTTATTTCCTGGAAGTTATAGGAATGATGTGAAATCCTAGAAGGATTTTCACTTTTCATTTTCCCTATCTTCCTTTGAGAGGAGAATGTTACTCAGCCTCCTAAAATTAATTCATTCCTTAGTTGTAAATTTTATAAACTTTTTGAGGACTTTTTAATTTTGCATTTATTAAGGAAGATGTGGGACTGTGTTGTAAAAAGTACACAGATCTCGTTCATATAAGAACTGAATAAAATTAGATCAATTGAAGTGTTATGTTTATGAAACTTTCACTTTCTTCTTGTCTGCACCAAATAAAAACCTACAGATGACCCTTGTTAAAGGTAGTAAGTCCAAGGAATTCCCTCCCTTCTCCAGGATATGATGTCTCAATGCACTGTCCTACCATTAAATTGATCTCTTTTCACTACTGCATTTGTTGTAGGATGTTATTTTTACTGAAACTACTAGGGTTTAAATCTTTTCTTAAGGAGATGTTTCTCCAAATTATTCACTGAACAGGAGAATTAATCTCTACACCTATTAAAAAGTCCCCAAACTCATCAAACTGTTATCAGTCAAAACAAACAAAAAACCTCGAAATAGCAGTTTAATAGTTTATTTAAAAAATAACTTTTTGCTAATATGATTGTCAACGTTAAGACACACCATGCTTTGTCCTAAAGGTTTTTGCTGGGGCTCTGATGGATTTAGTAGTTTGTGATCATTCTGACAGGCTGGCTGCTGACAGACCATCCCTGTGGTTATCTGGAGATCAAGGTGCAGCAGCTGGAGAGCAAGGTCTTGGATCTGAGTCCTTCTGGAAAGGGGAGAACAGGGCTTTGAAAGAATGTTCCAGTTCCCTCCATCCTTTCACCTCAGTCACAAGCTTTGCTGTGTGTGAAGTTTAAGGGCAGATGAGTTATTTCCACAAAGGCTCCTGTGTTAGCAGGTTTTAGGGCTGGCTCCATGTTCTGTTATCACTGTTTTCTCAGGAGGATGACAGCAGCTGTTCTTTGATTGAAACATGAAGAAAGATGTGTTGAAGTCAGATAAGCATCACTGCTAAAGCAGCTTTACCTCCCAATTTGCTGGTCTTTGTAAAATGGCTGCTAATAAGGGATGCTGAAACTGAGCTTTGTACTTGGTTTAAATTAAAATCTTGTAAGTCATGTAAACCTCAAGAAATTTTTCTTCACTTAGCTCTGCTTGAGACAAAATACACCCATGTCATTGTGAAATAAAAGGCATGGAATAAGGGGACCTCATCTGACCCTTGGTAGTAATTCTATAGGATTTTTTCTTGTAATTCCTTAGGATTATGATTTGCCTTTTGGATGATTTATTGGTCTTTATTTTTATATTTGAAGTGATTTGTGGTTGGCCAGAAGTAGCCTCTTTTAACTTCATTTCCAAAGCTGCACTTGTCGGACCACATTCAGCAGCAGATTAATTCTCAAATACCTTGGTTCAGTTTTCACAGTTGCTGCCAAGGAGCCCTTCTTTCACAGACCATTTTGTACTTTGTGATACTTGTAATTAACAATTACTTACAGCAAGTTTGCCTCTGTATTCTGCACAATGGGCAGTAAGCTTTGCTGATAGGAAATACTAATGAAGATATGGAACACGAAAATTTACAGGAAACTTTGTCTCTTAATTTTGAATGCTCTGAAGTAGAGTGGCCAATAATCTCTTGGTGATATGTCCCCAAAGTGCTCTGGCAGATACTGAGGATTTTTAGGATATAAGTAGGACTGAAGAAATGGTTAGAACTGTTTTTTTCAGATCTCATTTGATTTTTGGTTGTGTGCAATGGTGTACAGCATTCTTTTAAATATGGAGTACTGCTTTTAGTGTCTGCTTAAATCCACTGGATGTCATTTAAATTGCATTAAGAATAAATGGGTCTGGTAAGGTGTATTTCCACACAATACATTAGGTGAAAAACTAATCTCCCAGTTTTTTAATGACTTCAGAAAATATGTATCATTTCCAAATTTTCTTGCCATGGAATTGAACCAGTAAATTTTTCAATTCATCTCTAGATGAGGTTTTACTGCATTAGAAATTTTGTTTCAGCTTTAATTCAACACATGTGAAAACATTTTCAAAATAACAAAACTTAATAATCAGTTGCAGTCAAAGTTAAAAAAAAAACCAACAAACTTGTTTTCAGTAGGGTTTAGTTTCTCTCCATGATGATCTGTTTCTAATCTTTGTATTGCAATTAAAATAAGAAATATATAATTTTTTGGTATTTTAAATTTGCAGTACACTCAAGAATGTGAGTAGCCGCACAGAGTAAACAAGAAATCTGAAGCAAGCATTCTACACTAGGCTCTTCCTTCTGCTCCTTTCTGGGGCTCCCAGAGCCTGTTATCATTAAACAACTTTAAATTATGCAGAGGCTTTAAGGGGAATGAAAAGATGGAGTGAACTGGAGTCCCCATAGTGGGAAAATCCTGAGTTGTTTGGTGAAATACTGTGTGAGGTCATTACAGGAAAGCAAAGAATTTGCAATGAATTTGGATGAAATAAAAAAAAAAAAGCTTTATTTTAAATCCTTTACAATTTTAATGAGACTGTAGTTCATTTTTGAGAAGCACCAGTGTCACTTCCAACCAATTAGCCCCATGAAAAGCAATTAGAACAATGAGGTTTTAGACTCTTTTTTCCCTCCTACATTGTTTTTAAGGAGACTGACTCTAAAGTATTTAGGCATAGCTGCCCTCACTGTATCCATTATCACTCTTCTTTTCTCTTTTGTATTAGTGAATGTAAACCAAGACATTTTTAGCCTCCCTGGTTTTCATTCAGTTTTTCAAACAAAGTGGTAGTGACTAAACAGCTCTATCAGCCTCTCAAGGAGGCCAATTTAAGCATTGGCAACTTGCCATAAACATAAAAATACTATTTATTTATTTATTTACTAGGTGGGGGGCTAAGATGGAGCAAGTGCCCCTTTTAGTTTTCTTAAACAAAAAATTAAATTTGAATGAGTTTGAATCTTCTTCAATAATAAATAATTCTCTTTCAAATTTCAATATTAAATAATACCAATAATTACAAATATTGAAGGAGATTGCTAGGCTGAGTACCTAAATCCATTGTATGGTGGAAAGAAGGTATCAAGTTTTTTAATTACTATTTTTCTATCCAAGTAAGTAAAAAATCCCATTACATTTTTTGCATATTTTAGTGTAAAAAGCAATTCATATTATTATTGGTAGCATTCATACCTTATTTTAAGAAATATCTGTTTGATTTTCTATTTCCGAAGCTGAGTCAGTGTTAGAATTTAAGGTTGAAATGTGATTTTGAAGTTTTGTGTATGTAACTTTGCACCCAGTTTAGGCCCATGCCCCTGCTTTGCTCCTAGGTGTGACCCTGGTCTTGAAAGGCTCAGTTTTCAAGTCCTTGTTGCATTTATGGCTGGGCAGCATTTTCTGGTGGGACTTCACTTCATGGGGATAAAGTAATCCATCTCAATTTCTGAAAACAGTTTGCAAAAATTCCCACCTGATTTCTGAATGCAGCCCATCAACTGCATACTTGGATTGACACCTGGTAATCATTTTGTCATACTGTGAATTAAAAAACTGACACCTCAGTTGGTCTCTGGTTTTTATTTTCCAAACTGTAAATAATGGTGCTTTTTAAAAAGAATTCTTCTCAGTAGCACTGATATCATATTCATTTGCTTTCCTTCTATTTGCTTTTTCCCTGGTCAAAAATATTTGCATCTTAAACTGTGAAAATAAAAGTCCAGGGAATCAAAAAGGCATATGTTCATTCTAGGAGGATCATCTATGATGTTCATTTTTTAGCATAATTTTTAAGCAGTATGGTGCTTCCTTTGAAACACAAATCAGGGATTTTTGATGATTTAACAAAGTGCACAGTATGGAGGAGTGACTGATAAAAAACTTAGAAGCAGATGTGTGTCAGAATACAAGAAACCTTATGTATCATGGATAAGTTATAACAGGCATCCTTAGAGGAAAGTGATACACTGTTGATTTTAGGGTTTAGAAAAAGCATCCTGCTGGATTTTATTTAGGAGTTGATACAGCTGCACAGCCTGCAGACTGTGGACTGGTCCCCATTCTGTTGGAATAAGTGAGACATCTTTAAGTATTACCTGGACCCCACTTTCCCAGGTCGGCTCTGCCATGGGGATCTGCACTATGCCCATAGACTCAATCTTAATGAAATTGAGCTGATATTTCAGTGTATTTCTTGGAGCAAGGAAAGATGCTTACTGTGTGCTTTGTTGTGCTGCCTAAAATAATGACCAGAAAAAAATTACCCCAAGGTGGAGTGAGTGACAACAATTTGTTCTTCTAGCAAGTCACTGATTTCTGTCTTCTTACTGGAATGAAAATTATGTAATTCTCAAGGTTAGTGCTCACAAACTACGATTCCATAACAAAAGCAGAATTTAATGAAGGATTTCAAGGATTTCATGCTTTATGGAGACAAAACTTTGTGACAAGTTGTCCTGAGATGTTTGTCAGGTTGCAAAGCTGTGCTGCTTCTGATGGCCAAACATTCAGGTGTAGGTTAATACCTTAATAAAGCAAGGTATTACCTTATGTTGCATGGGTGCGCCTTTGGCTCAGAGTGGAAGCTGGGGATGGTATTTTGTGCTGGAAGAAGGCATAGATAGTTTTGGGGGGGAGATTGTTTCTGGGGGATTTGAGCTCCATGCTTATGTACCTACAGCAGCCCATGCCTTGATAGGGAATTTCCAAATTGCATTCTAGGGGACACTACTTCTGTAGTGTGCTGACTCCAAGAGTCACAGATAAAAGGAAAAGTTTGATGCTTCCTAGTGAGTCAAAAAAATGCTGCCTTTATGGGTTCAGTGATGGTAAAACAGCACCAGGGTTGCGCAGTGCTGTAAAGGATGCGTGAGATGAGAGACAGCCTGGTTACTGCTGCTCTGGTCTGACCATGGAGAGTTCAAGCCAGCTCCTTTTTATGCCAATATGTTGCTTTACTCATTGTGAAATCATGATGATAACCCTGCTTCTGACAAAATAATATGTTAGGTTGTTTGCTCTCATACTGAGTATGTCACCATTTTCAGTTTTTCAGGAAGGTATTGCTCCTCAGGGTCAAATCTAACTAAGGCAGTCATTTTCTTGATATTCTGCTTCACTTAGAAGTCTCCATTGTATTTTTTGCTGGAGTCAGTATGTTTTAATATTTTTTTTTCCTTACCTATTCAATCACATTGATAGTTTTATTTAACTTTTGTTGATTTTACCCAAAATGAGGTGTGGCTTGTGTCTTGGTTCATATATACTTGGTTTGAAGGGTGGGTGGATACCTGTCTGGATGACAGATGTTACAAAGATAAACTACTGTCATGTGCCCTAATATTGTTTCTGAAGATGATTAATCAAATGATTAGCAGAACTGTCAGAATTGGCTTATATTTAGTTCCTCTAGAAAGCCTTTTTTAGCCACTGACTTGTCTTTCTTTAATTCTTAACTGGTAACCTCTCCTATTCCTGTGGGGAGACAAAGTAGAGATCTCTGCTTCCCAGGAGGTAATTTTTGAGGGTAGTTTTTGAGGCATAACTTCTTTACCTTTAAAGAAGAGTAATGAGAAAAATGTCAGTGCAAAGGATTTCCTAAAGTAAAATTTGATAAAAAATTATTACAGAAGAACTTATGAAATAAAATTTTTTGATACATTGACCTGTAGAAGTATTTTCTTGGAAATACTTGCTTTTTAATGATTAAAGATATGGTTGGCTATTTGGTTAGTTTGTGCTGTTTCATGTGGAACTTTAACTGGCCTGCCTTAAAATAATTCCTGGTCTGAAGTTTGTCTTGGAAATATAATGTTTTCTGTATTAATGTCAATAATTAGTTGGACATATGATAAGTGTTAGTTCACAAAGGTGACTGTGTATTTTCAGATATGTGTTTGTTAGTTTAAAAGAAAAAGTAGTCACAATTTAAAGACAATGGAGCTTTTGATGTCTTGTTTTAGTGGTTAAACCTTACATACTTGTTCTGGAGGAAGGATATGAATGGAAGTAGATTTTTAGAGACAAAACTAAACAGAAATTTGTGAGCAAAATTGGATTTTTTATTTACTTTTTAAAATGCGTTTTGTTTCTGAGTTTCATACAGTCGTGAAAACGTGAAAGGTTTAACTGAGAGTCGTAGAGAAGCTTTGGAAAATGAATGAATTCCTCTTCCTTCTAATGACAGATTATAAAGGTGGTTTAATCTTACACTGTGAGTGAGTGTTCTCCTGGCAGGTTCTCATGTGGACAGATTAGGCATCCATCTGAGACACTGTTATCATATTGATTCCTTCCCTTGGAAGAATGCAGGCTTTTACTCATGGCAGAGATGATTCCAAGGGGCTTGCTGAGATTACATCTTGCATGGGAGTTTTAGCTGGGATTAGGTTACATGGGAGTGACAGTTTTGAGCAGGCATGGTTCAGGTGGTGCTGCAGGAAAGGAGGAGCTCTGCTCAAGGGGGAAAGCTGACTACACTCAGGTAGAAAGCAGCTCCAGGGAATTCCTCAGATTATGTTCTTGAACAGTGCATGTGTGCATAGAGAGTAATATCAGAAAATTGCAGCTGATTTATGTTCTCAGAGAATAGGCAGTTGTGTATAAACCACCCCCATGTCTGAGTGCTTCAAAACCAAGTGGCATCTCAGATCACTTTTAACAGCATGTTCATTGATGGGCAAAGGGCAAATGTTTCCTGAGCCAGACTTGATTCATGTCTGTAGTGCTGTGGCACTCACTCCTATTCAGACAGATTTCATGGATAAATCAAAATCTTATGTAAAACTCAGAAATGAATATTTTTGTATAAATTTTCCACTATATGTTAGCATAAATAGATTTTTACTTAAGATGACATTCCTGCTTGAAGCAGTGCTGACTTCAGAGTTAGATTAGGCTTGTTTGGACTGAGATATTTTACCAAGAACTCGGAGTATATGGTGAATTAAATTTATAGACACATATAGACAGGTAGTACAGAAGTGGGAATACTTTATGCATTTTTCTATCTGCCTATTCCAGCAAAGGTGAAGCAAAGTTTCAGAAGTTATAAAAAAGTACCAGATGTAGCTGAAAGGTCTTTGCTGGCATCACAAGTTAAATTTAAATGAGTCTTCTCAGCAGGAGAACTTGGGGCTTGTATCAAAGAGACTTTAGTTCATCAGCAGTCAGTCAGGAACAGGGAATTTAAGAATCACTCTTACCTGTATATCTTGCATATCTACAGATCATTAAATGCCCTTTTTCTATGTGACATTGAGCTGCTGTGAAGGGAATTTTGCGCAGAACTTCCTGGTGACGCCACAAGTGCTAATACACTTTGGGATGTGAATTTATTAGAGAAGTCAGAAGAACCCCATGAATGAACCTCTTTTCTCTATTTGCAAACCCTGAATTTTGTCTTCTCTCCTTAATTTTTCCCTTTAGATTTCTAATAACACTGTACTGGCCAACTCTGTAGTACTACTTAGTGTCTGCTAAGATCTCAGATCACAGATGATAGTAACTAATTCAGTGTCATCCAGCTATAAGGCTGTTATTAGGCTGTAGCAATTTTGCAGTAATTATCAACTGGAATCTGTTACCTAAGGAAGAGCTTTACATTCCTTTATCAATAGCCTGCCTTGTCCATTTTCTTACCTTCATACCACAGAAATCAAAGGAACTTGCAAGGTTCTTTAATATTTTATAGGAGAGTAAGACATTCCAATTAATCTTAGCTTGTTATTTTATAGCCATGTGATATAAATAACCAAAAAATACCTCTAAAAAAGCAGAAATTATGCATGAGAAAGGAGAGACAGAATAGTATATGGGAAGTACAAACTGGTCTAAGTGTACTGGTGCTTCTGTGGAGGATGCTCCTGCCCTTTCCTTGACTCCTGGGTCCTTTTTGCCATTATTAGTACTCATGCTCAGCCTGCAGATCTGGCTGAACATAACCCTTACCAAAAAAATAAAAAGATTGCTGTGTTGAATCAATGAGTTTATCCAGCTCACCAGCTGCAAAAAGTACATTGAAGCCAAAAAAGGTCAATGATGAGAACTGCAGTGTGTGCATGGGAGGCTCAGGGAGAGGGGGCATAGGAAGGCAGGGTGTCCACTTGTGCAGAAGAGCAGATAAACTGAAGGCAATTATAAAACTGTGTCCACTGGCATCCAGTGAAATATTCAGAGTTACTGCATGTTGGTGCTGGTTTAGGAAGATGCTGCTAAAACAAACAAAACATAGTCCAAGGAGTTTGGATTTCTAATGTGTTCAACCAGTCAGGAGGGTTTTGTTTCCTGTAAACAGTCCACTAACATTAGGTCTTTGGATTTTACCTACATAACCCATTCTTTAAAGGTCAAATACAAATTTACCCTGTCATGTCTTTACTGATTCAGCATAACAAAAATGGCTTTTTCCCATCATTGCCAGCTGTAAATCATTCAGACTAGTCTCTCTTTGGATAGATTTCAGTTGTCATTTCTTATATATAGCACTTGAAAAATTATTTCTAACCAGAAGTTGAACTTCAGTAACAAAGTGCCTATTCATTAGACATGATATTTCCTGGATATCAGAAGGGTATCTGCAATAGCCTTTTATCAAAGAAAAGATAAGATTCCTCCTTTCCCTGTGACTGAGCCAACCCCAGCAAGGAGCAAAAAGGGGAGTTCTGTAAGAGAGTTTTGTATCCTGTTCCAGGTAGTTAAGTCAATTGCTTTTCAGTTGGCATTAATAAAACATTTCTTTCAGTGGTAGATTAATCCCTGGCAACAGATGTCTTTACGTAGAAATGCATTCAATATTTTAAAGTTTAAATGTATTAAAGATGCTTACACTTGAACTAGGATTGGATTTAAGTATCCATTATTTTAAACACAGAGGAAGTTTTTTGATTTCACAATCATAAATATGTACAGACTTTTCAGGGAAAACTGAGCAACACAATGAGTGAAGTGTCAAAGTAGAGGGAAATAGAATTAGTTCTACATAATGGGCCATTCCAATTGTAGAAAAGAGGATTTGAAACTTAAACAAGCTAAAAATATATAAATGAGTGACAGCCATTGGTCTGCTCTAATTTACATTCCAAAAGGTGACCTACAGTTTAAAGCCTTGGTCCTGCAGAACTCAATACAAACGATAGAGCTTACAGCAAACTCCCTAGCTTGCCATGACAGTCCCCTAACATGGAAGAGAAAAAGACATCTGAGATGATGAAAACTCACAAGTGCTTCATTACAACACTGAATTTTATAGGTCTTCCAAATAACAAAAAATGTTTTAGGAAAAAACGCAGTTTACACAGATTTCTTTATTTACTGATTCTTTTATCTTAATGTGACAGAATTTAGTCTGATGTTAGAGGTTTAAAAATAGTCTTGAGAATTGCAGTTAAATTGTTTTGCTTAGATGTGTGAAACCAACACTCAGCTCATGGTATTTGGCAAGTCTGTAGGCATGAATTTTGCATGAGATTATCACATGTGTTCTTACAAGAGATGACCAAATGGTTGTTGTGGTTTTCTTTTCAAGTGGTTTGATTTAGTCATTGTTTACTTACTAATGAATCTTTCCCCAGTGCTTGTATTAAATTGTATTTATGTATATTGCATGTATGAATAACTGTTTTTAGCAGGGAGTGTCTGTAAGGAATGCAACAGAGACAGAATTTTTGTAGAGGAAAAAAAAAATCACAACAGAGAAGGTCAGCAGAATGCAGTGACCTCCATCCCCAGCCCAGCACTGGCAGGAGCAGGAGGAGGCAGGTTCTGTCCAGCAGGGCACAGTGGCCAGCAGGGGCAGGGGAGGGCTCACATGTGGCTCTTGTGCCTGGCTGTGGGTTGCAGTGTGTGCCCAGCCATAGCAGAGGCACTCAAAAGGCACAAAGCATCTTCTGTGCCTTCAGTCCCACCATGTATTTTCCCATTCTTTCTTTGCTGTTTGAGCTCTTTAAGGATTCTGTAAAATTTTCAAGGTAAAAATCAATCCATACCTACCTTGCAAATACTTCTTTGTGAATGGGTTGTAGTTAAGTCTGGATAGAGTCTTATCTGTGTTGACTTAAATCTCATTTTTTATCCTTAAGATGTCCCTCATGACAGTTTATATTTCTAGACACCATGTACATCCACCTCCAATCAGTGTGTAAATAACACTCTTCATTGCCTCTGAATGTAGTAACAGTGCAAGGATGTCTTAAGTAGCATAAGTGGGTTTAATCATAATATTGGGGGATAGCAGAGGAAGAACTCTCAGAAACGTGTTATAGTGCAGATGTAGGGACAGTGTTCACTTACATTTTCTTTCACCTATCTATTTGCAAAGTGCAGTCAGCACAAATTCTACTTCACTGTGGTTGGGAGATCTAAATGTAAATGCTGCTTCATTTTCTTTTTCTCCCCCTTGATTTTCCACTGTGTCTTGTAAAATATTCATCCCTACTGTAATTACACTGAAGTTTATTTCGTACACTATTTTGTTATTTGGATGAGAAAGCCTGCAAATTTGAGTTAGTCTGCTATAGCTGCTTCATCACAGAATCATAGGATGGTTTGGGTTGGAAGGAACCCTCAAAGGCCTTGTCATTCCTTGTCCCTCTGCCATGGGCAGGGATGTCATCTCCCCTCCACCTACCTCCTTCCCTTCAGTTGCATGTGCTCATTTTCCAAGCTTCTGGATTCCTCTTGGGGGGGTCATTTCAGTAAAAATATAACCTTACATATTATTTCATATTGTTTTATAGTTGTTACTTCTTATGTTTGGTTTCTTGTGCTACTCCCTAGACATTAATTCTTTTGTTACTAATATCACTTGCCTTTCATTAATTTGATTTCACCAGTGACAGACAGGTAGAAAAAATAAATAAATGGAAAGGAGGATCACTTCTAGGATAGGTCAAATTTTAGGCCTCGGTCTTAAAAAAAAACAAACCCACAACAAACAACAAACCACCTCCCTATAATTCTGTGAAGACATTACAGTCTAACAAGTTAACAGTGTAAATGTTTATTTAACAAATAGTTTTTTAAAAACTTGTCACTGACCCAGTATGATAAATAACCAAGGCTGGATTAATTTAAAAACTGGATCCAGCCATAAGCCACAGGTCATAAGAAGTTTATGTGAAGAATGCAAAGCCGTAGTCTCAGGCACTTGCACTGTGGAGCTTACAAGCTGCAGGATCTTGCTCTTACAAAGTTTTGACTGGATTTTGTTATATACACAACTGGGGAGTGCTCCAGAAGCATTAACATCAGCACTTTAGTTGGGATTGTGTTGCATGTGCCAAAATGTCTTCCTGTTTCCAACATTTTTAATTTTAGTTTGGCAGTGGGAAGACATACGGGGCCCATGGTATCGCTGTCACTGGCCAGAGGAGATGAAATCAGGAGAAAGAAGTGGTTAGCCTTCCACTAATGTTTGAATTAAAGCTGGTCTGATTAAGTTAAGTTTAAAATGACTGTTCTAAACCAAGAACTTGTTCTGTAGTACAGGGTGAGTCTGTGTCTGCTGGGAACGTCCCTGGAATGTGCCTTGGAAGGAATGGAATGAAATGTTCTCTGTCTCCTGGAGGGCTGCTGAAATGGGCCCTATCTTGGAGCCACTTAGACCAGTGAGCTTTAGAAAACCTGCCTGCAGTTGTTCTTTAAAGACAAAGTGCACTGGGTTTGTGTATCTCAATCCAAGTTTACGAGCACAAAATCTCTACTGAGAAGTCCCTCGTCTGCTCTGACTCCCAGCCATGATAGGTTGTGCAGTGTGTGTGTGAATAAGGCAGATCCATTCTGTGCACAAATAGGGTGATGTGTGCTCTTCAATGCAAACATGCAGTTGCATTCTAAAGGGAATGCAAACTTTATTTTTTTCTGTGATAATGCCTACTAAGTCCTTACATATTATATATTGTTTTTCTCACAGTCGTGCTTGATGGGGAATTTGGAAGTCAGGATGCTAGGAAAATTAATTCTTTCAAATCCTCTCTTAAAGAGCAAATTGAAGAAGACTATCTGCCCCTTTTCCCTCCACTCCCAAAAGCAATTTATTTATGGGAAAACAAACACGTTACTGTTCCACTGTGGACTGTATCACCACTTGATGTTTTATGTGCCTCAATTGTTGTGTTTTCAGATTGCAAGCCCCAAGGGGCAGGGACCATGTCTTCTTTTGTTTGCACAGCCCTGAGCCTACTGTCAGCACTCCATAAATAAGAAGTAATTATAGTGTAATGCACCCATGTATTTTGAAAGCTTGGATCTGCTCCTGTTGAAATCCAAGGAAATTTTTCCCCTCTTACTTCAGGGACAAAGGATAACATACTGTATTAACTAGAGGATTTTTTTTACATTGAGAGAGAGTGTTTATGTGAGGAAAATAGACTCAAAAACTATAATGCATCCTTTTGATTATGTTAAATGCATATATAGGAGCTGTTGTGAATTACAAATACTGTTTCAAAAGATGATAACCAGTTTTCCAGTGCTAACGACTTAGCTTATTAATGCGACAGTAAAATAAGAAATGGAACTGCTCCCAACTATGGAAAATTGTAATTAGAATGGAAAATTCCATCATTCTACTCAGTAGACACAAAGGTTTTTCTGAGTGCAAGGAGTGCAGAGAATACTAGAACAAGAATGAGAAACCTGTTTTGAGCTACCATGTAATCTGAAAGGCACACCATTTTTTTAATATATGTGAAACATACTTTAATGCTGAGACCTTGTGTGTTAAGGTTCTGCCTGAAGTGAAGTTTTACGGCCAATTTATAAGGTCTTGCAAACAGGAGTTTACAGTGGAAACAGTGACTCTTACCTTAATTGTAGCAATGTCAATAGCATTGCTGTAATGAGCATCTGGCTGCATTCCATCTGTTGACCACACCAATGGGTTTTGTGCATCATAAAAGAAGTGTTTCCCCTCCATATTTGATTTTCCACGTGTCAATCCCTCCTACATGCCCCAGTCCTCTCAGTTTATTGGGATCCCAGCACGTGAGCCATGTGAGTGGGAGATGGGGGTTTCTCCCACGACAGACACAGCCCAGCCCAGCAGGCTCTTGCTTTTTCAGCTGCCTGAGCTGCCCCTGTCACTTCCCCACTGCCATCAATGTCCCACTGCATGAACTTGGCTGTCAGTTTCCTGCAGCACATCAGGTTATGGGTTTGGAGAGAAGAAGCAGCACCGTGCAGTAAATGCTTGAGCCCTTGCAGCCGGAGAGCATGAGACAAGGTCAAAAGAATGAATTTCATGTTTAGCACATAAGACTTGGCAGAGACTGTTACTGGGATGTGCTTGGAGGCTGCTTACATGTGCATTTGTCCAAGCTGTGTTTTTAAAAATGTTACAAAAATCAAACTGTGTAATTTTAAAATGATACTTTTAAGTCACCTCATTACTTCTTTAATCAAAATAATAATTGAATACATGTCCCTACTAAATTAGGTAAATAATTTGGAATAAAATATATTTCATATGAAATACAATTAAAATATTTTTGTATGAAAGTCCAGATGTGCATGTAAGGTTTCACAGCAGTACAAGCAGCTGCTTTTCTTCTTCAAAGGTATTTTCTCCTGTTACTACAACTTTAAGAGGTGATCTCTTCCAATATCAATGGCTCTTCCACTTCCCTCAAAGTGAGATGCTATGAATATCCAATCTGTTTAATGCAATGGCTCACTTTTAGCTTATTCATGTTTGGGGCCTGATGCACTCTAGTCTGGGAACAGAGACAGTTTATAGTGACCTGCCTCTCTTACAGACCCATATCTGTATTCTAATATACACAACTTGGCTTCCTGAGTGTGGGAGAAAGAAAGTAGAAGTGCTGTATGTGTTTGGTGTCCTCTCCTGGTTTTGTCAGCATTTATTCCCCATAGTTTAGCAGATTACACCATCATTTTCTCTCTCATATTTCTCAAGGTGAGGGGAAGCTCTGTACAAATCTGAAAACTCACCACCGTGTCTCCCTTTAAATCCCTAATAATTATCCTTAAAGGCTATTCGCTTCTGTCTGACTAAAGAGAGTCAAGTGATGAGCAAAGCTGATAAATATTCAGATCAGGGCTGTATCTCCTATTTATATCACCTTTTTTGTTTCTTTGTAATTTTATCTGAAGTGGTAAAAATGCGGACAAAAGGGGCTGAAGTCCTTGAATGGATAATAGGTACAATTGTAATGGAAATGACTAATTCTGAATGTTATGATCTGTGTGATTTTGAATTTTCACTTTCAGTAAATCAAAGGGCATCACAAATCAGGAGATGTGCACTCAGGGAAGTTTATTGAAAGTAATTCTATAAAATAGCAGTTCTTGCCCATTGTTGTGCAGATCCTTTTGTGGGGGGGAGAGAGGGTAGGGGAAATTTTACCCCACAATATCTTAGGACTGTGACAGTCTTTGGAGAGCTGGGAAAGCTAATCCTCACCCTTAGAGCCATTGCATTCTCCTGCTCTGAAGCAAATGATTTCCCACCTTCCTTAAAACGTTTTAATTATTACTTCTGGCTGCATGAGGCAAATAGAAGCTTCATCTGAATATCCCTTCCAGAAGCCATGATTACCCAATAGACTTCACCTTTTTTGTTTTCTTGATTTTTTTGTATGCATGTGTAGAAATAGTAGTATTTCTAAAAGTGTAATTTGCTAGGAGTCACTTAGTTTTGCTGTTTAGGCCTTTTGTCTCTGAGGGATAGTTTTTTCACTTGTTCATTGTAGTTTGTATGTTGTAGGCACCCTAAATGTTTGCTCACAACAAAAGATAAGTCAGTTCTTATCTAATAAACCATAGAAGGACTACTAATTTTTGAAATGTCAGAGGAATACTATAATCATAGCTGTCCTTTTTACAGGTAGGTGAATAATTCCTCTCAGTGCAAAACATGGACTCAGGAAAGGGCTTTTGAAACAAGAGGCTGAGCTTGGTCAGTTGAGATTCCCAATTTAATGAGGCCTTGGCTTTGCTGTGTGCCCTGTAGGTAAATCCTGTGCAGTCCTAGCAGAGCTGTAAACGTGTAGATTAGATTATGTTGCTTGGTCCTGGATCATTTTGTGCCTCCTCTAAGTGATGTCTCCCACATCACTTAGGAGTGAATTTAGGAGTGAATTTAGAATTAAAAAGTGGAATTGATTTTTTTTTTCCAATTTGTATATGCCTGCCTCACAACTGCTGACAATAACACTGAAAATACAGAGGACTAACCAAGCAAGTACAAGGCCTTGGGAAAGTTAGTTCATGAAAGGGTTCCACAGATCTTGGCTGATGATTTTCTTTGTAAACCAATCTGTGATTGTTGCTTTTGCTTTCACCCTATATTTAGAAGTAATAATAAAAAAGATATTCCAGTGATCAAAAGCAGAATAAGAAAAGAGGGCATATATCTAATGTGCATCGTATTGACTTAAAAGATGCTTCGTGTGTTTAGAGAGAATTAAAAAAACATGGTATTGCTGTGTATAGTGGCTTTCATTTCCCCTGTTCTAAGCACTTCCATGGTATCCTATCTGTCATATTTGTGTTCTTACATACCTCAGTCAAGTATTGTTGTTTGCTGCCTGAAGGTCTCAGACACACCAGTTCAAAGTTGGCTTATTTATTTATTTATTTGCTTATTTTCCTTGATGTGTTCAGAGTAGATAAGTATCCAAAGAATCAAAGACTTAGATGCTTATTTTCATAGCCAATGGTTTTGGAATCTTTGAGGATATATCTCTTGGAACAACAATAAAGAAATTTAATTTTATTGGAGCCAAAACATTTTTCAAATGTTGGTAATTAAACTGAGTCCACAAAAAGGCTGGGATATTAATAACAAGGGTGGATATTTCAATATTAGGAGAGATGGCAGATTGCAAGATTCATGTTTAGGTATGTGGTTCAAAACTACCATAGTTATACCTTTAACCTACAAACTGTCATATTTTAAATTATAAGCCCTACATAACCAGGGCATGCCAGTGGCCTTTTTGTTCTTTGCTGCAGTATAACAGAGGAAGCTACAGGGGCAGGAGGGGGCAGGGGGCTTTTTCCAGTGATATTTGGCAAAGTGAGAGCAGGAACAGAGAATGTGGAAATCAGAAATACACTCAGGCAGGAAGCAGAATTTAAAGGAGTCTGATGAGTGAAGGAAGAGTAAAAATCAAACAAAACTATCAGTCATGTCTGTAGAAGAAAATAGGGGATGAAATGCTCAGAAGCACTGTCATGACATTCATGGACTGAAAATTGTAGATTGCCACTTAGGATGACTGGAAAACTGCAGTGGAGCTGATTGCAGCATGTATTTCACACACACACAAAATTATTGGGGCAGATAAGAGAGAAATCTGCAACAGGAAAGAATCGAGCATCAAACAATTGTAGTGGATTCTGAAACTTTCACTTAAGATACACTGTTCCAGCTAAAAATTCTGTGTCTGTTGAAGGAATCACTGGAAGACATGTGATGCATGATGACCTGGAGGTTCTTTATCAGTGCTTTTCTCATGGCTTTAGCCATGAGGGTAATTACACAGAGGCACAGGACCTGGAGAAGTGTTAATTTTGCTATAAGAACAGTGGATTGAGCTTGCTCGCCACCCACACACTGCTGTCCTCCAGGATCAAGACTTTCCTCTGGAAGCTCATGCACAAACACATACTCAATACTTAGTTTTTATATGCCTGTTCATAGTTTTTAATACGCAGTATAAGGGAGATGTGATCAATTCTACACTTGTGGTTAGTTCTAATTTCAGTTAGAATCAGCAGGTGATATGAAAATGTTCATAACACCATGTTTAGATGACTGATGCAGTCCCTTTTTCATCTCAAAAATTATAAACCTGAGAGCAAAACAAACTCTGTGTGTGTGAAACAGGAGCAAGAGCAGAGGAGTGAGGAGGAAACTGCATTGCCCAGCTGCAGCTTTGCAGTGGGAGGTGGAGAAGGTCTGGCCTCGTGCCTTCCCAAAGGAGAAGGAGCAGTGGTGGAAGGCCAGCAGCCCCATTCTGATCTGATCTCAGCTCCTTGGTGTGTAGGATAAGGGACCTGCACAGGCATGACTGTGAAGAAGGTGACTGAAGTGCAGCCTTCTCTTCTCCAGGTAGACCTCTGCACTAGTTTGGGAGCATAACTTCTATCCCAGAATTAAAAAATAGTTGAATGCATTCCTAGTCAGTAGGAGATCAGTTTGTGGAATGAAGGGGCTTTGGTGGTGTAATATTTCAGCTGGTCCCCACCAGAGCTGAGGAGGTAATTATCACTGTTACTGTTTGCCAGGGTGACAACAGAGGGGGTCCAAAATGCTTTTTCTGTCTGATAATGTGCTTAACTAGCTTTCAATGAAGTTGCACATCATGGTTCATCGCCCTTGAATTTTTTTGAGGACCCTAAGTTACTGGTTTAGTGACTAGCAGCAATGTATCAGTGCAGATCAGCAGCAGATAATTTAGTCTGATCTTGTTTGATTTTATGGGTCTCCTAAAAACTTTGTTTCCACATACCAGCAGCTTAACAGACAGACATATGATTTCAAGCTGCTAAACTTCAAGGCTTGTTGTAGATGGGGCAAGAATGCATGGTGGAAGAAAAAAAAAGGTGGAATTAATGCTGGGAAAGAATTATCTGGCTTATACTCTGGTGCCTTTCATTTTCAGACACACTGAATATTATACATTTCTGCATCTGTTTGTGGTACAAAAAACCAAAAATGAGATGACTAAATTTTAATAAATAAAAATGTTTTCATGTGTATGTGGTTCTCCAAGGTCCTCTAAAAAGAAAAGAGAAAGTTCTTTACAATCTAAATATAACTCAATATCTACAGTGATTCTCAAAGTTGTTATTATTTAAAAGTAACCTTTTTAGAAATAAGGACATATCTTTCAAATACTTAATAAATACAGAATATCAGTGGACTTAGCTGGGCTTTCAGACTCTGTTGATCTCAAGGTGTAACCAAATGGGTTAAAATGTAGCTTGGACTTTTTACCTTGGAAGTGAGAAAACCCAAGGCTTTTGTGTTTTTACTTCATTCATAGAGTTAGAAAAACTCTTGTACCTAAGCAATTTACAAAAAATGGAGTCCAAGGAAGATGAAATATATTTGTATTTTTGTGAGTTGTCTTTGTCCTAAGAGATTAGATTATACTCTTATTGAGTTCAACAGACATTGTGCGCAACCATTTTTTTGTTAGCAAATAAATCTGATTTTTAAATATCTTGTATTTTAATCTTAAAATCACATGTTGAAAAATGACAACTATTTATATTTCAAATGTCTCTAATTCCTGCCACTTCTTCTACTTAGTTGTTTTTCTCTTATAGTAAGAATTCACATTCAATATAGTAAATAATAGCATTACTTTAATTTTAGGCAGGATTAATTTGAATCAAATTTAATGGTGGGGGTGTGTGTAGAAGGAGCCAAACTACTGTAACAGAGATCTGTCTGGTATTAACTAGGGATTGCAGGGTCTCACTTTTATGTGCCTAAGAGCCTGATGTATTTATGGAGTGTAGGATAGTGGGTCGTTTCCTTCGAGCTTTTTTTACAGTTTGACAAGGTATTACTGGTAGGAGCAGGTATTTCCTAGATGCAGAGTAGGAAATGCTGCTAATACAGTTAATAACCCACCTAACAGAGGGAAAAAAATGAAAAGGAAATGCTTTAAGGGCCCTCGTGGTCCACTGTAGTATTAAACACATGGCAGCCCATGGCCTCCAAATAAAATGTTACAATTTGGGTGTGATGTCACTGGTCAATTATTTGAGTGTGGCAGTGATAGTGATAGCACACCTATGAAAACTGGAATTCCTCCAGCTGGCTTTGAGGGTGTCATGTCCAATCCATCAGTGTCAGCTGAGAGTCAACCATTACCTTTTCCATCAAACCATAAAAGCAAGTTTTACCTTCTCTGCTAAGTGTGAGGGTGTTGTTCAAGCAGCCCATTCTTTTTAGGTGTTATGGGGATAGTTTATGCATTATGTTCCTCTGTGAGGACTTTGATTGCTTCTTCAATCAGAATCAGTATCTGGTGTTAATTGCTGCTATTAATTTGTTCTCTTTTCAATAAATTTAAACTTCATATAATAAATTGTAAGGAAGAGCAATTATATTTCAATTTTTAAAGTGAATTATGAAGACCTGTACATAAGTTATCTGGTATTTATTTATTGATTTATTTGTATTGTCCTGGTCTGTGACAAATTGTGTCCCTAATTTCACCATGGACACTAATCTAGTAGAAGATATTAGAAGAAAAAACATTGTTATGATAGATTTAGATGTATTTAATGAGCTGCCAATACTGTAGCTTGAAGGTGCTATTTTTGTTTTTCTTTTACTGAATAGAAGGATGCAATAATTTTTTATTTCTATCATTATTAAGAAGAAGAATATCAAAATTGTATAAATACATGGCAATTTAAATCAATATGTGAAAAATATATAAAAACCCTAATAATCAATACAATTTGTTAATAGGAATTTTAACTATATTTATTGTTCTGCTGAGTTTTAGAAGAGTTTTTCTGCCACTTTGACATCATTACTAAACAAGATTTTCCACATCTTTTTTATTTTATAATTGCAGCACTTCAGAATTTCCTTTCTGACAGCAGAAAGAAAGAAATTAAATAAGTCATCACAGTAAAGCAGTAGTATGAAGTTTATTTGTCTGCATTCTATATTCCCAGTTTACAGTCCTGCCTAGTTATCCTTTCTTCTTTTAAAGGTTGTCTGACCTTTCCCATAAAGAAATCCTTTCTTTTAGCTGATAATTTTATAAAATTACTTGGGACACTTGCCAAGTGAGGTATCTGTCTGAAGAGTTTATGCTCTACACAAATGGTTCCAGGTGCTGAACTGGAAAGTCTCAGCTATTTCCAACACAGAGAATAAAGGAAAAAAAACCCCAAAAAACAAAAAAGACCCCAACAGACTTGTAAATAATGCTTGTTTTAAAGGATTTATTGATCCAGTTGCTCAACACCTGCCCTGAGTGTTAGCACTTGCACGGTATTAATTTCATGGATATATTTTCTGTTGTCCAAGAAAATGTTTGTTAAATTTGATTACTAGAGAAGAATTGGGCTTTCTGTGAGATTCTTAGGGAATTCATCTGCATATGAAAGAAAGGATAATTCAGCTTTGAGGTGAGCTAGAGCTGAGGTACCTGTGCAAACAGGTGGGAATAATGGTTGGGCCTTCAGGAGACAAGGAGGAAGCTGCTAAACTCTGCAGGAGAGGGTGGGGAGATGGAATTGGAGGAAAAAAATGATTGAAGATGGAGGGAACATGGGAACTGACAGAGCAAAATCCCTAATGGTAGAAACTGAAGGGTCTGGAGAGATGAGGACAAGTGCAAGTGGACCAAAGAGTGGACATTGTGAGTCAGATAAATGGATGCAATAATGTCACAGTAAGGATGCCCTAGAAAAGCCTGAATGAATAAATTTATGTGTTTGACATTTGTTTCTGAGCAACATTCAGTTAACCACTTTGAAGAAACCATGGATCAAACATCTTGGCTAGTCGGCCATAGGCCTGATGTTTCTTCTGTGTACTGATTGAGGCAGGAGTCCTGGGGAAAAACAAAATATGCAGAATTAATGGCTGTATCATAACTAATATCTAATAAGGTTCAAAATTCAAACTGAAGAGATTATCTCAGTTCTGGAAATTTTTTACATTTTGCTTGTTCCAAGTCATAAGCTGATAATGCAGTTATACCATAGCAGTTTTTCTTGTGTGGGGAGAACATATGAAGTAGATTGTGTGCAAGATAGAAAAATGTGATGAATGCCTAGGCTTTAATTGTATTATGCAGTTAACATTAGGTAGGTAGTAGAAAGGAAGATCAACTTTTCAACATCTTTTTAATTGTTAAAATATTTACTTGTTCATCCCTGCAAGAGGTTAAATATACAACAAGAGATCTGCTAATTAACAAAAGCTGTAATGTGTTTCATCTTCAGTATGTATCTCTGTATCAGTCAGCTTCTAATATTTTTAATAATTATTTAGTAATCAGTTGCACTGTTCTGCTAAGACAGTTTCCTTCAGTGAGCTGCATGGCCTGACAGCTTTTTCTACAGAACCTAAATGTGTCAACATTGGCAAACTGTTCTGTCACTTTTTTTTTTAAATCTACAGCATAAAATCTTGAACTCAGAAAAGCAAAGTAAATAAAACAAATAGGCTAAAAGAGACAGCTGTGTGCTTTTGTGAAGAGAAACAGTAACAGGGGATAAATCAGAAAGCTGAGGATGACGTGCTGCAAATAAACCTTAGTGCATATGACAGTTCTCTGTTTAGGATTTTCTCATAAAGGTTCAAGGTATAAAAACTTAAAGATGGAATAGAGTACTGCCAGAATATCTGACTTTTCCTGTAGACAACTTTTTGAGGCGATGGAAGTATTTAGTTTATCTAAATATGTAGAATTTATTGTCCAAGAAGACAAGGTCCATGCATGAGCAATGTTTACAAAACAGTGGATGTCAGACTCCACAATGGGGTTTTTATTTGACAGAATCTGGTCAGTAAGGTGGTGCATAGAGTAAACATGATGGAATGGAAGGGAATTCAAGAATCCTTTTTGTGAGTCTGGTGCAGAAGTCTGAAATCTGTAGTAACCAGGAACCACAGCTTCTCTTCTGGAAAGTTAGAGAGTATCTGGTTATTCAGAAAACTGATGCCAAGGTGCTTGCACTTGCTTTGGGAAATCTGTGTATTCCCAGAAATATTAATTTCATGTCATCAGTGCAGTGTCGTGCACTAAAAGAGGTATAAAGTGTAATACACTGCAAGCTATTTCATAAATCTGCGAGTTATGTTTGTAGGGTTGTTTTTGTGGTTTATTGTTTTTGGTTTTTTTTCTGAATAAGGAGATGAGCATTTATCCTTATGTAAGAAACCAAAGGTTTATCTTAAGCAGGAGCTATAATTCTGGAGTTAAAAACAGGAAATGTGTCTCTCTGAATTTCAGCAGAGGTTGAGAAAACCTTCAGCAATGTTTTCCTTTTCCCATTACTGTTGTCACAGGCTGTGTAGGACCTGTTTTAAAGCTAAGTACATCTGTCTAAATCTTCTATTGTTAAAGCCTGCAGTTCTTCTTGCCATATGATTATTTTCAAACTTCTCTGCACAGATTAGATGCTGCTTAAGCACTGTGTGCAGCACCAACTGGAAATGTTATTAAGTACAGTCGGTGAGGGGGAAAAAGCATCAGTGATGGTGACTTTGAATTCAGTTGAAATAATTAATTACTGATTTTTTAAACTGGATTTAAAAAAAAAATCTATGCTTCCAAGGGTTTTTTTTTCTATTAATTTTGTAAGTATTTATGAGGAGTTAAACATAAAGATATGTTTAAATAAGGCTTTTAGTCCAGGAATAGAAGAAGTAATGCCACCTAAAAAAGCTTCAAAGTCAGTCTGTCAGGTTCTTTATGGCAATGAAGCTCTCACATTATCTTTTTAATGTTGAAATCAGTTCAAGTCAGTGAAATTTCTTTAATGAACTTTGGGGCACATCTTCAAAGAAACCTGCAATTGAGCCTGTGGAAAGGCCAATGCCTTTGAACTGTGGAAAAGAAGTTTATCCTAGATTAGCTTGATCTTTTAGTTTACTCTGCCTTCTAATCTAGTAAGAAAGATCTAAGCTTTAAGAATACCCCTGAACTGCAGTGACAACCTAAAAGCAGTGTATTGTTAGGGAGAAATTCATTGCTTCCCTTAGGTATTGGCATTTTAAATTTGTAAGGATAGCAAAGTTGTTTATTTTGTACTGTGAACATGACCACTCTGGGTCTCCCTGAGCACTACATTTTCTTTATTTGTTAGGAGATATTTCTTTGTTTCTTTGTTTTATTTCTTTCACTTGTTACTACTTTATGAATTAAAAATTTAACTTCATTTTTGTTTTCGTTCTCCCTCTAACATTTCAGTGTACTTCCATCCAGTTCAGACTTTCATCACTCAAATGTGGAACAATGTACCTTCAAATTTGAAAGACATAACAAAATCTGGAACAAATTACAAAGTGATGAGAAGGGAAATGCAGAGCTGTATGGAAATAAGTGCATTAATGCATAAGCTCTGATGCACATGAGTCTGTTTTGAAGGACACTTCATTTTAGTTTGAACTTCTGCTTTTAAATTTTACTGTAATCTGATACAACATTTGCTTGGGTGAGTTCTTGAGGAACTTTCAGTGTTAACAGTATTCTTTTGGATAGAAATTCCATTGGATTTTGGATTTTGTACTCTTTCCAGGTTACAATAAGAAAAACATGGAAGAGATTTTTAATAGAAAAAACCAACACTCGGTGGTTTGCAGCTGGCAATCACAATGCCTCTGCTGCTGCTTTTACTTTATTAAGTGGAACAGGTCAATTCACTATCAGAGCTGACTGTGTTCCATCTCTGGTAAAAGTCAAAACACAGGTCTAGCAAAAAATTAAATGACCACTAGTTTCTTCTTTTCTATCTTTCTGTGAAATGTCTTTTTAGCAACTGTCTCATTTTGTGGAATCAAGGGGCACAAGGATGGTCATCACTCAGCTGGCAAAGGAAAATGCACCTTTTGTCTATAGCACTGATTTCCATAAGTGATGTTATTCAAGTCTACTTTTAATTATGGGTTAATAAGCACTTACACCATGAAGAAATGCAGAAAGGCAGAATTAGGTAGAAAATCTTGTTCAGATGTAACAAATCATATTTATAAAACTGGATTTTTGAAAAGGAAAGTATTGAAGGGAATAATATAAAATGTATTTGAGGGAACAGGGAAGAATTGAAAATTATATGTTTATCCAGCTTATAAATTATGCTATATTTTCCTGTATTTTATTTTTTAAAGTTAATTCCTTGACCTTTTAAGGACAATGGGATTTTCACCACTGGCTTGATTGGTACTATTTCACCCTTCATCTGTGAGAAGCAGTTTCTGCTTTTTATTACTATTTCAAAATGGTGTCCTTCCTTTTCTCCTCTCACTCCAGTTTCCTAAGGATTTATAATCTTTTGCATCAAAAGGAAATGTTTTTGCTGGTACACACTGTATAGTTGAAATCAAGAACCAGGCAAAAAGCTGGCTGACCTAATGGGCTGATTCCAGCAGAGCAGACGTTTTGAATCTGGACTTCTTAGTTATTGAGGGTACAGGATTTTGAATGCTTTTATCCTTTTATTGGTGAATGCACTAAAGTGCATGCAGACAGAGAATGTTAAAGTGGCAGTCAGATAAACTTGTTAAAGCAGTGGGAGTTTTTCCTTTCTTTCTACGTGACTTTATCATCACAGTGGAGTTAAAAGGCAATTAGCCCTTCAGCTCTTTTCTGGCCACTTTATTGGCATTTTACACACAACTCTTGAATAGACAGTGCCATATTAAAAATTCCAGTGAAGCTGGCCTGGGGATAACAGACTCTAAATTTCTGGTTAATGTAGGTTTCCTTGAGAGGAACTATTGCCAAAAAGCTTGGGTGAAATTATCTAAAAACAGTACCTATGCTGCTTGTACTCATAGTTGATGGAAAATTGTAGTAGTCTTGCTACATGCTGTGTTACATTTCCAGGGAAATATTTTTATAAAGAGTGTTTGATGAAAAGGTTTATTCCTTAGTAATAACTGGCTACCCACTGTGTTACTTTAGGCAATGAACATGGTGAGTAGAATAAGACATTTTCATCATCACAACAACAATCGTTCTTGCTTTGCATTTATGTAATTTTTGTCTGAGATCATTAAAACACTTCACAAACATGGATTACTTATTTCTTCCAGTATATGAGAAGGTGGGAAATAGATTATTATGTCAAAGTTTTGACCAAATGTAGTCCAAAGTTGTTTTGGCTTCGTTTTTTGTTTTGTTTTTTTCTGTTTGGATTTTTCTTTGTTGTTATTTTGGAGGGGGGTTGGTTGGTTTAGAATTGTAAGTAAACATTGGGGATTTTTTTCTCATTTCAGGGTCAATAGAAAATCAAACATGTCTTTTGCAGTTCTTGCACCCCAAAGTATTAAGAACCAAAACCTGACTGTAATATTGTTCATGACTGAGGAGAATGAAGTACAAACACAAGACATATAAGCTCACTACTGGAGAGTAAATTGGATTTTTCATAGCATTTCAGTTTTAATCTCATCTTGCCAAAGAAAATAGAAAGTTTTTGATAGATGTGACTGAGACTATTATTGCACCTTAATGATGCATTCATTGCTTCTATGAATAAATTTATTTAGTTAAATTTTGTAGCTGATTTTAATTTACTGATGTTAGATCATGAGAAATCCATTGATTGAGAGCCAGAGGGTAAAAGCAAATTTTAACCTGACCAAATGCATTGCTCCAGTCTGCACTGGGGAATCAGCAAAAAGGCTCCTTAGAAGTCCAGCTGTTTTGTGGGTCAGATCTCTTTCAAAGTAGGAAAGGAAAACTGGTAGATTTAAAGAATCAGAAGTGCTGTTTTCACTATATTTTGGTTTGCATGGCAGCTCCAGAGGGCACTCAGATTTTGTTCAGAGAGCAAGTGATGGATTTATGCTGCTGTGTGCCTTAACAATAAGCAAAGCAATTTAAAATGCCTTCATTTGCTCAGGTCTATATAAGTTAGAATTTCTTTCAGTGCACAACACTGATTTAAGGTGATCCCCAATAGCAGGAGGTCTATTTTAAATGGTGTGTACATGTATTTCAACTCTGTTAAAAACTCAAGCTTTGCTTCTGATACTCACAAGCCATCATGAAAGTTGTCTGTAACTTTCATCTTTTAATGTAGCGAAAACATATTGGAAGACAATGGTTTAATTAAGTGGATATTCATGTGTAAATTGAAAACCTGGAAGTTGGCAAGTGCCAGATTTAAAGTAGCTCATATAATTATTTTTTTAGGTGTCCTTTTGGTTACATGTTGCAGCACTTTTCAGTTGCTCAGCCATTTACTGCCTTTTCTGTAGCACTCACTGCTGGTCCATGCTTGCTCCCCATTGCTGACTCCATTCTTGAGCTGCATTTTCACTGGGACAGTAAATGTGGGACAGACAAGAAGTTATGGTATTGGGCAACTTAGCCCTACCCATGCTCTTTCTTCAGATTCCTTATGTGCTAAAAAATTGTGTAGACCAAAAAATGGGTATGGTGTGGACTCCTATTTAATTCAGTCAGGCCCTGTCTGAGATGCAGAGAGCACCCTCAGCAACTTCAGGGTGATAAAAACTCTGCCATGGTGACAGGAAGAGTGTCTGGTCATCAGAAGCAGAACAAGAGCTGAAGCAGAAGTGGTTCTGAGCTTTAGGCCATCTCTGACGGTTTTCTGACCTGCCAGGAAAAAAGCAATTTTTTCACATCTACAAAGTGAGGAAAATAAAAAATACAATTTTATTTTATAGAGATGTGCCAAATATAGCATCTTGAAGTCTATGCAACTGTTTTAAAAATGAAAAGGGCTATAAAAACTGAAGAACTTTACACTAGCAAGCCTAATACATCAGAGCAAATGACCAAGACATCTGCAACAAAGACTTTTGAACCTGTGCCCAGTGTCTGTGCACTGTCTTTTCCCACACAGATAATAATGCTCTCCTCCTATCACAAAGAAGAAAGTGGCTTGTTAGTGCTCTAGAGAGATCCAGATATGGTGATGAGCAGCACAGGCAAGCCCAGGAAGCAAGCAGCACTAGAGCTCCAGGGAGATGCTTAGCAAAAGCAGCATTTTAAAAACTTTGGTAGTGCTGAAAGCAGCTGCACTGTGTGAGGAACATTTGTCCTGTGGACAGAGTGACACAGACCCTGGAGTGAAAAATAACCTGTGATCATTAGTTAGAAATAGCCATAATTTACAGACACCAGGGGGCAGAATTAAGGTTGCAAGGACACCCATAAACCTGGCATTCCCAAGCAGAGGGCTATTTAAGTTCAAACTCAAGCACACTTTTAAATTTAAATATTTGAATGGTGTAGAATTTGTTGCAAACAACATTGTGTTTATGGAAACAAAAACATTTAAATGCAGTTGGAAGAGAAGTGTGATTGTTCATTTCTTACAAATGTGACTTTAACTAAAAGCTAATTTTAATTAGTTACAGCTAATGTTCAACACTTTATTGTTTGGGCATAAATTAGTCTAGCTTTCTGAAGGAAAAACATTAAACAAATCCTTTCTTGAAGGTTAGGCCTCTTTTTCTTACTTTCTGAACTGCAGAAAACACAGTAGATAACTGCAGCTTTTTATTTCCAACCTGACCTTCCACGTTCTGAAACTAATTTGCCGTACTGCTCCTCAAAGTCTGCTAAAGGACTTCCTTTAGCAGAATAATGTGGTTCTTATTAAGCACATCCTAAAAGACCCAGGAGGATTGCATGCAAAGAAAATAAGACGGAAACACAGATGAATTTCCATCCTCCAGTCAGATATATGATATTGATGACCAGGATGCATATGAAGGATACTGTAAAGAAGACAAAGAAAAAGAATTAAAGCAAATGTCTGACAAATTGGCTGTCTTCAGATGCAAGGATGACAAGTGGTCTGTGCAGCTCAGTGGAGGACACGGAGGCATCAAGCCAAATTGTTATGTAGTCAACAAGTCTCTTTGAATCACATGGTTGTGTGTAACCTCTCTTTTAAATAAGGCCTCAATTTAAATTACATCATCATGAAAGACTTAAAAGCCGTGAAGTTCTATGTGAAAGCTGATCGTTTTGCTTAACTCCAAATGTTGTTCTTCACAGTTATGAATTTTATATTTTTCCAGGAATAATGGGATATTCTGTTAAAGTGGGACTTCTTTCAAATATTATTTCCCTAATTTTTAAGTGGATGCACCAAATACAAATAATTGTGAAAACAGGAGCTTTAACTTCAAATCAGTTTCTTCCTTAATTTCTTTTTCTCCGAGGTGACAAAATAATTTCATGCTAGCATAATTTGATGGCAAAATGCACTGAAATAGCTTCAATGTGCCATAATCTCTATAACTTGTGATGTTCTCATTTCAATGTAGCTAAATGTAGATTTCAGAGGTTTTACAAGGTTAATGAGGAATCTTTACCCTCTGTATGCAACTCAGTGCAGGTGTAATTTAGTGAATTGGCTCCAGAATTATCACTGCTTTTTCATTTCATTCTTCAACAAGATGCAGAATTTGGGTAATCAGAATTTGAATATGATTTTCCTGTTAATCTGTTTTAAATCTGATATTTTCACCATGACTAATCCATGAAATTTGTCAACTTTGTCTGTGATTTACACAGGCTCTATTTATAAAGAGAAATTGTTTGAGTCCTAAGGCATGGAATATTATTTCCCAGCATGCTTTTAGTGACTTTTTACTAACAAGTATAAACAAAATGTGGTCATTGACTATATTATTATTTCAAGATCAGGAGGTAAAACATGAGGAATGTTGAAGAGTATGTTCCCTGTAGCAGTGTATATTAGTCTTAAGCCATTAAGAAGAAAATAGCCTATCATATCAGAGTTGGTAAGAATGGTTGTGATCATAAAGTTTACCTAAAATAATTGGATAACTTGCTTGTAGATTAAAAACATATGTGATTCTTGTATGTCTTTATGCTGAGGCTTTAGAATTAATTGCTGTCAGCATAAACCAGACCAAACAAAAATAGATTTGCATCAATTCTTTGTAATGGGGGAAAAAGAAAGGCTTGAATGACAGTGAAGATAATTCTGTTTTGTATCTGGGGGGAAATGGCTACACAATGTTCACATACAGGAGTGCAATTCACTATATATGGGAAAGAATAAAGGTCCTTTATGTAAATGTAATAACAGGCAAGTAATACCTTCAAAGGAAAGAAAAACAATCTCTTGGATACAGAAAGTTTGTCTGCTCCAGCTGTCCTCTCTCACTTGTTGAAGGGAGACATTTGGGGAAAGGCCAAAACACAGATATTCACAAAGTTTTTAGGTCAGCACCATGTCTTAATCAGCTTTTACTGAGCTGCCCTGCTCCATGCCGAGCAGGTTTGGATGTGCAGCACACCCTGCGTGTAACAAAGTCCCCCTGCCTGTGGTGATGGGAACAGGATGGCTCTGGGCTTCAGTTACAGCACAACTGCAGCTGAGGGAGAGGGAGGAGCAGCATCACCTCCTCTTCCAGCTGAGCAGCAGCTGCTGAATGCCACGGCTGACTCCAGGTCATTTCAAACTCCTGATTGCATGGTTTTATGAAAGATGTGCAGAAATCATGCACCTTGAGATCACAGATGGCCAGCCTGGTACAAGATCCACAGACTGGAGCCCGGGAGCACAAGCTTGGCCTGCCCTGCAGTCTGATCTTTCTCCAGCAGAAATGACCATAGATTGTTCCCATGTCCACCAAGTTAGCAAAATACAGACATGCTCTGTCATGGTCCCTGGGGTATGAAATGCCCCCTTTGTGGTCAGATCACAGGAGAGCTCTGGCCACGTGGAGAAAGTTCAGTGTCCTCAGGTGTTGTCTGCCAATGCCGTGGTGGCCTTATGTGATCCCTCTAGCCATGGCAGGGCAGCTCTGTGTCCTTGTGCTCCTGGTTGGCTTCTCTCTGTCCTGCTTCCTAAACACTCATGTAGCTCCTGTTCTCAAAGGCCCGACTGCCTCTTAATCTGATTTCTGAATGACAACAGTCAACTGCACCATGTAGAAATTCTTATTTCGCAATGTCCTAAGAGTCTAGGGGAAGTTTGGTGTCTGCTCCAGGCTGGAATCTGACCTCAGATTTACAATTGATTTCAGACTTGCAAAAGTATTTAGCCCAAAAGGATATTTTGTGGAGGACAGAGAAGAATTTGGGGCAGACAGATTAATGTTTTATGTGTGATGTTTTGCACCTCCCTTGCGCAAAAGCAATTGAATAAATTTTCTTTTTATTGCTCATAGCATAAAATGGAAAATAAGTGGTATCTCAGCCTTTTAGAATATATTTTAAAAATAGTAGAAGTGAAAAATAGATGTTTAAAGTATGATTTAATATAATACCATAACATTTAGAAACCAAAATGATTTATTGGTCATCTTACTTTAGTATATCAATGTCTCCTTATAAATGCCACTGTTCCCTTCAGAGACTTGAAACGTGTCTAACACTACTGATATATGCAATTTATAGATAACCAATGAGCTACATGGATTCTGTTATTCTTTCTGGGTATCCTAGATATTTGGAGCTAATGTTTTCATGTGTATTATCCTAATGCACACAGAATTGCTTGGGACACATTTGCAGCTGCATCAACCTGTGAAAGCTCTTTGTTTAATCCATTTACTGAATAATTGAGCAAAGACCCCTATATTTTCTACATTTAGGCTCTTAAAATTATTGTCTTTATGTTATAAAGAATTCTGGTCTATGTGGTTAACATGACATGTTTGTATAAGAAAAAAATGCTCTCCTGTGTAAATTAGGTCTACAGAATTTGCTTAAATATTTGTTGCTTATGAAAGTTCTACAGCAAGGCCTTTTCCTCAGGCATACATTTATCAGCTGAAATCTTGATTGTTTTGCCTGTATTATGTCACTCACGTCTGGCAAGAACAGCATCCTGCTGTTTGTGAAGCTGACCTCCTGCTGCTGCTTAGCCACTTGTAGGATTCTATCCCAATTCCTCTAATCCACTCTGTTTCAATAGCACCATATTTGGGCTCCTTCACAGATTCTTTTGCTGCTGTGTTTGGGATGCTCTGTGAGCTGAATTAGAATTTTAATGTTCCGTTCAAAACAGAAGGAACCTTTTTGTTAAATGCGAATATAAGGAATAATCTCCTCCAGTCCCTTGGACAGAATTTCTACACATGCACTGTATTATTTTTCTTCAAACTTTTGTCCAGAAGTTTGGGGCACTATTTCAATATATTGGTTTACTTTGTGCAAATCAGATCCAATTTGAGGTTTAATGTTGCAATAAGGCCTGCTACCATCTTAAATTGTTTCTTTCCTGTTGTAACTCCTCATTCAGAGTTCAGTGCTCCTTGTTTCCATTATGTCAAGGGTTTACTGAAATCTTTTCAAGCTCCTTGTGCAAGTCAGGCCTAATTAAAGCAGAGAACTGAAAGGACTCCAAAAATGGTGTTAGAAACGACACCAAAGCACAAAGTGCACTTTAGGTATTTTTGCCGTACTTTCAAGAAGTCAGGAAAGATTTTCATGTGTTTTTTCCAGTAGCTATTTTCTGATCCCCACATGAAACAAGGCTTAGAGAAAACAACTTAAAGCATGATTGTATATGTATGTATGTATGCATATATATATATATATATATAGGTATATATATATATATATAGGGTGTGTGTATTTATATATATGTGGTCTGTCCCTTTACTTCACACCTAAGCTTATTAACTCTGCTGGATCTATTTGTGGTCAATATAGCAACTGGAAAAAGCAGGATAGCAGAACATGATCCTTTTTAATGTCGAGCTCCTGGGCTTGTACTTGCTTTAAGAATTATTCTTTAGAGAATGGAATTTACTTTACTGAAGAATAAACATGTGGTTAAATGATAATGCTAATTTTATTCTTTGAACAAGTTCTTTGGACACAATGTAATATTACATGAGTCTCTCTTGTACAATTTGAAAACCTTCAGCACAGTATATAGAGATTACCTAAGTGTTTAAAGAGAAAAAAAGATATTATCGAGGTGAAACATATTTCAACAATTTCATAAATTGTCTCTCACTTGTACCAAACTTCCCTCTCTGGAAAATTCATTTTAGAGCATGTACCATGTTTGCTTCAGCTGTAGCTTTTAATGCTAAATTTTAGTTCCCTCTCAGCTGGATCATCATCATCAGAAGGCACCTGGTGCCAAGACCTGCTGAGAAACCCTGTGAATGGGGTCAGGGATGTGGATGGAAACTGGAGAAGACAACAGCTACAGCAGTTTGATATAATGATAAACTTTACAGCTCGAAATGGAACAGAGAAGATAATGAAGAAAACAGGGGAAAGAAAGAGACTTCAGAAAGAGGTGGTGAAACAGGGATACAGGCAATGGGAGGAAGCAGAGGAAAAGAAGTGGGACAAAGCAAACATATTACTTGGTCTCCTTTCCTGCATTTGGCAAATAATGTGCATTTATGATTTGTTCACAAATGTGTTAACATTTCTAATGATAGCAACATGGAAGAAAGGTGTTTAACAGCTTTTATCAAGGGATTTAATCTGTGGAATCCAAAATGAAGAGGTTTGTAAGTGATCCCTCCAAGCAGTATCAGTGCAAGGACCTGCGGTTCTGCTGCTCCTTCTCTGTTTGTACTTTAAAATTAATTGAAAGCCTCATTGTTTTGTTTAAACTGTGAAAGCTTCCAAGGTCAATGAGTGAGGTAATTGACCTGCCTGTTGTAGGACAAAAATATGTATGTTAAATTGCATAATTAGTTTTAATTATATAATTATGGTGTTTAATATGGGGGGGTCAAAGGTTACTATTACATTTAGAAGTCATGGCAAGAAACACAAAAATAAGCAACATAGTTTAATTCTGTGTTTCTTTGGGTTTTAGAAAAGGGGTCCACTGTGATCTATCTTTGACCTTGGATATTTGATGATTATAGTAAATAATATACTGCTGTTACCCTTTTTGGGATCATAGAGACACCTTTGTAAATGACTAAGTAACTTTACCAAAGACTTCATTTAGGTTCAGAGTACACAAAAGTTAATCAACAGTGGGAACTCAACTGACAGCAATTTAATCTGATTGGGTAAGGTAATTACATGATTACCAGGAGTGTTTATATATGGACAAGGATATTTTTATTGG
This sequence comes from Molothrus ater, assembly GCF_012460135.2. Classification (NCBI taxonomy): domain Eukaryota; kingdom Metazoa; phylum Chordata; class Aves; order Passeriformes; family Icteridae; genus Molothrus; species Molothrus ater. The sequence continues at coordinate 8,308,895 of NC_050488.2, read as the reverse complement.
AAAAAATCCTAATTGCTTTCTTACTGAGAAGAGAAAAAACCAAACAAATTTGTTGTTGCAGGTTAAGAGGACATCCTTCGTTCCTTGAAATAGCTCCTTTTCATATTTTAGTGACAAAATGAACACATAGTTCCTTACAAATTTGCACTGGGATTATATTAGGAGTTCCTCTGTTTCTGAACTTGAAATAATGCCATCAATATCTTGTTTCATTTAAGCAGCTCGTTGCTTATACATCAATTGTGTGACAGCCTAAAGATGTCATGATGCTTGTAATTAATTATCTCTTTTACTGTGTGTAAATACAGGTTGGTTTCACCAAATGTAAACCTAAAGATCCATTATACTAATGGATATTTCTGGGAAGGAGGGCAGTATTTGTTTTTCCATGATGGTAAAAAAAAAAAAAAAGGCACCATGTAAAAGATAGGTAGATAAAAGATGGTGTTCCTAAATGCTGGAAGAAAAGGTATCATTCAAATTCTCTGAATGGTCCTTTAGAAAATGCTCTTTCATTCTATTGACATAGAAGGGAGTGTTGGGAGATGTCTGTTCATTAACAAAACATTAACTTCTGTGCTTACCTCCTGAAGAGCACTGCAGAGTAGAATCCCAGTTGGCTGATAAATACTGGCTTGCCCCAAAACCTGATCAAGGAATGGGCTGGGCCTGGCCCTGGCACTTTGTAGGGTTGTGTCTAAATCTAGATGCCAAATATATATATATTGACACTTATAAGAGTAACTTTGTATCACACTGGTAACTTTTGGACATATTCTGCCAGTGGAAATGGGATACAATCCTTTCAAGACTGACTTCTAAGGAATTGAAAAGTTTATGAACTAAATGTTAAATAGGAAATAAATGGATTTTTGAAATTAAATATATAATTATGGAAAGATGTTCTGTGATATATTCCATGTTATAAAAATTACATGTTCTCCCTTTTGCTAATTTTTCCCTTATAAGTGCTTTAGAAAATATTACAATTTTGAATTGTTTTTCTAAACCAGATGATCCAGTCACTGTTGGAGGCACATAGCCACGGCACAATCTCATGCTGTACATTGATCACCTGTCCAACCTTTGCCTAGAGTGTGATCCCCAGTTCCTTCAAGAGATCCATCTTTACCTGTCTATAAAGAAGAAGAGGAGGAGGGAGACATCTGGGATATTCAAGTATCAAAGTTTAACACCAGAGCAGGTTGAATCTTGATTTATATTATTCTCTAAATGTGTTGCTGGTTTTGACTTGGGTATTTGGCTGGATATTTTTTCAGTGATTGTATAGTATGGGTGGAAGTTGCTCCAGTGTTCAAGTGTTTTTGATTGGACTGCTCACTCGCTGAAACTGCACATGCATTTTTCATAGTTCTGTGGTGTGAAATTGAACCCAAAGTCACTCTGCTGTTGAGAAGTTGGCTAATACTGAGCATGCCTGGAGTCTGTACCTCTCCCTTGAACATGTGCTGACCACAGAGACTGAAATGTGGCAGCTTCTTTAAAGCTGTTCAGTGTACTCTAGCTGGACCGTTCTGTGTTTAGCACACAACCAAATCCAGGTCCCCAGCCGGCGCGATCGTGTTCATTCACTTGTTAAACTTTCTTCTTACTCTTCCTCCTCCCTTTGTGGGAGAACTTTGATATCACCAAAAAGCCAAGGTTTCACTTACTGTCCTAAGGACTGCCCCTTCAGGAGTGTAGCGCAGCCCACACACAAACCTGGAACATGTCCAACTTGTTCTCTGAGCAGAATGTGAACCCCTGACCTCCTGGGCCTCCGGCAAGAGTGCTGCCTACTGAGCCACCAATACCCAGGCCATCAATAAGTTTTAAATGCCAGTTGCAGACTTCACAGAGATAATGACTTCAGTGTGTAAAGGTTTTGTTGTGGAGGCTGCAGTCTCACACATGGCGTGACAGAGTAAATATGCTAAAACCATAGAGAGCCCTTGCATAACTCGCCTTGATATAACAGTTTTTGTAATATGTTTCAAGGCATGGAATATTATTTAAAGGGACCCTGTTATGTAGGCTTAGGCCCAAAATGAAGCTATTATGAAAAGAATGTTTAGCAAAACCAGAAATATGTCCATGAAATTGTTGGAGTGGGAATTTCAGGGTAACCTTGCTTGGATTTAAAGTCGCCTGCATGACATTGCACTGTTGTTCTAGGGAATGAGAACCAGCAAATGAAAATACTGTTAAGTGAGAATCAGAAACTGAGCAGAATAAAGATGTTAGAAGGCTATTACTATTTTTATAACTTCTTAAAAATCTTACCTCATCCTGAGAAAGATGAGATGAAAAAATAACTTCCAATTTAGTGGTTCATAGCAGCATTATTGACACAGGTAAAACCATGTATTTGCACTTTTAATAGTATTTTTAACCTGATCACAAATAGTTCTTGTTTGTATTTTAAGTATTATAAAGGAAAGTGAATATGAAATAAGCTTTCAGATTTTGGCACATTTCAGTTTCATTGATGTTTCCTATTTAAAATTTATCATTAAGAGCATACAAGAGGTATGTTGATGTTTGCAAACAAAGTGTTATTTATAGACTTGGATCAGGAAGGAAAACATGGCCAGATATGAGCTAAGACTTAGATTGTTGAAAGGCTGTTAGATAAATTGCATGAACCTTCTACAGAGCACAGGCCAGGAGCCCAGGACTCCTTTTCCCAGCTGAGTGCCCAAATCACTAGGCTACAGACTCTTGCTCCCTCTTGTGTTCTTTCTCCAGCCCAATGAATCTTGAATTATTTTCTGTACAATGAGAGAGCTTCAGTGGTAGAACTTTGATATCTCCCTCTCCTTGTCCCAGCATTTTCTGCAGCCTGTAGCCAGCTGATTGCTCTGAAATTGAGCAGAATTGTCCATCCTGATAAAGGACATTGCTGGGTCTTGAGGTGGGGAAGGAATGGGACCAGGGGATTTGGCTTCTGGGATGAGCAGAGCTGCTGCCAGGCTGGGAATGACTGGTGCTCATGTGCTGTTTTGGAAAGAAATAGCACCTGAAGCATTTTGTAGGGAGCCCACCTGGTTGGTGTTTATTAGTCTGGCTTTGAGAGTGCCTGGTGGGTCAAAGTCAGATCAGCTGTGCAGCTCCCCACAGGACTGGGCACAAGCTGAGCCATGAGATGATGCACCCTGGCTGAGCAGGTAAACTCTGGCCTGAAACAGAGATGCAGCTTCTGGGTCTGGCCTGTGTTACCAACAAAACCTTTATGGCCATCAGAAACATCTCCAGGATGGGGTAGGAGCATCTCCAGGTAGGAACATCTCCAGGATCATCATTTTGGCTACACATGTCTAAATTCTCCTCATTGAATTCCAACATTTTTGGGCTTTTAATTAGTTTAATTTAACAGCTCTTTTGAATGTAGAACTGAGAGATTTTATGAACCTGTTTTTCAAACAAAAGTTAAGTTTTAAAGAATGTGTTATAATTAGGCAAGATGACAAGAAGAATTTGTGGTTCAGAAGTGCATCAACAGTTGTGAGCCAGAGACAAACAGTGTGTTTGTCTTAAGAAGCTTAAAAAGTGAAATTGCTTTGAAGACATTAGTGCTGTTCAGGCAGTGCTGTAGAGCAGTGTGTATTAGATCTGAACTTAGGAATAGCCAACTAAGTTGACTGCATTGCAGTTATGAAACAAAAGTTTGTCAAAATTACTGACTTAATTCCTAGGCTCTTTTTTTGTCCCATATGTATGTTTTTATTAAATCCTGCAGTGCGGGCCCTTATTCATGCAAATGTGTTTATCTGCCTCAGTGGAATTATTCTGGTGAATAAGTCAATGTCTAAGATCAACTAGGATGAGTCTGGTTTTCTTTTTAATAGGAATGCTAATTTTGAAAATTACATCTGTGCGTTATTTTTACTCTGAAGATCTACAGATACTATAAAATTGGAACTGTAGATTTCCTTGGCAGTTTCTCTATGGCTGTTTCTACCTGTTTAAAACTCTGGAGAAATAATGTGATTCATTACACATTACTTTCCTGGTAGTAGATGTATCATGTAGTTTAGGATCCAAACGTGATCTATTTCTGCTTTGTAATATTATTACAAAGAGGGGTGGTGGAGGTGGGAATAGGAACTTATATTCATGACAGGTGGTTGGTTTTAAAGACAAGTCTTTTTCTGCTGTGCTAGTGTCTATTTTCATTGCAAGGGAACTTTTTATGTAGTAGGAGAACACTGAAGTAGGAAGGATGCAGTCTGTACCCAGTTGTTCATGGTTTAGCTGCAGTTCCTTTGGCAGCATTTCTGGCTCCACACACAGGACTTTCACTGTCCCATAATCTGGCTTTAGCAGGGCTACCATTTGCTCAGTGTAACATTAATGTCTCTCCTTTCCCAGTGAACAGAAGTTAATTTGATAAAGACTGTAATCATACTAATGATTCTGTGTGCATTGGTGCAGGGAACTGCTTAGCATGGTGTTGAGTTAATTGCTTTAAAGTGGTGTGAGTTGGTGTGTTAAAGGGGGTCTTTAGGTACTGCTGTTATGAATTTGAGATAAATAGCTAAAAAAACACACTGCAGTAACCCACATGATGACAGAGAAAGGTAGAGAAGACTGGATGAAAGCCAGAATGGGAGAACTGAGAAGGAGGGGGGAGGAAAAAACATTGCCACAGAATTCGTGGAGTGGTAAACTTGGGAGATGAGTAGAGGTCTTCAAAAATGAATAAATTTTTGTATAACTATGGATAAACTATATTACATGACTTTGGTTGATTTCAATCACTGTAATTTGAGAAGCCCTGTATAAGGCAGCTACAATAACTGAAAGTTGTAATCAATAAGCATCTTGATGGAGGCAATAGTCAAATGCAAGATCAGCTGTAGAAGAACAAGCTAAGAAAAACAGACTTATAGTTCCAATCACATGAAAATTGCTATTTCATTTGGGAACAGCGTCCTTCTAAGATTATAGATTGGAAGGGTAAAAGTAAATCACTGTAAATATGACTCATATGTTAGTGAAAGCCCACATTAAAGACCTTATCCTCCCAGCTATAAAAATAGTCAACTTTGTTCTGAGTTAGGTAAAAAAAAAAGTAGTGTGAATGCTGTTGTGTTTTCCCTTGATCAATTTTACATGAAAACATTTTAAATTTTGTTACATATTTTGGTTTTTTTTTTTTTTTTTAATGGGAGAGGTTGATTTGTGTATACTAGTAGCGATGATTCCTCAGCCTTAAATCACTTGATATGTGAGGAAAAGATCTCATGGCATGGTCTTGCTATCCTCTTTTTAGTGTTGCCACAAAGGAAAAAGATTGTGTACAAATGTCTGAAATTTTTTGCATCTGCTCTTGGAAATACTAAAGCTAATAGGGATTTTTCCAAGTTAACAGAGTTTTTGATAGAAATTGCTTCTTTATCAAACCTAAAACCTTTCTCATGTCAAGGGTAGTTTAAAAAAATTCCTTTAGAAAGCTTTAATTTCAAATAGCAAATAAATAATTTATTGGAAATTGAACTGCTCAAAAAGAAACCTTGAGAGAAATCTGCATTACAATGCCCAGAGCCTAATAGTTAGGGCATTATCCTTTAAGACATGCGACTTTGGTTCAATTTCCTTTTCTGAATCCAGCTGAATAGAGACTTAAATCCAGCTGAATATCTAATGCATCCAAGGCAACTGTCTTTACTACTGGACTATTGTCTGTAATAGGTTGGGTATCTCTGCTTTTGTGAAAATTGTGAAAGGATTTGTCCTAATACTAACAAGACCTTTCTGGAATCTTCAGAATTCTTATAGGCTGGTAAAGAACCTTTGTGCTTAGCTTTATTCATAACCCCCAGGCTCTGAAGAAATGCCTGTAATAATCATTATTTTATATGTTCATACCAGGCAACATTTGTTAATCTGGACTCTAAACTAAATCTCAGACTCCATATAGAACTGTCTTTCCATGCCTCTGGTTATTCCTGTCAGCTGTCTTGGGTTTTTCTGGTTTTCCTATATCCATTCTTTTAACAGTTCAACCAAATCTGCCTGAAAGTAGCACTTGGGTTAGAACAATGAATTTAACACCATTTTTCAATATAGCCTTTTGTATTCTTTGCACATTCAACTTTATTATGGTAAGCTAACTCTGTGATCACTGCTGAAGATACTTCTGGTTGAAATATCCACTTAATGAAAGAAAAAAAAAATTCCAAAACATGTTGGAAGTAATTTGATGATGGCTAGGACATTGTTTTGGAGCCTGCAGTGGTGAGGGATTCCATGAAACCAGAGGAATCAGGGCTGTTTGGTGGCCTGTCAGAGTGTAGGTATTCTTCTGAGATTACCAAAAGGGATCAGTTACCTTGGTAATGTGTCCACCAATATTTATTGTGTCTATTTCTTTACACAGGCTAGCAAACATTCATCATGTGGAAGTGTTGGTCATGATCAACTTGAGCTGAATTTAAATTGATGACCTAAAGGTTAAAGTCTCTGTATCCCATTACCTCTGCCTTGGTCTGCCCAGTCTTCCTACAACTGGGTTTAACACCACTTTTAGTCTTTGGAGGAAGAGCACTCTTTAGAAGTGCTGATCTGACAAACACTATGGATGTCCTGTTAGAAAAAACCCAAACCAAAGCAATCTGACTTTTTCAGCTTGTCAATACTTTCTGAAGAAAATTCTGAACAAGTATTCAGATGCTGGACTAATAACTTCTAATAAAGTTAGATAGCTTTAATCTAGTCATATGGGAACATAATGCAGTGTAGCAGCCCAGTGAAACATGAAACTATGAGAACAGCTGAATAAATTTAAACACATTTTTGAACATTCTAACCTTTGTCATAAAAATCTGATAATGTAGAAGGAAAGCTAAAGCTTGCTTTTGGTTTTGTTATTTTGTACAGTAGTTGAGAAGACAACATTTCTTGTGGCTGCTGACTTGAAAGCAGTGACAATTTCTAGCACTACTTTTTGCCCCATATGAAGTTTATTCTTTCTCACTCATTAAGGAATGAATCTGGTTTCTGTTTTATTCAATACTGTATATACATCTCACCCATAAATATTTAAACTGAGTAAATATAGAATCTTAAACATGGAATATGCTTTCATTCTAAACTGGTGGCTGTGGGGGAAGGTAAAAATATTTTATTCAAAGATCAGCGGTTCCTTTGGATGAAGGGGGAAAAAAAAAAGTGTTTTGTGCTTGCTGTAGGGCAGCGAACTTTTTACCAGATTATACCTTTATTGTTATAAAGTTCAGACTATAAAGGATCTGTAGGAAAGGGTTTGCAGATACTTACTTCAAAAACACATGGCTAGTATTCAGCCCCTATATCTGGGGCTAATTTATTTCTTCTTCTCCATTCAAAGTGCCTCTCTCCTGTCTACAAATGCAGAACAGATTCCCGGGTAATTTTCTTTCTTGGAAGTACCGTCATTTTATTCCTAACTGGAAATAGCATGAAATGGAAATACATTTATGACTCTACTTAAAAACAAACACCAAAGAAAATAAAAGCAGGGATAATATGAAAGATAGTTCCATAACAAATTGAGGCAGAAAAATGCAGCAATTTGAAGCATATTGAAAAAAACCCACATTTTCACTGGGAAGATTTCCTTTAGCAAACTGATTTTTGGGAACGGTGTAATGTGGCGTACCTAGAGTAGTTAATAAATTTTGGCCAAACTGGTGATGCCAATTCATGGTTTTAATTTGATCCAGCAAGCAAAGTCCAATACATGTCTAGGTATGCAGCAGGCCTAGATCCTACTCTAAAGATACAATGAAGAGTGTTGCAAAATAAGAGTTTTATTAGACTGAATACAATGAACAGTGAATATTTGTGCTTTGTCTGTTATGACTGTGTCACTCCTACGTGCATTACCCACTCTTCTTTCATGTACATTGTACAGTCAGAAGTGCTGAGCGATATCAAGGTTACATCCTGAGTCCTGCTGAGGTTTTCTTGAAAAAGGTCATGCTCTTTGTTATGTTTTGGAGTCTGAGGTTCAAGCTGCTGCTTGTGTAGATGGCAAAGGGGTTGGACCAGACTCTTCCATAAAGTCTGAATCCTTTTGTAGGTAATATCTTGTTGAAATGTAAAATAAGCTTTGATTATAAAAGGTCACAAAGAAAGTTATGAATGTAGGACTTTGTGTTTACAAAGCAAAATCAGATCAAGCCCCAAAACGAGCCCTGAAATGTAAAGTAGATAATATTTTATTATGCATTATGAATATGTAAGTAGCTGATCAACATGAATCTCCTTTGGTGATTTTGATGAGGTGAAATAATTGATTTGAAAGGGGAGAAAAAAATCCACTCATTAATTTATTTTTATGTGTGGACCAAGTGCCTCAACTGCACAAGTAGGAAAGATTGTTTTACTAAATTGAATTTTGGTTCTAATTTTTCTTTAGTGTTTTTTTTTTCATGTGTAACAGAAACAGGAGGTAGACCAGTATTTTCAAGAAGATTCACTGCCTCTGGTTGACCTTTTTATGTTAAACCTATGTTTATAGAGAACAAAGGCAAGAGTTTTTTTGATTTCTAAAAGAAAGATTGGGATATGTTAGTTTTGCCTACTGTAATTAACATAATAAAGACTTTTTTTGATGTAGATTTTTTTTAAACAGCTTGGTTTGGAGCTGCCCTGTCAAGGTCTGCTGGTTGAAGTGTTACAGTAATGAATCCTCAATTCAAGGATGATTTCTTAGGAGTGTGGCTTTGTTCTCCTGTGCAGACAGACAGATACAGGGAGGACAAAACCTTTTTTTTTTGATCTTAGATCAATACTGTCATGAACATGCAAATCCTTGTGTATGTTACCAGAGCTCCCATAGAAGCGCCATTCACATGTTGGGTTTTTTCTCCCACTTTGATTATCTGTACTGGCCCACAAATTCAGTCTGTGTTGGCACAGAGCCCTGGAAAATCAAGGCAGACAGAAACTGTCCTGTCATGTGTGTCTGTGCTTTTATTTTCCAACTCTTCAAACTGTCCTTCTGCTGAAATTCTCCACTTCAGCTTTGTGGTTACTTTAAGTACTTCATTTTACTAAATTTGTTAAGTGAATCTAGACTTCTAAGCTCCAAGTACCATTTTCACATGAACATAAACTTTTTTTTCCTCTTTGTGGGCATCTTAACTCTGCTGAGCAGAATGAAGTACAGTCCCTTTCTCTGTAGTTGTAATGTACTTCATCAGTTTCCAAAAGACAATAACTTGCTTTATTCCCATTTTATAAGGATTAATTATACTCAGAAAAAGCTCTCAAATAGCAAACAGAAAAGGAAACCAGATGTTGCAGAGTTATTTAACCAGTGTTATTTGCAGACAAATATTTAAGCTATGTGATTTAATTTTTTGTGGAACCTTTAGAAGCTGGCTAGTGAGTGAATAAAACATCCACAGTGTATGTGAAAACAAATTTTACCTGCTAGTATCATTTTTTCACCTTACTATTACAGGTAAATACTTTTTCAGTTCTTGGCAAGAAATTTGCAAAAGTATTTGATTAGAACAGGAACAATCCCCAAGGCATATTGTGTATAGAGTCATAATTTATAAATAGGCTTTTGTTGCATAAAGCACAGTTGTGCATTTCCAACAGTTTCAGTTTTCTGTGCACTATTGAAATGGAGTAGTGATAAACCTTTGTGCAAATTTGTTTTTCTTAGAGATGCAGAATCAAATAATGACTCTTTTGAACAAGCAAGTGAATTCATCATCTGAACACAAATATTTATCTGTGTTTCAATGAGACCAAGCTTCACTTCTGGAAATGGTGTTTTGCAAAACAGATGAGGGCAATTCCTCTTATAGCAAGGGTTTCTCTAGGCAGTTAAATGCAAATTTAAAAAGTGGCATATGTTCCTAAAATTGATCTGTTTTAGCTAATTTTCATGTTGCTTAGTACCTCTAAGATGTGTAAGACATTGTTCTGAAATATAGAAGCTTCCTGTTCCAGACTTTATAGGAAAGTCTAGAGAACGAGAATATCACTTTCTATTTTCTTTTTCATACTTTCTACACTCTCTGAAATCCAAGTAATCATGAGCTGTGCTATCTCTCCCAAATTTGTCTTCTAGTTTTCCTCTTGAGTACCGAGAGCTTTTTGCCTGCCAACCCTCTCCTATCAAAGGCAATCAGCCTCATGTCATTAAGAGAAATTTTCTAAATGAAAAGTGTTCCAATATTCCAGTTACTAATATCTCAACACTTGCACGGACATGGCTCATATTCAACTTTGTCTTCCTAATTCAAGGAAGCACCTTATCCTTATTTTCCCAGATTTGCCCTTTTAAAATTTTGTATTCAGGATTTCAGTGTCTCTTTTCTTAGAGCCTCTAGTGACTCTGCATTCTCTTAGCTCCTTTCCCTCTTTTCCAGCTGCAATATTCCTTCCAGGGTTTCAGGCTCATTTGGTTTCTTTTCAATCCAGCATCTTTTCCCTTCTTTCCTCATTAGTAACTGCAGGCTCTTCAAACCCTCTTTTTCCAAACTTAAAACCTCACTTTCCCGATTACATCATTTCTCCTGCCTCTTCAGCCTTTTCCTACCGATCTCCAGTGGCCACAACTTCTGCCACAGTTGTGTTACAGAAACTTCCACTGTTCTCTTCTGACCTTACAGTTTCCTGTTATTTGGTCTGTGAAAGTGCTCAGCTTGATGGACTTTGCACTGAACATAATCAGAAGAAAAAAAAGTATGCAGTTTCTGTCATCAGAAATGATAATAATCTGTTCCTATTTTTAAAATACCATTTCCTGTTTATGGAAACCCATTATTGCTGACAGGTTATTGCAAAGAGGCATCATTCTTTAATATCCATCAATTTTTAAGGAGTTTCTGCTTTTTTTTTTACTCTATGCAAGATTGTTTGCTTTATGTAACTCTTTCCCTTGTCTAAATGTAATTTTTAGGATGCGATGATAAATGTTTAATGGTTCTTGTGAAACTCTTACATTGTCAGTCACAAAGTTTAGTGAAACACCAATGTTTTCATTTGATCCCAGCACTGAGGAATGTCCAGCTTTCATCACAACAGAGTTGTTTAGTTCTGTAGAAGTCTAAATACTCTGCCCTTGGGAGATACCTCACTGTCACCTGCTCCTAAATTGAAAATTGTGTTCAGCCAAAGCTTGCGGGGGAGGGTTTTAAGAATCTTTCTTTTTCTTTAACAGACATATTTGGTATGGGAAAAAATCCCTTAAATGTGAAATAAATCAAAGCCTGAGAAGCTATTAAAAACCCTTTAGTTTAAATATATCCAGTTCTAGATAACCAAAAAAGTGTTCCATCCTGCCCTCATTCTTTCTTTCTCTATTCAAGATGGGTAGATTTTTAGACAAACAGTTCTATTGGCTACATCATGAGCTTCTAATCACTAACACTTCTATTGATAAATAAAATGTAGTGCTAGATAAATTTATTTAGAACACATTCTCAGTAAAAATATTTAGAAATGTTTATCTTGAACAAGAGGTACAACCATCAAAGTCAGTAAGTTAATGTCATTCACCATAAAATATTATCAAAGAGCTGAATATTTCTCATCTTTCCTAAACAATTAACAGTATCAGTTTAACTCATGATGTCAGAAAACCTTTAAAAGTGTATAGTGCAAATACAGTCTTGATTTACTTGTGCATAAATAAGAACTGTTGTCATATTCACCAAGGTGCATTTGGCTTATGCCTAAAGAAGAACTTTTTTTAATAATGCCCTGTTTATCTTTAAGAAACATAAGATGTAGGGCCAAATCAGATTTTGCTTGAAAGGAATGAAGGAATGCATAAATAAATCTATTAGTACCTAGTTGAAAAATATTGTTTTGTATTCTGTAGTATTTTTTTTTAATAATGGTCGAGCAGGTGAGCTCTTCCAGAAGATATGGCTCCATAGAATGAAAAAGGAGCATGAGGCAAATGTTACAGGATTAGAAAAAAAATTGCAGAGAACAAGAGACAGAAAGAAGGAAAGAGATGCTGAAGTGTTTTAAATGTATTTTCCTAGTCCTTATAGAACCAAGACACCCCAAAATAAAAACCCTACAGAAAGCTGAAGTATATTGTAACTCTGAAATCTTAATCTATACATCTTAAACCAGAAATTATCTTGGAATATTCTGCCTATGGAATAACAAGTGTTTGTCATCTGGGCTCAGAGTTTTCCCTTGGTACAAAACTCTTATTTTTCTGTCTTCCTAATCTGATATCCATTTGACTGGAGAACATTTATCTTTTTAGAAAATACCTGTAACAATTTTTCTGCTTCTTTTCTTCCCCCAATTTTTTTTCACTTCTGAAACTATAAGTAGTTCATTGCTTAGACATTGTTTCTAAAACAAGAGGAAATTCTGTTAATAGATGCTGCCCTGCTGGCACAGGGCTGTGCATTATTGGTGGCCTTTTTATGCAGCATCAGGCATCTAAATCTTGGGTGTCTCTTCCTGATACTAGAAAAATGCCAGTTAGAGAGGTGATGATTGGGGAGACCTAATTAACAGAGGTCTCATCATGGAACTAAGATAGATATACTATAGATTTATCTTTTTGCCTTCCCTCCCCTTCAGATTGCAGACACAGATATAAAACTTAAATTGTCACAAGGTGCAAAGTGATTTACAGAGGGAGTGTGTGTCCAGGCTAAGAATATCCATGGATTTGATAGCCACAGCAGAAGATAATACTCTGTAATTCTGGACAGAACTGAAGGGAATTCTTATGTGCCTAGTTAACAGAGCTGCTGGGAATTCATGTCTTCTCACATGAGGTATAAGTAAAAAATCCTATTTATGGGATTTTTACCTTAGTCTTTATCAAGTATTTGCTACAGGGGCTCAGCAATGAGAAAGTAGCAGAAAAATATGTCTAATTTATCCCATGTTCAAAATACTGGTCAGATAATGAGAAAAGAAGTGTAATTTGATATTGTCTTTATATATAATGAATTTATAAAATGGAGAAGAGTGAGGAAAATAATTAATGCTAAAATGTATGTGATCTCTATTCCTGTGAGTACGGTGGACTTTGCTTACAAAACTAGAAGGTCTCAGACGATTTTGTGCTAGCTTGCTTTTTAAATAAAATAATTGTCTGCTCAGCCCACCTACGGACCAAGAGGTCATTGCATTTTACGGGATACAAAAAAATGTCTTTATCTGTGGTGTTGGTAGTGTAAAGTCATGGGTATGCAAAGAAGGCCTGTGTGTTAGCATGTGCAGGGAGCAGGGCTGCTGTGTTTGTGTGTGTACACAAACATGTTCATTTGTGTACACATGCCAATTCAGCAAGCTTAGACAACACCATGCAAAGAGCTGTCAGAACTCGTTTCCAGGTTCCAATCCTGCTTACAGCCTCTGGGCATTATTTTAATGTAAATAACAAATGGGGGGGAAAGGAGAGGGCCAAGATTTCCACTATGGTTCCTTACTGAGGGAATTTTTCACACTGCTTTATAAAATGGTAAAGTCATTCTCATGATGGACAGCATTGGACAGGACATGGCTGATGTGTCAGCTTCCAGTTTGACAACTGTTGTTTGATTGAATTGGGCTTTCTAGAAGTCTAATCCAAAGCTTGCCCTCTAGTGATTTTTGTCAGATATTCATATTTCCTAGTGTTTAATATCTTTTTTCCCTCGTTTATTTTTACTGTATTTTTTTAGGGTTTTTTTTTCCCAGTTTTTGCTTTCTGTTATTTATGCCAGTCAGAACTTCAGCACCTCCCCTTATCCTCATATTGAGAGATTCACTGTTCCTGTAGAGAATTTAGAATCATTTTACACATATACACCCATATAGGAATTTCTCTGATCACTGAAGCCTTACATCTTCCCGACAACTCCTCACTACCCAACATACAAAATCAATGCGTGTAATTTCAGGCAACGTTTTCAGTAATGAGTCTTTATTCAATACAGAATGTACAGAAATGTTTCATCAGTCAGACTTAAGCCTTTTCACTTGCATACCTTAAATAAAATAGTTAATAAAAAGTGAATCTTGCTGATACCTGAAAGAAGGTCCATTTTATATGGCCTTCTTCCCCACTGTTCATGAGATTTGATAAAAGCCTCTTATAAGATTCCAAGTATTTCACATCTTTTAATAAAGAAATATGAATGGAAATTTAAAGGGCTCTCTAGAGTAACTGTTTCATCAATTAATTAGAACTTCTCACCAATGAAAAACTTGATATATAATTGTTACTTAATGTTCATAAATGTATTTGGTACAAAATGCCTATGCATGAAATGCATTTATATTTATTTAGCATTGAGTCTACATTTAGATTACATTAATTTTAAGATTCAGGAGTTATACAGAGTATAGTAATTGTTTTTTCTTTCAATCAGAAAAAAAAAAAAATTGAAGGTGGCTGAAGTTGCTGAATTCCTGTTACACTTAATTATTTATTAAATCCATTCCCAACATGACTTAAGAATATACTAGTTAAAAAATAAAAAACAGCATTTGGCAACTTTAAATTTGGATGAGACCAGGAATGATTTATTGTAGCACTGAAACAATGCCAATCACAGAGCCATCTAAATCCTTCCCTGCTTTTGTGTCCTTCACAAGGAAAGCACTTATTATCTGTTTTCAATTTCTAGTCTGCATTCCTGCTCTATACCCTCAGTTTGGATATGGAAGGTCTGGAAATATCCAATGGCAAATCTGAAGTTTCTTGAAGCTTACAGATTGATTTTTTAATTCCTCATAAATCAGTTAGTAATTATTAATATTACAGCATGAAACTGAGCATTAAGAGAATATCTAAATTATAAAATACAGGAAATTAACTGGTACACGAGTTGCATTCTTTCTTTCAGGGTAGAAGGGCATGGCATGACTATCAAAGCTCAGTCATGTATGACCCCATGAGCACTGTGCCAAAGGCATGACCAGCTCTGCTGTGCTGTGGGGATGGAGCTGCTGGACAGGTAGCTGTGAGTAAAGGATGTTCCTTCAAAAGCTTTTAACTCAGCACCACCTCAGGATATGAAGTTAGTAACAAAAACAACTGCACAAGCATTCTTGGATGCTAAAATTAAACTGATAAATTTGCAGTGACAGCTATCTGTGATGAAGGGATCTGCCATTAGTGGAGTTTTTCTGTAGTGATCATCTGTATACCTATAGCATCTGGCTGGAGAATAAAGCTCCATGCTTAAAATCCACTTGGCATTTTTTATGAAAGTAAAAAAAAAAGCTCTATTTTGGTTTAGGAAATACTGTGAAACAGCAAAATTGTTAGTTTTGCCTAACTTTTTGGTAAACTGAATAGTTTTACAGCAAAAATCTGTGACCAGCGTTAGTTTTGTCATCACCAATCCATGCAGCAAAGATAGAACAATCCCTGTATGAACATAGAACAAGTTTCTTTTGAAGAAAAATTACTGCTGTGTATATGACATAAGTAATTGCCAGAAAAATTACTGAATTCCTAGTGTTCTAGCTTGGATAGGAGTGTGATTTCTTTTATCTGTATGATTAAGCTTTCATTTTAATGGTTATGAATTTCTCTGAAGCAGGAACCATGTCCATTCTTATAAATTCTTTGTATTATTACCAGGTAATTTTCAGATGTCAGCTCTATTTCCCAGTCCCTGTGTGAAAGTATGGTCACAAACTCTACTGTTTTGGGCAGAATTTTGGGGGCACAGAGGGCTGTGTTCAGTGTAAGTAAGTTTTTGTTTCCACTGAACACTGAAAGTTCTTTCCTTGAGCAGTATTGAACTGCTGAGTGCTGATCAGAGGGTCACGTTCATCTCCTGTGTCCTGGAAGTTGTCCAGCTTCCGAACAGACACTCATAAATTCAGGGAGTCTGTTCTAATTCTGAGAGCAGCTGGAAACTGCAGTAGCAGATGAGAGCTTGGACTGGCTTATGGGGAAATAAGGTATGCAAAGGACAAACACATTAGTTTGAGATTACCTTAGTTAACCAAGTAAGGAAATGTTCCTTGCTCAGTTAGGATTGTCTACAGCGATGAGGGATTTTTCACAGTGTGAAAAGTGTGACTGTTTTGGCTAGTGGGTTCAGCCAGTGTTAATATCTGGATTTGGGTTGCTTGGGTTTTTTTCTTGGTTAGGAGTTTCTTCTGTTGCAAAGGTAATTAGCAATTAATTTAATTGAAATAACAAGTGTAGTAAATGACTATAGAATTGTTAACAAAACTATTTTAGCAGGTGCTTATATCTAGATTATGGACCATACAGATGTATTCTTTTCCTAATTGATGTATAAAGCAGATGGATGGATGAATAGAGATGGGGTTTTATTTTAAAATTTCCCTATTCTTGAATGATAAATCAATGCTGCATTTGGAGAGGGTTATTTGAGCACTTTGAGGGAGAATTACTTTCAACTCTTGTTCCTTATTGTCCTGGATCAATGTGGTCTGTATTTTACAAATCTTTCTTTATTGGTGGTCATTACAAACTATTTTCACTTTCTTCTTGTTATGATATGTAACAAATTAGGAAAGTAAGTGCCTTAGGCTAGATGGAAATCTGTAATAAGTCATCATACATACATCATAAATGCTGTGATCGTGGTTCAGAAACCCTGTGGAAATTCTGGCCTGAAGTATTTTGGGAAATGTTTCCAAAATCTGCTGTGCTCTTTTCTTCTTCCAGATTAGTGGTTTCTCTCAGAATTCAAGTTAACTTTCTGATTCTTTTTCCCAGTTCTTTGCTAAACTACTGATGTACTTCAAAATTCACTGTGCATGAAAGCAAAGCTTTTATAAATTATTTGTGTAAAAACATAACAACTAAGCCATGAGATTACAAATGCCATAGTGCCATTCCTGTTTCCAAAAGCAGTTACCCATAAAAAAGGTGTATGGTACCAGTGTCAGAGACCCTCATGTGAGATGCAAACTGCAGAGTGCAGGGAAGCAGGGCTGCAGGGCTCCAGCTTTTCTGGGAGCCCAGGAGGTGCCAGCTCTGGGTGATCACTCTTGGTCACTTCTCTGCTGTCCCCTGAGTGCTGGGAGCTGCCACTCCCTGGGCTCTGGCTGTGCAGGTGACAGCCCCTCTCTCCATCTCTGTTTCCCAGCATCATCAGCCCTGCTGAAGTGCAGGGTTCTTTCAGGCTGCTGTGCTCAGGAGTGTTGGGATCTCTAGCTGGTCAGAGTGACCCCAAGAAAAGTTGGAAAGTCCCTTTTCCCAGCCTGGTGCTTGAAGAGGAGTCAGAGCTCTTTGTTTCTTGATCTCAAGGTTGTTTAGTGTATCTTATCTATAAAATTCTTTCTCCTGTCCTGCCCAGGTCTGCCCAGCAGGACAGACAGAGGCACTCTGCCTGCCCCCGGGGTGGTGTTATGTCTTTACACTAAAAACTACGTGTACAATGGTTACAGTTACTTTACAATACCTATCACCTATGTTAGACAGTGAGCTTCTACTCTAAACCAATCCAAAAGTGCCAACATCACAGCAGAAGTTGGAGGCCGAGAAGAAGAAGGAGAAAGGCTGGACACGCCCAGTTCCCTCCATCTTGCCTCCTGAACCCCCACACCAGAAACCCTAAAATCTACTTTTCCACCCCGTGATAACTTCACTATTATTCTACCTAAATTGTTGTGGCTTGCTGATCTTCATCTAAGGTTGGTAACTTGCTCCACGGGTCATAATCAAACCCACGAGCATTTTGGGCTCTGTGCTTGGGTCTCTGAGACCCCTGGCAGGGGTCTTGGCTGCTCAGGACAGCCAGAGGGATGTGCTGGGTCCTGACACGGGAGGAGCTGCACAGTTGCTGGAGCTGCCTTTTGCCCATGGAGCAGCAGCAGGAAAATGCAGGTTCCCCTTTCCCTGGCAGCTCCCCTGAGTGCGAGGCAGGGCTGTGTCCCACGGGAGTGTCAGAAAAGCAACACCAGTGCAGCCATGGAAAGCTAATCATCAGGTTGGCCTGTGCTTCTGAGAGATTGCTTTGTAAGCTGTGTGACATCTTGCTGTGGGTGTTAGAATACTTGTGACATTCTGTAAGCCAAGAGTTCTGTGTGGGTGACACCATGACTAAAATGTTGTACCTCAGCACTGCCCCTGATTGCCTGCACAAGTGCCTCTGTGTGTGTGTGGCTTTCAGACTCTTGTGGAAAAGTGCCTGGGCACAGAGATAAGAGAGAAATCTGCTTCTTTTTCCTAGGACTCGGTATTTGTTGCTAGTTTGGGCCTCAGTGTCTTCTAGTGTATAAAAATTATCTTTACATGGAGATAATTAGGAACATTTTTGTTGAAAAAATTGAAATTTGTTTCCAAAGAAAAGTTTTGAAGGATGCTATATAGTGTGCAAATTCAGGTCAGACTTGGTGAACAGATGTGCACTTTCTCTGAAAAAGGGAGTTTTTTGAAAAGTTTTAAACATTTGTTTTGTTCTATAGATGAGGCAAGTTAAGATAAATTCATAGACAAGCACAGCAGGTTTTTTTACCAGAGTGTTAAACCTTGTGTGCACAAACCAGCATATACTTTTGCATTTTTTTCTCTTATAATATGTCTAACTTTACTGCATGTTTGTATGAATTTACATACATTTCATATACATATGGTCTGTCATTTAATTCTCCGCTGCGTCATTACACAAGAATGCCAAAGCTGATTCTAATTGTTCAGCAAACTAAAGGAATTTAGGGAGGTTGCCCAGAAATTCAACGTTTCTTAAATAAAATACATATGTATTTTAAACCTTTTAACAGACACGTTCTGTGCCATACCCCCTTTACTAATATTAAAATAAGGCTTATCAGCACAAGCTGCATAAGGTTGTGCTGCTGGAGCCAAATCCTGGGATCAGCATCCAGGCCACGAGCCTGCAATCAGTTACACTTATGTTGAACTTCATGCACATTTGTCATTCTTTTGAAATCATCAGGATTATTCACCTCCATAAGACAAGTATGTGTGGAACCGATTCTGTGAGCAGACCCTCCATTTTTATTGGCTTTGTTATGAATCTCAGAGCAGGAAGGAAAAAAAAAAAACAAAACCAACAATCTGCATTAGGAGCAGAGAATTTAGCTCCTAGGGATCAGACTGGAGACAAAACTGTGGCACTCAGGCTGCTGGTGTCAGTGAAGGAGAAAGGGATCACACAGCCGACACGCATGGCCAGTGGTGGGAGGTGTGTTCTGGGGATAAAGGAGATTATGAGAACAGGAGAGCTGAAAGTTACTCCATTGCTTCTTCCCTGGCTGAGCTGAACCTTTTGAGCTCCTGTGAAAAATCACAAGCACATCACGAAATGGTAGGAATGGCAGGAAAACAGTAGAAGTGTAGAAGGAAGGATTATAAAGGTTTGGGGTTTTTTTTAGTTTTTAAGTTCATAACATCTGTATCTAGTAAATATTTTGATCCCTGAGTTTCCCAAGCAGTTTAATTGAACCTGCAGAAGGATGTTTTTTGGCTCATCCTAAATGATAACATTAATATAATGTAGGAAACATTTTATCTTCCCTAGACACTTATTTTTTTACATCACTTCTGGAATTGCTGTATGCATTTTCAGAGTCATGTGCAGTAGTTATAGAATCTTTTGTTATCTGCCAATATTTAGCAATAAAATTTTAAATGCATGTGCAAGTATGATATTAATGATCTAATTTCCTTTGATCCTTGAGGAATTTTCATTTGCATATTTGGGATTGAGTCTTTTCATAATAACATGCAAGCCCTCCTTTCACTGCCCAAATGAAAGTCCAATAGCAGCTCTGAGGAGGTTGGACAGGCTAAATGAAGTCTTGTAGCATTGGATGAACATAACTGCTGCAGGTAATTAATGCTTTTCATTTTGAAGAATGAGTTCAAGCACTTGAGGGAAGTTGGAACAATATTTTATGTTTTATTCCAACTAGTAATGTAGAAAGGAAATGAAATAAGACTAATTTTATTTTCCATTTTTGCTGTCTCTCCCTCTCTCTGCTCTTTCTCTTGCTGAAAAACTATTGTCATTTATGTCATTAAAACACAGAATTATTGCCCCCAGACTTTCAGTGAACCACAGCTGTTGACCTTTTTTGTCAAAAGCTTTGAATACAAAGCTACATTGGGAACATTTGTAGCCTGTGGACCATGACAGTACTGTAGACTTCTCTCCTGTCCTAACAGAAGAGAGTGCCAGAGGGTGTGCTCACATAGTGACTACATTATTTTCTGGCAATTGTGGTAAAGATTTCCTTGCTTTGGGTTTTTCTGCCTCCTCTCAAGTGTACAGTCATCCTTCAAACTTATTATACCACCTTCTGAATGCTGTGGCTTTGTCCCTTAGGCTACATAATCCATTGTGTAAAATGTTTACCAGTCCTGTACAGATATTAAATTAAGCATTGCAGCTTAATATGAAGTGTATAGATACTTGAAGCTGGATTTAAAAGACATCTTGATTTCCTTCCTGTGTAACAGTATATTACATTGAATGGGAAAAAGAGTTAAAAATTAACCTTTTATAGTACAAAGAGTGCTAATTTTCGGTGAAGACCTATGAATAGTAAAGTAAAAATAGTGAATACTAAGCATGTGAAAAATTCAAGATGTCTTCACTGAAATATGCCATAAACTATTTTATTTTTCTGGCTGAATAAAATAAGCACTTGTAAGCAGTGCACACCAGCTGCTGCATCTGTAGGGAAACCAAGTACTTTCCCACAGTACATGCTGTATATTTCATTCTTGCAGCATTTTATTTTGACAGGTAATCTTCATTCTTCTGCGTATGGAGACAAAATCTGGAGGATAAGTAAAAAGTAAAGGCAATATTCAGTGTGTTTCACAGTTTCTGTGAATTTAGGTAGAGCCATATTTTTATTGACAAATATGAGTACATGTAAAGCTCATAAATACATAGTCTACAGGTAGCATGAAATGTCAAGTTTGGACTTAATTTCTTCCTTTTCTGTGCAGCTGATATTAGTCTTTCTCTTATGAGTGTATGAGGGAAGCAGAAAGGGTGGTAGTGGAAGGGAATTCTGCTTTTTTTCTTAGGCTAATTTTCTCAGTGAAACTTGATCTGTCTTAGTTACATTTATGAGACTTTGTGAACAGAGAAGGAGCAATGTGATGTGAATGCAAAGATCATGCATTTTCAATGCAATTCATTAGATTTCACTGCAACTTATATACAAAAAAAAAAACCCCAAACCAAATCCTTTCATAACTGAGGTTTCTAAGCATTACCATAATTGTAAGCATACACTTATTCTAAATAGTCTTCCCTTAGAGAATAAACAGGTACATTTTTTTTGAATCCACAGTCAAGTCCACTTAGAGGTGCAAGGAACAGAAATTGTACTTGCAATTCAACTGGTATTTTGAAATTATTCTGGCAGAAAAGAGGCTGCCTTTCAGAAAACTGTTTTCTATACACTTCCCCCTCCCATCCCCCCTTTTCTATAATGGGACAATACACTTCTTTCAGCTGAGCCTCCAAGTTCTTGAATATCCTGAAAATCAAAAATCGGGATTAATGCTGGAAATGTATGCACATATCCCAGAAAGTTTAACCTGTGACCCTCAGGCTTTTGGTCACCCCATATCCCAGGAAACAATGCTGGGCACATCAGGCCACAGTGGTTAAATAGGAATGTAGGCTCCTCTGCCTTAGGTAAAAGCAAAGAGCTGCAGCAATGTCCAAAAGACTTTGTAGCAAAAAGGGTGAAGAGCAGCAACAGGCACTGAAGAAATGTTTTAAAGCCATTTCATCCAATAACCTCTTCTAAATTTACAGCAATTTTACTAGAAGACCTGAGTGTTTGAAATGTCTACAGCTATTTATAATTCTGTTCTACTCTTATACAGGAGTATAGTAGTTAAGAAGGTAAATGACATCAAATTCCTCAAGGGTGTGTGATAGGGTGTGGATCTCTGGCTGAGGATGCACTTCAAAGCCCAGGGATGAAGGAGGGCTCCTCAGTGCTGAAGACTGTGATGGGAAAAGGGAGTAGGAGCATCAGGACATTGGCTCCTGACACTAATTCTGAATACAGCACTTATGTAGGAATTAACTGGCAGTTTTTCTCCCCATGTGATATTCTTGGAAAACAAAAAACAATAATGAAAACAAATTATTTATTTGTCATATATAAATTAGATTCATAGGCTGCAACGTTTTTAAATTCTTGACAAAATTGAAATCAGTATATACATGTATTACCAAAATAAAATACAAGGATGACAGATTCATAATATGAGCAAAAGAACATTTTTTGAGCATATTAGATGCAAAAACATTGGAAACTATTCATGTGATTTAATTGTAATCTTTTGCCAAAAACATTAACGCATTAGCTTTGAAGAGCAATTGGTATAAAGAATATCCTCAAAGAGGAGCATTTCCACATGCCTAGGCTTTTTTTGCCCTCATTAAACTTTATTCTGAGTTGAATATTTCCTGTCTATAGCATAAGGATTATTCTTGTTCTGCAAACATCTTAACCTATTAGTTTTGTCACATTATGTTCTCTGATGCCTTTTCCAGATGTAAATCAGTTAAGGACAATCAAAGGGAATGTTTAAGCCCTTTAATGTTTTCAGGTTTGCCTTTCTTCTTTGTTTAACCAGACAGGTTGGGAACTCATTCTGGTCAGCCTGTTCATCAGGTGAAACGGGCACATTTTTAAGCATTAATTGCTTTCAGGCTGAATAGGAATATGTACAATATGTACAGGGCAGCTGAAGTTCAACACAACCATGAATTAAGGACTGATGAATGCTAAGAATGGAAGGAACCTTGGGCAGTGCTGTCATCTACATTACCTTTAGTCCCAGCTTTGACTGAAGGACTCACTTAAGGAAATCCTGGTAGTTTAGTATCATCTTTATGCATTTCTGTGTGACCCTGGCTTGCAGTCTTTCTCTGCAACTCTGAATTGATACTTTTTGAGTTAGCATTAGCTGTATGTGCATCACAATGAATCCCTGGTCATTAGATGCTCAAACTGGATAAATCAAGGCTTGATGTTTTGATCAATTTGTATCATAATCAAATGAACTGATGCCATTGTCTATGAACTGGATTTATTTCCCCATGAGCTCAAGATCAACCAGATCCTTAGAAGTCAAGATGATGTCACAAAATGGAAGATATATGAAAAATAAAGTCTAGACTTACTATCTCTCTCTCTTCCCTCTCTCTCCCCTCAACATCCTCTTTTCCCTGCCCACATTATCTCATGAACTTTGCTTCTCACCATAAATTTGTCTGATCCTGACATTTCCAAGATAGTAAGTCTAGACTTCTGGAAACTCTGGAGACAAATGAAAAAGTCATTGAGGTGGTTCTTAAGTGTCTTGGGCAGTGTTCCTTTGACAATCTGTTACTTTCCCATTTCCACTCTAGAGTTAGAGGTCTTCTCCATTAGCTTCTGCCCGAAGCTGACCCTATGGACCAGCCAAAGCCTATGAAAGGCATTTTGTGGGTGTGTGATCCAGCAGGGCATTCCTTAACTTCTCATGGCCTCTATAGTCACAGCTCTTAAGGATTCCACTGCTGGGGAATAATCCTGGCCACACAAAGGCTGGTAAAGGCCATTGGCTGGTTTTGCCTGCCATTGATCAGTCACTAGCAGCAGGTGTTAGACACTCTCTGCACATGAGGCACGACCTCTGCTGTGCAAGCAACTTTACCTGTTGTTATCTGGGGGACCTGAATTTGATGGGTTTGGACACTCTTGTGCAGCCAGAATAAATGCTTTAGCTGGTACTTAGCAGGATTTTATTTGGGTTTTAGTTTACTTGTTCTATAAAAGCTTGTAAAGTGCTGACAAAAGCCAAAGGAGCAGAATTGCACGAGGGGAAATCTATTTTGGTAAGACAGGAGCCCAAGGGCCACAAGAAGGAGTCAGGCTGCCTGCAGACACACAATGTGCAAGCTCATTAAAAATATCTCCCTTGTTAATGCCTTGTTAATGTCTTTTATCACTTTCTGCTAATGAGCCTTGGACAGATAGAGCTTTGAGGGATATATTTTTTTAAAAGAAGAGTTTTGTCTGACAGTTAGTGGGTTTGAAAGTTATAGCAGAGGATCTCAAAGCCTTGGCCAGGTTTCCCTTTTTTCACAGATATTATATTGCTTTGTGATTAAATAACGTCTAGAGATGAATATTCCAAGAGGTCAATTCTTCCAGGTATCAGATGTTTTCTGCCAACTAAAGAATTTAATTTTTGGGACATGAAGAAACACTGCACACCACAGGTCTCTAAGTGTGGCAAATATCACATTTCCTTTGCTGAGCTGGAATTGATTATATAAATAAGAGTTAATGTAATAACTCTTTGGATGTATATTTCCATCTATTCTGAAAACTGCTAATTGCCAATGACTATGTATTTAGAAGTATAAAATTAGGTAATATAATGATTTCTTCTTTTCAAAACCTACTAGCTCAAATTATTTAACAAAGTTTTCAAATCTATTGTGCTTTTTTCCCAATATGTGTCCACTATTTGTTGTCTATGTTACACAGAGTAGACATGAGTATATTTGTAGAGATGTTTCAGAGGTGTGTTTGAGTGTCTGTAATGTAGTCTCTGGTGCAGAGATTTGGTTCAGAAGTGCCTGACTGTGCTCAGCCTGCTGGCAGTAACATCAGTAGCACCAGCAAAGCCCTGCTCACCTACATTTCCCTGATGTTAGATGTGTTTTTCCTTCTAGTCAGCACTGAGGAACCTGTGCAAAAGCTGTGATTCATCTGTCTGTGTGTTGGTTTTCAAGCAGTGTCTTCAGATGCACCAGTTCCTCTTGTATGTGCTCTGCCCATGTGCTCCTTTCACCTTCCTAGGGAGGCTGATGGATGCGGTTTTAAGTATCTGCAAGTGAATTGTAATATATGCTAAAATTTTGCATATATTTTTGCAATATTTTGGCCAAAACGAACTACAGTGGATGGCTTGTGTCCACATTAATTTGGAATGTGCATGCTCATAAAATTTTACACCGGACATTTGACATTTTGCCAACATTCATTTGCTATCACATCACCATCACTTCCTACTTTAAACTTGTTAGTACCAAGTGCATGTACAGTGCTTAGGACATGGTGCATTTAGAGGGGAGGCGAGATGAAGTCACAGAGTCTGTATGGAGGTCTGGATAAGCAGCATAGCAATGTTTGGGTTTTGTTCATCCTGCCTTAGACAACTGCATGAGATGGGTAAAAAAAAAAATCCATAAGTAAACCTTCTGGTATTTCTGGTATTTGCATTCTAAGAGCTTATCTCTCATTAAGTTAGGGAAAATTTTTGCCAGTAATAAGTGAGAGCTTCATTAATATGCACATAAGCTGTAGTCCAGGAAATTACAGGTCAGAGGCGTCTCTGTTGTCAGAAGAATACAATGAAAAGACTTGTTTTCATGATTCTTTTATTTAAAACAGTATCTCTTCCTTAAAATAGAACTATAGCTAGAGAATATAAAGGGATGTTGTCAAGGTAAACTGTGTAGCTCTATTTGTAATATTTTGGAATTCTGCAACAGAAGAGAGTACCAAAATCTGTATTGATTGTAACACTTAGTTCAGTTGCACATTTTCATTTCATTTTGGCAATTACCTAAGCTGTTTTTTTAGTTCATAATTATTTTTTATTCAGATTCATAGCACAGGCTAGGGGCACACAATACAAAATAATTTCAATTAATATTTATGTTGTTTTCAAACTTTGAAGGCATTTTTACTCTATTACTTTACAAAATGTCTTTTAATTTTTTTTCAAAGTCTATAAAGTTATTATTGTTAGACCTGATCTAGATATGCCATATGGGAAATCTGCCATACACCTACACTTTCATACCAGATCTACACATCCACAGGGGCTTTCAGCTGGCAGGAGGATCAGATGGGCTTTTCTGGAAATGTACATCCTTCTTGTCAAGATGACCTTTAAAGGAGATGGACTTATAGGCCCTTAATAGCAAGGTACTCACAGTTGTAGGGGATATTTTGGAAAGAGAAAATTGGATTCTGAGAGGAAAAGCATATGAAGTTAGGAGGAGAGAAAAAAAGTTTCTATTAGTTTGAAATAAAAGGAAAATATAGAGATAGATAAATATAAGAGGAAATATGAGAAATATAAGAGGAAATAAAAAAGAATGAATGATCCCCAAATCTTCTGATGATTCTTCAGTTGTCCAAATTTTTGTACTTTACCTGAAGTAAAAAGTCTACCATCTAGACTTTTATACTGATTTTCTATATTACATCTGTATGAGCTCATGCTATAAGAAACAGAAGTACTTGAAAGAAAATGAGTAAACAAGTCTGGTCTTTATTAGCAAAAGAAAACAAAGGACTAAAGCAAAATTAATCCCCTTTGTAACCATATAAAGTTAAGAGGCACAGCGTTAGGAGACAAACAGCAGAACAATTACATCTGAAGTCTGTAATAAGATTTACAGCATTATATTTGAAGTAGCTTAAAACCATATTTATGAATGTTTTGCATTTTATATTAATCTTATGAAAAGATATAACTTTTCCAGGGTTTCTGTACTTGAGGAGTAAAACCCGTATAAAAAGATAACTTGCTGCCCTGCAGTCAGTTCAAACCTTTCTAACCCCGTTGTTGCTGGGCTTTGCCGCTTCATTGCATTTATTTTGTGCCATGCAGTCACTGTCTGCTTAAAAGATAAATATCAGAAATTGTAACAGAGTCCACATTTCATATACAATGTTCTGTTGCTCACCTACCTCTGAAAACAGAAATGCTTCTTGTAGTGGTGTAGGGCATTATAGTGGTCTTTGAATATTTGAGTAACAGGCATGTGAGATAGAACTAGTTGATTGCAGGAAGAAAGGGATTGTAACAAAACCAGCTGTATTGTTGTTTCTTCTGAAACTCTTCTGAAACTCCTAGTACCATCTTTTTTAGGCAGAAGCCTTTCTCCCCTCCTTGCTTCTGGAAGGCACAGACCTCAGCCCTCTTCTTGGGCTCTTCCTGTGGTAAATAGGCCATGGATAAACTATCAAATGCCATTTATTACCACAGAGTTAGAGGGATTCCCTCTGATTTTCTTACTGAAAAACTGCAATAGAATTCTATCTAGGATTGAGGATAGCAGGGCTAAAATTCAGGCTTTGGTAGGATTTGACACATTCCAACAGGGAGACTGAGTCCTCTAAAGCTCATACAGCCTAAAAGCCAGCCCTGGGTCTTGACCAGGAATTATCCAAGGGCAGTGGATATCTTCTTTCTTCAATGTCTTTGGAAGTAAATAAAATCTCCATGGGCTATTCTGAGAATGAGACAAATTCGAGTTAAATACCAACTGCATTATGTGTCTTAATACATGGGTGGGTAACAGTAAATAATATGTAACTATTCAGTTTTGGACAAAAAAGCAATGCTTTGCTATTCCCTTGTTAGGCCCTCATTCCCTGGGGTACTGAACACTCATTTTCTGTAGTAATAACTCAGCCCATTAATTTCATCAAATGATTACATCAGATAATACATTTTATTTTGCATAGCTTAAAACTAGTAATCCCAAGAGATTAATAAGGGTACAAAAGTAACTAGAATTAGTCAAATTTCACGAAGAGAAAAGATTATTATGGTACTATTTTTATTCCTGTTTTCAATTGGTCAAAAGCCGACAAGGCAGAATTTAACCCTGAGTGGTGTAGCAACAATTCAGGATTTCAAAACTTCCCAATTTCCAGAAATTCTGCTTTGCAATTGTGACTGTACAAAACAAAATGAAGATCAATGTTCAGTGCATTAATCCTATGCTATTTGCGTCTTAAAACAAGGTGCAATTAAAAATATAAAATAATATCAGATGTAATGCATGAAAATCCAGATGTGGCATTGATAAATTAATTTGAACTGGTCCCTTAACATGTAGCTCATCTACAAAGAATTTCTGATGATGGATCTCTTGACTTCCATTTTGAGAAAAGCAATATTGGCTAGCAGAGATCCGAGACAATTTTTTATGACTTTTCAGTTTATATTGTTTTTTTTTGTCAGAATAAATTTGCATACCTGTCTTTGAAGGAAGTTATTGACTCTCTGTCTTCCAGAGATCTTTAATCTTGTTCTAAACAGAAAGTTAATTGTGCTCTATTTGATCTTACTGGGAGTGCAGCCTTTGAGGTCACTTTTTATCCACATGGAAACATGGACAATTGAAATTAAAAACTATAAAAACTATGTCTATCAGTTCCCCCATTCCATCTTCCTAAGCAACAACTTCTGCTGTCAGAAAGACAGCAAAAGTTCCCAAATCTATTGATTTTGGATAATGATTTACTTTCAAAGACAGATTTTTAGTGTGTTCAAGACTGGAATCAAAAACATAAAATAAGGACGTTTGTCTACCAGTTAGGCCTGAGTTTTTAGCTGGAGTGGGTTCTGAGTGACTAATTTATGCTAATTTAAGGATCTACATTTCTTTGGGGTGGAACATCACTGCAGGGAGCAAGGCCCTGTAGTCCAACAGTTGTAGCAATGAGTGGGCGATTATTCTACTGTAGGAGGTGGAACAGACTGTGTCACCTCTGTCTTTGATGCTGCTTTCAGGCTTTATTTGTCTTATCTGTTTAGAATGCTTTTCACTATGCTTGTACAGCCATTCCAAAGGCTACTTATTATACAAATTTATGATAACCATGGAGTTAGTTACAGACCTATACTCCCTTTGGAAGAAAATTTCTCTTCATCTCATATCCCACTGCAGAGTGAAGATCTGGAAAGGCCCACATTGGCACTGACACATATTGTGCTTTTGACTTCAAGATAAATGAAAAGCAAACAAACATGTCTTTGTCTGACGAGTTTTGTCTTGGGCACACCCACCAATCCCTCATCAGCCAAGATAAATTGCTTCAGAGGGAGGACTTCCATGTTCACAGAAGGAATGCAGAAATTCTTTCTATTTTGTACATTCTTGGCGTCTTTCCTTTGTTATCAATTTCACGTCCTCTTTGTGTTTTGAAGCTCTGCTTGGGAAAAGAGGTTATAAATATTAAAGCTCTGCACAAATTCTTAAGAATGATTTGGGATTTTTTTGTTTTGTCTTAAATAATTTTTGCTTCTGCTATTTTTAGCTCAAAGCTATCCTTCCTCATCCAAGCTGTGTATTTTTAGCTTGTCAAAATAGTTGAAAATGTTGTTATTCATTAGACAGAGATTACTTTTGGCTTTCTTCTTTTCCAATTCTATTCTAGTATTATCAGTACTGAGAAACACACATTTAAAGCAGATTTTGCAAATACTATATGAAAGATACATAATTTATATTTTGAAAGTACTTTAATGAATCCCTTACCATAAACAGCAAGAGTTTTTAAGTACTGGAATGTGTGTCTTAAGTTGGACTTCATGAAGAAACATCCAAAGACTTTGTTCATAGTTGCATAGGATTTTGTAATTAAAAATTTTAATATGATCAGGCTGTGCTTGATACAGTTTCTGTATCACTGTAGACAATGAAAATAAGTTTCTGGCATGACTTGAATTAGATGAGAATTTCCATTTTCCCCTCATAAACATTTACAGCAGTTATTGACACCTAAAAGGTCAGGATTTCAACATGTAGCTATGGGCAAATCCATGTATTATACTAAACCTCTAGCTCTGGATCCCATTTTTTAGCTCATATCCCTTTTTGCCCTGTTCTAGGGAAAAAAGTTACCTTGAACTTTTACACATAAACTTCTCCACAATTCCTGTATTTTGTTTGCCAGGTTTGTAGATAAATTGACCCTTTTCCCTCAGATGTGTGGGTAATGTACATCTCTGTCATTTCCCACAATCACCTGAAGCTCCATAGGGGAACAGTGGGAAAGGATGTAGAGTAAGTAATAAAAGGAACAGTCCAAGTGCAAAGCAAAAGACAAAAGAGTACTTTCTGTAATTGGGAGGTCCATAAATTACTGTAGCCCTGGGGTCAAATATTTGTGTGTGGAATTGCTGGACCATTTAAGCAGCTACTCATTAAAACCATGTAAGTACTCCAACAATTAAGCTATCATTTTACACTGATAGTGGTACCTGCTCCCAAGGAGGGAAAGCAAATGCGCATTGATAAGGATACCCTAAGGTAGGTTCCCACAAATGTAGCCCTTCTCCACACAAATATTTCCTTAAAGGCATGCTGTCAGGTAAATTTTGCACATTTTCAGCCAGGTCCTGAAGTTAGGACCTGCTCTAACACTAATGGGAAAAAGTCTACAAGAAATACAGACAATTTCCCTGCTAGTTGCTCCATTTTCGGATGTTTTAGCCTGCAGTGCAGCAGGAGCAGTGTGGTTTGCCTGCATGAAGGCAGCAGCAAATGTCCCAGGGGATCCTCCAGAGTCACAAAGCCATGCTCAGGGTGATGGGTGCTCCTGCACAACCTCTGCACTTCAATCTTCCTTCTCTCTTCCAGTTTCTCAGGCACAGGGAGGAGGGAAGGATTTGCTCAGCGATGGTAGTTTGCTCATAGTTTAATTAATCCTCAACTGTGTTCACTTCTTGGCAGCCTTCCAGTGGAGTTCAGCAGGGGTGGTGGATATCACTCATGCCTGTACCTGCCTTCTTCCTCTTCCAGAACTGGGGAATGGCTCTGCAGGCTCAGAAGCAGCAGTGCCACCCCTCAGTCCCCTCAGTGTGCCCTGGCACAGAGGGTTCCTCAGGTGTAAGTCTGCTGCTGGGCTAACCCCTGCTTTTCTTCTAATGCAGTCTTCCTCTTTAATTGCCTGGGGTGTTTTATTTGTTCTCTCTTCCTCCATCTCTGTATTTAAATTCAGGTTTTCAATTTTCCCTGTGCTTTTTCTTTCCAATTTTCAATTGTAACTGTTATGATCAGCTGCTGCTTTGTTCTTTCTTCTGATCCTTTCACCACCCTGCTGAGGTGAGGTCTCTCATTCTTCAGCCCCACGTGATGTGAGTGGGTGAGCAGGGAGAAGATGACAGAATTAATTTGCAGGTGTCTCCCTCCTTTTGCTTTTGACATCCTGTCATTTGCCATGTCCTTATGTCTAGGGGGTTATTTGTCAGTGTTGTGCAATCCTTTTCTAGGTTAGCACTAAACAATCTTAATTATTTCACAGACAATCTTTATATAAGGAGATATTTGTTGAGGAAAAAAGACTTTAAAATGTATTTCCTTTAAAAATAGTTGAATACAATAAAATGGAAAAGGCAGGGAAGTAGTGGCATGATTTTATGGCTTGTCTGCAGCTCCTCTAAGCCATGAGAATGGAGTAGTTTGCAACAGAACAAAAATGTACAGCTTGAAAAAGTAAAGATAACAAGAAAAGTAAGATACTGCTGTGTGTTCCTTTTTAATCTTAGGAGATGACACATAAAAGGTTTTGTCTACTGTGCACACAGCTGCCTCCTGGTCAGGTGGGGCAAGTCTGTTTGCAGAAGTGCAGGGTAGGTGACTTGTATGTGAACTTCTTCTTTGCACTCTGATTTGTTCACAAAAACTGGCAGGATTTACTACATGTATTAAGTGCACACTTAAATATAATCATATTTATTTAATTGCTGTTTGATTTCCTTTTCAGGGTTTTAGTAAGCTTTTTATTATTTGTTGGTTTTGGGTTTTTTTAATTCTGTTGGGTGATCTACCAAAAATTCATTGTTCTTAATCATTGATACTCTTCCTCACCTTGGAAGAAGAATGTAAATAAAAATGTCCAAAACTGTAGGTCTTGTGAAAGATCCTTCATGTTTGAGCACTATAGATATTATTTCCTTGGAATACTTCAGTTATGCCTAGCCTTAAGGGAAATCATCTTTCTCTTTAAGGAGTTTCTTTTCATTATTTTAAACATTTCTGAGAATGACAAGTGAGATTAGGTGAATACAGTACACATTTGGGGAAAGGAAGGAAGAAGAAGATTTAAATAGCATGAGCACCAATATTCCTTTTTATGGGCTTCATGCTATATATTCTTCTGTGATTATGAAGAGCAGGTATTGCTAACAAGTCATTAGAAGGATACCCCATTTTCTTTAACTGTGCCCTTAAATGCATTAAGTTTTTAGCAAAATAAATGTGTGCACATCTGTGATGTAATAGCAAAAGGAAATAACAGCTGGAAATAACTTTGTCATTCTTCGGTGCTTGCTCTGAATGATAGTTGTTTTTTATGTTCAATATTACAGTTCATATCTGGCAGGGAAATAAGGACCCAAAATGAATTATAAAAACCAGAAATATTTGTCTTTTTTTTTTTTAAGCTTTCAGGCTCTGTGCTGAAATTCTTGCTGTAAATTATGAATAACGTCTAGAATTTAATATGGTTGCAGGCCACATTTCAAGACTAAATGGATTGATGATAATTTATTCTTCATAAATTACATAAACGTTCAGATTCCTTTCACTGGTTGCATGTTCCTGGTGACTTTAGTGGGAATTATTGGTACTACGATTCTTTGAAAACCAGGGCAAAGACAATGTTGTGAAATGCTTTTTGTGGGGTGGTTTGCAGACAGATGTGCAAAATTCAGTTCTGACACAACCAGAAATCTCCAGGAAACTCCAGCCTCTCCCAGTGTTTTCGTAGGAAGATGGTCTCTTTTCTACAAATCTACTTCCAAGCATCCCAGATTGTTTAAATTGTATTTCACTTCATATGAGGCTTTTACAAAAAGCTGACATCCTTCCTGTGAAATTGAAAAAGTCTTAACACATTTGTGCTGGTGCTTGCTTTGCTTTTTAAACTAACTGTCTGAAAAATCACCCTTTTCATATTAACCTAAAGATGGGCCAAGCAAAGCTGGACAAGCTGAGTTTGCTTTGAGATGGGGCAGAGCATTTGAGCAGCTGGGGAGGGTGACAGAGTGAATGCTTAAGCCAACCTGTCTAATAAGGGTGTCTGTCACAGTTCTGCCTGTCACAGAAGGCTCTTTTACATGCTCTATTTATAATGTCGTGTTGCCATTTTATTGTGCCTTTAATAGCTATGCAAGAGTGATTAAAAACAGTCCTTAAGTTTCCTGTGTCACTTTTCACTCATCATCACTGCTCTGAATGGTAACAGTTTAAACCTTTCCATGCCCCTTAGCTAATGCCTGTTAAGAACATAACATTGGCCTCTTTCTTTTTATTGCAAACTTCATGAATCTGTATTATTAATTTTTCATTGTCAAGCTTATGGGAGTGATCCAAGTCTGGAAATTTAAATAACAATTAATCTTCCTTGTTTTCTGGTCTTTGAATTCATCTGTGCAAAACTCTACTTGACACAGCATTACTCTAGAATTAGTTTCAGTGCCTTTGCCTAGCAACACAGATACGTTTTACACTTTCCAGGTTTCTCCTGTTAACTTCTAAAGCCGATTGTTGTCGCCGGCACATCTTTGTTTGCTGTTTATTTGTTACTAGGTGTCTGGATAGGCTCCCCAGCTCAGTCCCACCAGGCCAGGGCTGTGCTTGCTCGGTGTCCCTGGCTCAGGGGCAGGGCCCGGCGCTGCCTTTGGCTCGGGGCCTTCCCCGCTCGCTGCGCCGGCTGCTCGGGCCTGCTCCCGCTGCCGCCGGGGCCTGCAGGCACACAGCATCTCCAGGAACAGCCCCCTGCTTGCACAAAACTCAAATATTTGCACTGTTCTTCTTCAGGCGGAGATGGAAATTTTCACGCTGAACTTTTGACATTGCTCAGAATACGCTGAATCCAAAATACAGAAACATCTCAGTGTCCTTGCATTATTTTCTCCCTGTGTCAGGAACAGCTTTCGGTCCCCCTGTTGTGTTTCTTGCTGCCAGCCAGCTCCCCTTCACCTCTGCCATTACTCAGTAAGGAGGGTTTATTCTTTGGCCCAAAGCCTGTGCCTTTGTTCATCCCTCTCCTGCTTTTTGCATCATCTGTCTTCTTGACCCACCCTATCTTCATGGATTTAAAAACAGTGTTTAATACTGTGCTCCCTTCAGATTGCCCCAGGAGGGTGGTTCTGCCTTCTCAGGCAATCCTTAGCAAACTTGCTGCCCAGCTCAGCACATTCTTGGAGTGTTAGCAACATCTTTGCTTGTTCTGTAGTTTCTCTGGAACAGAGGTGTCAGAGGACAGTGTCCTCATCAGATTGACGTGGGGCGTGGAATGGAGGGGAGTGAGGACATGAGGGCACAGCGCAGGTTTGCCACTGCCTGTCTGAGGCTCGGTGGGAGCTGGCATTGCCATTTTTCCTGGCACCTTCTGTCCTGTGTGTCCCTTCCTGAGTCGCTGGCTGGGAGGGCTGGCTTTGCCCCCAGGAACTGTGTCCAGCCCAGGCAGGGAAGCAGCGCTTGGGCAGCCCTGGAGACCCTGGGGCTGGGCTGCTGCCTGTGTGGGACAGCTGCTGCTGGCAGCACGCACCCTGACTCAGAAGGGAAAGAAGCAGCAGCAGGTAAATCAGTGCTGGTTGCTCGGTAAGAACCCTACAGCCACACCCCAGATTTGTCATTTCAGAGCTACTGCCAACACATTCTGCACCCAGCCGATGCCAGCGGTGGTGGGAGCCCTGAGCTCCAGCCTGATTTCCCTGACTGTGTCTTCTCCTCTTGCTGCTCACAGCCCCAGAGGTGTCACCCATGCCAGCCCCTCTCACACAGAGGATTTCAGACAGGGACAAGTGGGACAAAGCTGTGAGCGGAGCCTGTGCTGAGCTGTCTGTGAGGGGCTGGTGCTCGTGGTGGCCCTTAGTGTTTATATTTCCTTGAGAGAGTCAATCCCTTTCAGGAACATAAATGAAATGTTACTGTAGAACTTCCTGAGTGTGTGTGTGGGTGCGTGGTTTTGGTGGTTTTGCATAATATACGTGATTCTCAGTTTTGTTGATTTTTAACAGTGTGCTGTGTATATTACACATGTGAGGTCACCTAGTTGTTCTTTCTGTGGACAAAAAGAAGGCATTTGACTGGAGATTGCTTTTCAGTGCACATGCCTCTGCTACACACACATTCATGAATCAGTTACAGTCTGTATTGGGAAATATATTGTGAATATAATTGGCTTGGTGAAATGAAACATTTACAATGGGTAATAGAAAGATACTAAAGAATTTATATTAAAAAAAATATTAAAAGCGGGAAAGGACATGACCTTCTTATGTTAGTGATGGTTTTTGTTATAGGAATGAGAGGCTTAATTCCTGGAAGTGCTAGAGTTTTTTTGTTGGCTGAATGTGTCCTTCATAGTGTCTGTTTGTCATCCCAACCTTTTTCTGAAAATGGAATTCAGGTTTGTAGCCAAAACCGGAGTATTTTTTACTTTGTATTGAGGTTATGTAACAGATGGTGAGCTAAAATGTGCTCAGTGCTTCAAAATTATTTGATGAATCATAAAACTGAATAACACTTTTTGCCTCAAATCATGTTTTGATTCTATCTAGGGATGAGTAAAATTAGAGAAAACTCTATCTGAAATATTAAGCACGTATTTGAATCATGAGAATCTGTTGGGATTTTTATTAATTCATTTGCCTGTGCCTTGTCTTGTAGTAAGAAGTACTTGAGATCATCAGAGAAAAATGTGCAATTTCTGAAATGTTTAAAGAATAGCTATAGTTTGGTCAACATTGAAACTGCAAACAAAACCTTCAAGTTCTCTGAGAGTTCAGCTGTTCTGTTTTAACTGGAACCAACATAAAGTATCTCTCTTTAAAACTGCTGTTTTCTTGTATATTTGGAATCAGTGAGAGCCAGATTCCTTTGGAAATACTTTAGAGGGTCTGTTGGGAAATTAGGTGTCCAGTTCATTGAACGTCTGTCCCTAATGCTGGTGTGATGGACAAACTTAAAAGGCACATATCCAGTGTGGGGAGTTTCACACCATGGACATATCCAGTTCCTGCTGGCATGATCCATCATTTTCTTGGATGTCCCAGCAGGTGCCCTTAGGTGCTTCTGCACCGCTGTTGGATGTAGGATAATGTCACTGACGTTAATTAGGCTCAGCAATGCACATTTGGTCCAAACACTCCCTGGCCACAGTTCAGTCTGGCCTCTTTTAAGAAGCAAGATAATCACAGTAGTCTCCTTGGGCTAGGAGGGAAAAAGAGCAGTGTTTATGGTCATAGCACCCATTGATTGACTTGTGAGGTCTGAGCAGGTCTCAGTGCCCACAGAACTGCCTGAACCAAGGGGGCAGGACAGGTCTCTGCTCGGGGGCTCTGACAAAGGAGTTGGCCACTAGCCAGCTCTTGAGTTCAGCTTAAGGATTTTCATTCAGGACAAACTCTGTTTATCCAGGCCTAAGAGAAATCCTCCATTATCATACCTTACTGTGGGTATATTTTTAAGGTAACGTACACATTGCTATGGAGGAAAGCAGGAAACGCAGAACACTTCTATCTCACAAGTGCACAAAAGTATATTATATATACAAAGAATACACACTTTTGAAAGGCTCTTAGGCCTGCTTGTGATGTTTACATAGAGACTTAGGATTGCCATTCTGGGTGTACTGGCAATATTTGCCTGAAAAAGAGATGCCATCCCTTGAATATTTTTTTAAAGTTATATTTTTACTCTATCTAGTAGCTCAAAGCTTGTTTTTCTACAAGTTGCTCTCTTCTCAAAGACGATGGGAAGATGTTAGAGTTCCAGCTTTTCTTCCTGGTATTCCATGTGTGTCTCTATTTGAATTCTCTCAGCCCATGTTTTCTCAGATGCAGAAAATTATGTAATTAGTTGTGGGGTCTCATACCATCGTTTCAGAGATGTTTCCCATTTAAATTAAAGGCCTGTTCTTCTACCCAATCAGTAATTGTCTAGATCTTTTAAGATCTCCTTCAGCTTGATTTAATTGTTAAACATTAATTTAGTGGGAAAAAGGCTTCAAAGGGGAAAAAAAGAACTGCTGGAGGGGCAAAATATTAATAGGTGCTTAAAAGCAAAACAGTAATTCTTCCCTTTCTAAGCTTGCAGCCCTTCAGGCCTAGTGGAAAAGAAACAATTGACTGTATTACAGGATTATATAGGTTTCATTGACTTAAAATGAACTGAAAGCAGCTGTAGGGAGATTTACCTCAAGTCTTTATTATTAGCCATATGAGGCAGAAAGAAAAACAATGTTTTGTTTGAGTCAGAAAATATAATTTTCAATGGTGGTGTAGAAAAGGTTAGATAAAGAGTGAGTTGCTTTTCAATAGGGAAAAGGTGAATAGAAAAATTCTGTTTTGCCAGCATTATATATCATATGAAAGATTTCAGCCAGCAGAAAAAGAGCCTATCTTATACTTGTATGGTCTTGGTTTTGTTTCATTTCTGATGGATAATCTTGGAGTTTAGTACACTTGATATCTCTTTTACTTACTAATGACTGTAATACTTCACTCCTTTGAATACTTCTACCATGCAAATGGAGATAAAGATCAAAAAAGTGTTGCTTTTTTACAAAGAAAATCCTTCTAAAGTCTGCCTCTCATTGAAAAATACATTAGTACAGATTTCCCTCTAAGTTTCCTGCCTTTGGTTGTTAAAAATTCTAATTAAGAAAAAACTGAAGTGTTTTTAGAGAAAAAAGTTTAGAATGCAAAGTCAGAGTCTATTCTAAAGATCCAGAATATTTCCTTACTGTGAAATATTTAAAATACTGAGAATTATTTTACCATCATAGACATTTTTTGAACCATACATGTAATTAAAGTGTAGTTAACAGTAGTTGTTTTATAATCTCTCTATACTCAGTTACTTCTGCAGTTAAGGATGTTGTTTTTACTCCAGTGATGTGCTGAGAATGGGAACTGCTCCCTCTCAGATAAAAGTGCCTGATGTGCTTCAGTTTTGGGGGATAAGGAATCTTATCAATAAAACTGACATCAATAAAAACTGACACCTGATATCAGTAATAATCTCCTTTGTCAGAAAACATAAAACTTGCTGTTGTATTGGGATTTTTGATACAAGTTTTTATTTCTTAAAACTTACCTTTGTCCAAGGTCACATGTTTTGTTAGGTGGTGGTACTGAAGAGATTCTGAAATACCTAATAGGCTTTTTCTTCCTCTGGGTTGCTCAGGTGAAGTGCTTTTATATAAAGGTATCCACAGCAGTATTCATTGTGATGCAGGATGGAATTATGCAATTTTGAACATTATGTTAGCAGTGCATTATAATATATTGGCATTGTAGCAGCAACATTTCAGTAGAGCTGAACTTGATTTAGAGATTTAAAAAAATAAGTACAAAAAAAAAAATCTATGGTTATTGAAGAAAAGCTGGAATTAAATTCAAATATCCAAAAATATTTTCTTAACTTATAGACCAGCCACTCTTTAGCTGCTGTTTTTGACTGGAGCAAAAATGAAGGGTTATGGTGTAAGGATGAACAGCTTTGTGTAGCTGTGAGTGTTATGCACCCACTTACCCATAAAGTTCCTTCTTCAAAGGAAAGTCTACAAAGAAAGCTGTGGCTGCAGCAATGTAGCTTTGAAGTGTATATTGCTGCATCTGGTATTCTTTGCATGCAGAGGTGGAGTTTTCCCATATTTAAGAGTTGTTTTACACTCTCATATTCAATTAATATTGGTATGCCATTGTGTAATTTCTCAAACTCTTTCCAGTAGAACAGTATCTTTTTGAGGTATTAGAAATGGGAACTTTTAGAAGCTGCAGCACTGCAGCACATTTAAGATGACAATCTTAAATGCCTGGTTTGATTTTGGCATATTTATGGGAGAGATGCTCTCAGCTCTAACATTCATGGAGCCAACATGGCCCTGAACTACCAATTTTTGTTTTTTTCAATTCATAGAATGGTTTGGGTCAGAAGGGACCTTAAAGTTCATCCAGTTCCACCCCCTGCCATGGGCAGGGACACTTTCCACTAGGCCAGTAGCTCAAAGCCCCTATCCAACCTGGCCTTAAACACTTCCAAGGATGAGGTGTCTTTCTAATTCTTACATAAATCCTTTAGTAAAGGGTTGTCTTTCTACAGCTGCATAGCAGCTATTAAAAACCTGACTTCAAACTGGTAGATCTCATGATGTTAAGTTAAGGAGAGACTGAATACTTTGTGAAAGTAAAACATTTAACTTTTTTTCAAATTTTCCATCCAGATCCACAATTTATGCTTTTAAAATATAAGCCATGTTTCCTTATCAGCCTGAATTCAGATAATACTGCATATGTTTATCAACCTAAAGAAACTGAAAATGGTGTAATAGTGCAGAAGTAAGTGTAGAATTGATATTCTGCTTTGATTTGTAATTTGAAAAGGACTTCTCCAGGTTTAGTAGCAGCTTTTTGGTTTTTACAAATGAGAAAATCTTGATGGAGATTAAGCAACTTGCCCAGGGTCTCAAAAGGAGCCACTGACACAATCAGAGCTGAACGCTGAATCCTGTCTTGTTCACAACATTTAGTTCACAGGCTGGGAAGAAGGTACACTTGCCCTGGTGTTTGGAGGAGTTCCATCCTGGAATCTGATCCTCTGTTTGCTTCTCCAGCAAGAAATCTCAATCTTCCTTATCTCCTATAATTTCCAGTAGGGTCTTCCTCCCTTCTGCTATCAGCAGACACTCTTTATTATCAGTGTTTCTTCTAACAAGAAGTACCTGCCACTGTGTGTGTGTAGAAAGTTGATGCTTTCATTCAGGCTGATGAGTTTCATGCTCAAAAGTATTCACTTCTAATTGAGACTTCCAAAAGATAAGAGTTCAACAAGAATTTGATGTATTTGCTGTAGAGCTGTTGTCAGACTGGCTAAGTCCCATCCCAGACACTGGTGGGGTTGAAAAGTGGAGAGTGGAGACGAGTGACCTGAAACACCCCTGAATGGTTTGCACAACCACACATGTAATTACTGGATGTGTGCATGCATTTGCAGTGCTGTAATTGCATGTCTGATGCACTTTCAGTTACCTGTTCATCTGCTAATCTGCTGAAGAGAACAGAAACATTGAACAAAATGTAACATTTCCAGTGAGCCATTGTATTTCATGCACATGGTCACAAAAAGAAAACTAACCTGGGTGTGCTGTGAATTTGGGTTTGTGCTCCTGACAGAGTGGATGCTGCTGGTAGGACAGGAGTAAGCTCCCTTCTGGGAAGTGACTTCCAGGTGTTTGTGTATAGAGGATGTACAGAATGTTCAGCTTCCCTGGGCAATGGTCTCTGTTCAGAGCTGCGAGGGACATGTTCATTGTGCTAGTGACAACAGGGGTTATGAATTATTGAAAGTTAACGTGCCTGCCAGGCATTTCAGGGCAGTAACCTGTAACAAGAAGAGGCACATTTCCCTAAATGAATACATTTTCATTCACAGGGTTATTCACTTAGCCAGCATTAAATGTAGTCCTCTTTGAATCTCATGGCCACCTCCTGCTCCATTCCTGTCAGTTTTCATCTCCTGCAAAATCACAAATCCAGCATTCAAAAGGATAATAGCTAGGTTAATTCACTGTGTAGCTTTCTGTAAGAAATACAAGAGGAATTTTATAGAATTAGTGAAAAATAGCTCAAGGTCAGCAGCTCCAATATTTACATTATAATTAAAGTATTATCTTCTTTTTAATTTTCTTTTTTTAAAATTTTTATTTTATCCTCTCCTCATTTGTTTGTTTTTCTTCTTTCCTATATATTTTTCCTTCTTTTTACTTTATTTCTCCTTTTTTTTCATTCTTTTTCCTTTTATTATTTTTTAAGATGTTTGAAAGGTGTTTGTCTCTAATACAGCATCATCACCTTTTTTTATGCTGATTTCATTGTCAGACAAGGCAGATGACACTGCTGGCCACTGCAATTTGCTGCACACCAGCTTTGCAGAATATAATGGAGTGGGACAGTATTCTTTTTGATGTGGTTAATCTCTGTTGTACTTGTGCCTCTCCTGAAAACTGCACTGTGTCAGAGAGTCTTTTGTAGCCAATGGTGACAGGAAGATCAACAGAGAGAGGTTGCTCCATTAACCTCTGAAGTAATGAAGTTGCATTGCAGGCAGTCAACACTCACACTGCCAATTTATTATCATTTAAGAGGAAGTGAAACTACTTCAAGCCACTCTGGTGTCCACATTTTGATAAATACCCAGAGTGCTAATGTTCTAATGCTAACAATCAGCCTTGAAGGGACCTCTAATGGCATAGGTTGCTGTGGCTGTATCTTCTTGCTCTTGCAGAATGACCTTCACAGAATCAGCACCAAGGGAGCAGGCAAAGTCCATTTACTGCCATGTACTGAACATGCAGGCGTAGTTTTGCTGGTGGTGCCACCTCTATCTGTCCATGTGGAAAGGCTGAAAGTAGATAAATTGTTTGATAACAAATTTGTGTAAACTTTCAAAGGTACTGAATTCAGATCTCCAGATTTGCTTTTATTTAATTCTTGTTTCCCAGGCGATGCACATTGTTAAGGGGATTACTTTCCATCTTAGAAACAGACATAACCAAAATCTTGGGAACACGTTTAAACCTTCAATTTGTTAAAATCTTGCAGGATTGTCTGACCTTATAAGATTTTCATGACCTATAGTCAAAGCTGTGAGAACAGCTTTCTGAGGAAGCAATAACACTAGTCTTCCCCACCTCAGCAGTAAAACAGGCTTGTAAAAGAAAACATTGCAAAGCTGGCATGACCATACCCCCATTCTTCCCGAGTTCTGCTCCTAGGCATGGTCTTTGGCACATAGTTTTTCCTGCTAAGGGCAATGTAATTTACATGTCTGGCTTTCCATAAGTAGTGAAAACACTTTTTATATATAAAAAATCCAGGTGGTTTCATAGCCATATCATACATTCCTTTTCTCCCAGGGTGACATAAGTAGTTATTTATCCACGGTATTTGAGAGACACAGAATCAAGGTGGTCAGCTAAGTGCAGTATGTTTCTGCTGGTTCCTTGCAGGATTTCTGATGTGTTTGTGTTTGTGCTGTGGGCCCAGTTTTGGCTGCAGATGGGGCTCTCAGTGTTTGCTACCTGGGACTACTTGGTGTATCTCCACTGAAATAATTTGTAAGATGGATCCTTTTAGTGTCTGGGAAGAGAAAGTACTCAGTAAAGCACAGGGACTGTTACCTGCATTGTGTGGAAGAACATTGTTTATGAGGAGAATACTCAGCCGTGGCCTCGTGCCCATGGTGTGTGATCACTGTTTCCTTGCCTCTCCTGTCAATAGCCTGAACTATCCTGCTCTCCCTCTGACCTGCAGCTCTCCCTGCTGCAAAGCAGATCCCCTGCCTTGCTTGCTTCCTCCTGCCTCTGCCTAGGGAAGGTGGCTGCAGCTCCTTGCTGGGCTCTCCCGTGTGGAGCAAAGATTCTTCCCTGCACTCCCTATCCAAGGAGCTCTGCTGAGGGCCAGAGCAGTGGCTGCAGGGTTTGGAAGAGCGCCCTGGGCTCGGCTGCTTGCCAGAGCTTGGGACAGACCTGGTGCCAGGACGAGGACCACAAGCATCTCCCACATGTGCCACAAAGCTGCATCCAGCAGTGCAG
This sequence comes from Molothrus ater, assembly GCF_012460135.2. Lineage (NCBI taxonomy): Eukaryota > Metazoa > Chordata > Aves > Passeriformes > Icteridae > Molothrus > Molothrus ater. Next base: position 8,266,571 of record NC_050488.2, on the reverse strand, counting down.
CCTGCAGAGCTTCATGGGATTTTCTCCTGCTCCCTCTCTCCCCTTGCCATGACACATTTTTCTCTGTACTGAGACAACAGGTGTCTCAAAACTGTCCCTTTTGTTTTTAGGCAGACAGGTTTGGGAAGGGCCCCCTGCCAGGTTCAAGCACAGGGTCGCTTTGGAGCAGCTGACTCAGTGCACAGCTTTTGGCTTTTTCAGCTGCTCGGGGTTGGGAGCTCTGCCCTGGCTGCAACAGGGGTGGACCTGGAGAGGAACCCACACTGCTGCTAGTGCAGCACGTCTGCAAAGCACAGCAAGGGTTAAGGACCCCAAGGGCATTGCAGGAAAATGTTTGGGATATTGGATGTGGATGTGGAAGCTCTGCCAGCTGCGCCACCCGTGCTGCTGCTGAGCTCCCTCACCCATGTGTGCCCCAGACACCACGGAGGTTCTCCAGGGACACATTGCAGAGGGATGGGAAAAGCTCTCAGGAATTCCATAGCAATGCTAAAGTCCAGGAAACATGGGCAATGCTCTGGGTTAGCACTGTTAGAGCACCCTCTGCTCTCTCAACCCCTTCCTTACTTGTCCTTCCCAGCATTCACAAAACCAAAATCTTTGGAAGAGAGAAGAGAGATGCAGTCTGTGCTGTTGGGAATTGCAGAAAGATGTTCTTGGTACCATTATCAGATTTTTAGGTAGTGAAGATGTTTTCATTTAATACAGAATTAGTTTATATGTAGTATATGTTTTCAAAAAGGTGGGGTAAGATTAAGAAATTCCGAATTATAAATTGTTGATCTACAATTTGTTATTAGTTTGCATCTGAATTTTTTTATGTGATTTAATATACAGCTCACTGTTCTTAGCTTCCCTTCTATGTTTAGTAAAAGTGAACTGCTGAAGAATATAAAATATATTATTTTATTGGCACTGAATCACAAATGAGTCAGTGAACTTTTTTGCACTTACACCTAAAATTGGATTCTAACTTCCCAAAATTTATGACAATTGCTCCTTCTTGTGGCTTGAATGTTGACATATAATTAATTTAGGATTTCTTCTTGAGATTTCCTGTCTAAGTTTGTACCTGTCACAAAAATACCCTTGGAAGTTTATCTAACAGCTGGAACACCACGAGAGTCGATTGAAATTTAGCAGAGATTTACTGGGGCCAACAGGAAGTGCTCAAAGCAGGATGGCATAAATATGCAGAAAGAGTTCTTTTATTTCAGCTGTTTTAAAGGGTCCCAGTGCAGGCTGATGGTGGTGTAATGCTGAAAAATGCTGACACTGTGTCAGCCAGCAGCACCAGCACAGCAAAGGATTCCACAAGCATGGCTTGGCACTTTGTTGAATTATGCACAGAGTGGAGCTGTGTCTGTTGCCTTCCCTCCATCCCAGCTGCCCTGCAGGTTTCAGCTCATTCTTTTGAGAAACCAGATATATTTAATGGGAATTTCCCAAAAAATGGCTTTGAAATCTATTTTGTTGTTCTGCAGGACTAAAGGAATTCTGAAAATGCAAAATCTAGGTTGCAGTGACTTGAGGGACTGGGTAGATGTAATTACCTTTAGATAAATGTAAAATGAACCATATGGAAGAAAAGCAATCCCAAGACTGTATGGTAATTATCAGAATATAATATTAGCAATTACTCTTCAGGATGGGATGTTGGAATTCCTGTGCACAGTCCTCTAAAAGCTTACCTTTATTTGCAGCAGTAATAAAAAAGGAAAACAATGTAATAAATAGTCAGAAAAGAAAAAGTTATTTAAACACAGAGCCAATTTTAACCCCTCTACCTGTTCAAGGCTTGCCCACATCTTTGCTATTCTACCCATTTTTGATAAGCCACTGAGAAAGAGCAGTGAGCACAACAAAGGCAAAAAAAAGTTTTAAAAAGGAGATTTAAAATTGTTTCTATGTAAAGAGAAACTATTGCAATACAAATACTCAGTTTGGGAAAGAAATAGAAAAATGATAAATCTGTAAAATCATTAATAATCCAAAGGGGGTGAAGATGAATTGAGCGGTAAATTTTCCTGCAATATGGACACTGGGTGCAACAGGCTGGCATTGGCCCTGGATAGAACACAAGCAATGCTGACTTGGGTATCATGGAGCTGTTGGCCAGGCTTGCCATGCCAGCTGCAGAGACCACGAGGATGAATGAAACTGGAGCTGTGCTAAGTGGTTTTTGGATGGTATTGGCCTCCTGAGGACCATTAAATGCCATGTTCTGGGTTTGGCAGGAGCCCTGAGCTCCCAGGGCCACCTGCATTGCAGGGAGCCTGGAGGGTTCATTCCCTTCCCTTCTGCACAGGGACACTGGAAGGTGTGAACTGTTCCTGACCCACACTTGGAAATTTGGAAGACTGATAAATTAGAAATTATTGCTGGAACAAACTGCATTTTCTACAATGAGCCTATAAAATATTTTCTGGTCATTACTGTGAAAATGCCTGATGATGGGAGATGCATACCTTGGGGAATTCAAAGTAAGATTTCATTTAATGAAATGAAATATCCCCAAATATTCTATTGGAGAAAAAAACCTGCAAAGGACACAGGTGACCCTCTTCCTCCTCTGCTCCTTTTTCACATCCCCTGTTTGTGAACTTGTGACTTGAATGAGAAACTACTGGGTTTTTTTGGTTTTTGTTTTTTCTTTGTTTTGTTTTTTGCAGGATTAACCATTGAGCTCTGCTAAAAAGCTATTCCTGGCTTAAACAGTGACTTTTGATGATAAAAGAATTGATAAATTGCAGTTGAGGTATATTCTAAAAAAAAAAAAAACAACACTTGTTCACTTGTTCAAAAGAACGAGTAGCTTAGATAAATTAATAAAAAGTTAGCTTGATCTCTGGAAATGTTTGTAAAAACAAGATATCCTCATAAAAAATGCGGTGAAACTGCATTCTTTGACTTAATCCTCACATTTTCATAATACAACATGCTGCATTCAGATTTGAAATAATGATCCAGCTGTGCTTTTTCTGCAGGCCACTGTGTCTCATTTACAGACTTTAAAAATATGAATGTAGAGGTGTACCTGGAAGTGGTGACCTATATATTATATCTTGAAGTTCCTATAGAAAATGAGGCAGGATATACAAGTGTAAGAAAAGAAAAATTCAGAAAATTAGAATTAAATGGGTTAGATAATTTTGTTTGCATTTAGAGTGTTTAATGAGAAATTAGGATATGTTGTCAAATATGGTTTTTACACTCTTGAATTAGAGAGTTGGTAAGAACAAAGTTTCTGGAAAGTAGCCCTAAAACTATTTTGTCTTTCTTCTAGTTGTTTTAGTGTGAAGAGTTTTTTGTAAGTATCTGTTTAGTTGTTGCTCTCCCTAAAATGAATGGAGGAATGAACAATTTATGCATTGCCATCATGGTTCTTATTTTCCAAGTTGTTTCCATTAATTAAGTTCCACTCTGGGCTTTACCTTTACCTCAGTGGGGTTGACACAATTGTGCATGCACATCAAGAGTATCTTCTGTTTCTAATTAGCAAATTACTGTCCTCAAACCTGCTTTTTATGAACTACTCTTGTCATGTTTTATCTTGCTCTGCAAGAACTGCAGGGAAAATAGAGGGTGGTGCTGTCACACCATTTCCAGCTGTTGTCCAGTGCCACCTCTCAGCAGAGAGTTGGCAGAGGTTGGTGACAGCGCAGAAAGAGCTCTGCTGCAGAGAATGGAATAGAAAAAGTGGGGAGAAATCAAGTTTAGGCAAGTAGAAAAATAGAGAAGTTCAGACAAGGTCTGGAATGGGAGATTGAGAGGAGAAAGAAAATGGGCATAGAGAAATAGGTGTTGTCTGGAAAAAAAATACTGCTCAGTGTAAATTGTATTTAGCAATGGATTGTGGTGATTATTCTTGCTCATTAATTTCCTTGTCTTGTTTTGCTAAACAGTTTAATTGCAATACATAAATTTTTTTTATAATAGCATCAAGTAGCAAATGTCACCATTGTAGTTTTATATGATTTCATAATGAAGTTCATATTTTTAGTTGTACATATTTACCTGTCATTTGACACTTGCATGGATGGTTTGAGTATCTTTGGAAATCTTGCAGTCTAAGCTTCTGATCTCTCCAACTCTTGCACACATATATGTTTTTGAGTGTACAGTGATTATAAAGGTGGTGTTTGAAGATTGGGAGGGAGCAAATTTTTGCTTACTGCTATTTTATCATTTCCCTTTATGTGATGCTCATTATCATTGGAATGCTGATAAATGTGGGTCCTCAGTCTGCATGGAATTATATATGTATGCCTTTAGTTGAATGAAAGCCACTAAGGTCCCCTTCAGGACCTTAAGCCTTTTCTTAATATTAAGTGCATTTTTAAGTCTCACATAGAGTAAAAATTTAAAAATTGAAGCATATGTTTGTATGTTTAACAGAGCTGGCCCCTATGTCTTCCCTATCATGCACTGAGAAATGCGTGGGCAGAGCCATAATTGTGGAGAAGCTCATAATATTGGGGCCTAAATTATAAAAATTATTGCATAATTAGACCACACAAGTTAGATTTCAAAATGCTGCGTGTTACTTGGATGGGTATTTAAAAAATAAGTAGCTGTCGAGCATGTATGGTCCTGTTCCCAGTGCCACACACAGTCATTGTAATGCTTTAGCAATTTGAAGGAGTTTAAATGGATCCAGCATTGGTCTTCAAACAGACCAAACCTACTAACACTTGCCTTAGTTGTATCTCTTTCTTCTTAACATTAAAAGATGCAACTGTACTATCAGGCACCATTTTTATCAGCAGTTTCGTATCATGAGCTATGCAAAATAAAAAATATATATTTAGGATCCTTTGGAGGGGAAGAAGGTGAGTATATTTCATGTTCTGTAAAACAGACTTTTTGTGTACAATAGAACTCTGACTATACTTTTACATATTGATTTCTTTTATATTGTTATTATTATTAATACAATAAGCATACCTCACAATGCCTTCCACAGAACAATCAGTATTTAGATATACCTGATAGGATAACTTCAGTGAGTATTGGGTTATTAACTAGCAGAACAAACTAAGGAAATGGCATGTTAATGGTTTATCTAAATTATGAAGTATAGGTGGGACATACAGCTGTTGGCACAGATATTCAGATCCAGGATAGTCACAGCAATACCCTGAACTCTTTAGTTTATTCTCAGCTTTAGAAGATGAGAAATGTGAGGTGACTGGGAAAGCAAGTATAAGCCATGAAATGCATCTTTATTTAATTTCTTGTTATTCCTTGGTTAAGGAAAAAATAACCCCAGCAAACTTTCAATAACGTACTGGTCGTGTGCCTGAAGGATACCATGCTTATGTCCAGCATTTCTAAGAAGACTTTTCAGGCCTGGCCAAGGATCCACCTCTTTCCTAAAGGCAGAAATAGGTACACACATAAAACACCTCAAAACTGCACTCAGCCCTCACCACTTCTGCCCAACTCCATCCAGCCTTTGGGTGCATCAAAAGAAGGAGTACAGCCCTTGTGTGCCTCCTCACTGGCTGGGATGCTTTTGGATTAAACTTCCTCTCCACAACCACCAAATTTGTTAGTATTTACTCTGGTACAAATTCTAGTAACCAATATGCTTCTAACAACAGTGTGGTAGCAGCCACAGTAACTAGAGTTATCCAAGCACAACAGCCAGCCAATTTTAGCTATTAAATATTGACTGACTCTGGTAGGATGCATGAGGTAAAACCCCAATCATACTCCCTACAACCAGACAAATATGTATGAGATTTTAAGAATTTCCTTCTAGTCACAAATTATCAGCAAATCTCAAAAGATGGCGGAAAAAAACCCCCACCTCCTACAAATTCTAGAAATCCAGAGAAAAAGCCACAGCTCTGACCTTGTTTGGCTCAGGCAAACTCTTAAGAACAGAAAAGAAGTGCTCCTTCATTACTGGTGGCCAAAGAAAGAATGTGCTTTGCCCCTGACATAATTTTCATCCCTCCAAAAGGAGTGGCAGTCATTTCTGTGGGTCAGCAGAAGCTGGAGCTCAGCTGTGCTGCCAGAGCTGGGGGCACCCAAAGGGCGACCACACCTGAGCAAAAGCCCCTGGAGAAAACAGGGACAGCACCAGGGAAATGCCTGTGCTGCAGACACAAAGAACAGAAGATTGCCAAACCCTCCCCTCCTCCTTCAGCTGTGACCTGTTTTTATCCCTCTCTTCACATTTCACCTCTTACATAAGCTTTGCCTCATCTGGGGAGGAGGGCAGGGGCAGCACTAACAGGCTCCAGGGAGAGACAAATGTTTCAGATGCACAAGTGTTCAGCCAACTCATCCTTTGCTCCCTATCCACAGACTGGTAGCTCCTGGCAGAGATGAATCTGCAGGGACTCTTAAAACCTGGGACCACAACACAGTTTGGAGAGGCAAACAGAGCCCTCAGAGCTGAGGGACCACGAGCATCCTCATCAATGTGCAGCAGAAACCTTGCAGTGTTCCCTGAAAAAGTGTGGTCCACAAGGAGATGGGAAGGTGCATTCTATTCTGCATATTAGGGTTTAGAACTTAAATCCACCCCTCATTATGTCTGTAATACCTCCTTTCATTAATTTAATTAATCTTTCTTGTCCATTTCACAACCTAGTTTTTAAAGTCTGAGTTAAATGTATATTTTATCTTTAAAAAATGGAAAAGAAAGTACAATGGGGAGTAGTTATTTAAATAAGTGGATGCTCATAAGTGAAACTTAACCAAGCTGAGATTTTATTTGGTTTGGTTTTTTCTGGTTTTATTTTGCAGTGAATTTCTAGCAACAAAGATTTCTCTCTCCAGTGAAATTTTTCTCTTTTAAGAGAAAACAGTAAGAGAAAATTTCTCTCTTAAGAGAAAACAGTATCTTGAGGTTTCCTGTCTCTTTTTTTTTTTTCTTGATTAAACAAAACATGCAGCAAGTTGCAATTAAATTTCAGTTAACAAAGTGCAAAAATACACCCGCCCTCCATCTGCCAAAAATAAATAGTTTGAAAAGTAATTTCACATCCCTGACAATGACGACTGTGTTTATGACATATTTCTGGTGCCATATTCCACTCTCCTATCGCTGCCAGCTTGCATCCAGTATTTAGAAATAAACCAGAAACACATTGAACTTGCTGAACTAGATGTTGCCACACTGCAGCTCTAATGGGCTTAGTGACCACAACCTACAGGGGCCAGAATGTGTCAACAGCAAAAGGGCCAACCTCAATCACTGTCTGTGCTTTTACAAAGTTGTTACATGTTTAATTCTTTGCAGCTTAGTTCTCCTGCTGTTTTGGCTGCTCCAAACCAAGGCTCATATATTGCAGCAGCCCTCTCTACCTCGTATAATGCCACAAAGGTCCCAGCAGGAGACCTTTCAGTGGAGCAGACAAGCCACAGGCGAGGGCAAACAGGGCATCACAACTTCCTAATAAGATGACTTATTAGATTGGGGGCTTGACACAGCGTTTATTTAACCACTTCTTTTCCCAGGCTGCAGGCGCGGGCGCTGTGCGCGCTCGGGGCTCCCGGCGCTGCGCGGGTTGGCCGCGGAGCGCGCTCCGAGCGCGGCCCCGAGCGGGGCGCGGGCCCGGGGCAGCTCTGTCCCCCCGCCGGGGCAGTGGCCTGGCTCTGGGCGGCACCGCTGTCGCTGCTCGGTCGCGGGGCCGGCTCGGGGCCGGCAGAGCGCGGGTTAAGCGCGGCCGTGGCGGCGTTTCCTGCCCGCGCTTGCCGTGGCCCGAGGCGGTGCCGCCGCCGGAGCCGGGCGAGCCGCGCCGGGCCAGGTGGCGGGCAGGCACACCGTGTTATTAGGCAGCAGCGAGCGCGAAACCTTGATCTTCAAAAAAACCCAAAGAAAGGCCCCTAATTAATCCCGCGCAGGAGAATAAATGGCATTCCACATCAGCCACGATGGAAAAGGCACCTTCCAATTTCGTAGAGTGATCCCTGCTATCGATCGCTTTCAGGAGCACGATGGGAGCGTCGCTGTTTGAGGCACTTAAACCCAAGAATTCTTCTTTTCTTGTCCCTTCAATTCGATTTAAATAACAACAACAACAAAAAGTAACAATGATCCTAATGTGCTCTATCTTTAGGAAGTCATAAACGTCTTGACAAAGCGCCCGGTGCCCCGCGCTGCTGAATTCCGGCCGCCTCCCTGGGCGGCTGCGGGGTCTCCTGGAATCGATGGAAACTCTTCCATCATCTTCACTCCAGCTCAGCCCCTTGAAAAGTCCTGCTCTGAAGCCATCCTTAACACTCCCCCTTTTTAATTCAGTGTCCAAGTGACAGATTGAAGGATATGTATTGAGTTTTCTCTTATTTCTGAAGAGTTTTGATTTGGACGGGACTTGTTTTATGAAAAGAAAAAGGTTCTAAGAAGAAATAGCTGTCTTTTAACTCATATAGCACTTGTCTAATATTGATTTATAAACATTCCCAGTAGAGAAGGCATCCTTGTCCAAATAGTCTCAAGGTTCATAAACTTCATCTAATTTTATGATATAATTGTACAGTAGTTTTCAAGGACCCTTACTGTCTAGAGGGCTTGAATCCATTTGATTTTATTCATCCCAATGGTATCTGCTTTTATCCCTAACTAAGATTAACAATTCTGGCATTATAGCAATATGGAAAGTTCATCACATTCGTGCAGTGATTCTACCACCAGCTGCAGATCCTTCTGAAGTTTACTGTGTAATGAATTTAAAACATAAATAGCAACAAATGGGATAAATAATTTCTTTGCCAGAATTGAAGCAAAGTTAATTCTGTCTTTATAAATAACTTTTTATGCTGATGGTTTTTTGTGAATCCTTCAATAGTTAATTAAATCACACAGTTTCTGGATCTTTCTTTTGAATATGTTTTACTTATGTGTTTATCATTTTTAAACTTTTTTTTAAGTAGCTGAAAAACTAAAGAGAAAAATGGTTTTAGTTTTACAGCGTAGCTAAGATGATATTTTCTAACATCTAAGAAACAGACCTCAGAGTTGCTTATTCAATATCAAGAGTTATCATTACCAGGGATATCTCACATTATTATAAAAGAGGGATTTGGTATTGGATGTTGTTAACTAGGTCTGAGCTCTTTATTTTCGGAAAGATGTAGAGCACCTTTTGCTGAGGTGAACCTGAATGTTGTCAGACAGTTGCAGATCTCCCAGGTAACATTTCCTCAAGTGGAGTTTTTAAGAATGACTAAAATTTGTTCTCCTCCAAGCAGGGTGTTTACTTTCTGTGTCCAGTGTTCTCCAGATAATGTGCAGTGCTGCACTTACCTTTAGAATCAAGAAACTTCCTTGAGCATACTTTAACCTGTGGGCTTTATTGATTTGAGATGCAAAAAAAAAAATTGTATGGCAAAACTTTGGTAATTATAACTAGATCTAAACAAGAAAGACTAACATCAGTTTTGACAACAAACAAAACCAGTTTTTGTTCTATCGGTTCTGTTTAAGAGATTCCAATTTCAAACCAAACACAACTTGTGGTTATTCTGTCAGATATTTATATAGCCACTGGGGCGCCATAGTTATGCACCGCATACATCATTGTATTTTTAAAATGTACTTAATGAACATTTTTTCTTTTCTGGTAACTACTTCATTGCCTTAAATGAATGCATTCCAATAGAATTTGTAACAAATGAGCACTTTGTGTTTGCATTAATGCCAAACACGTTTAACAAATTTTTAACAAGGAACACTGGCAAAAAGCCAAACTCCTAGAGGGACACTGAAGGAATGCTATAAATTTAAACTAGATTTTACCTTTTCACTCTGCTCAACAAGTGTCTTAGGTGTCTTTGGCATCTCAGCATTGAAAATTTTCTACGTAGATTGGATACAAATTTATGCCTTAATTATTTTTCTTCTTGGCCCTCCTCACTAGAGATTTCCATGTCGATATAACAGGCTTTAACAGGTTACTGTATTCTTTAGAAAGTGAGAGGTGGGTTTTCTTTCTTTCCTCAAGAGTTAGGCCAGGAGGAAGTAGCAAAACCAGCATTTATTGTTGGGCTGTAGTGACAGGGAGGTTCAAACAGCACATGTCGTGCCATTGTCACATCCTGTGTTAAGGGACCTCTGCAGCGGCGAGCCCTGCAGCAGATCTGTGCTACCCAGTTTTGTTGCTTGTGCTGAGTGGCAAATATCTGGGCTGTGATTGTGTTTGCAACTGCACTTCAGGGGCAGGGAAAGCAGCCCACAGGGCTCCCCCTGGCCCCAGCTCTGAGCTCACACAGAAGCCACGAACAGATTTTTGGCTGAATCAAACTTCTGGGGGGTTTTTCAGGTTGTTAAGTTATGCCCACATGGTACATGTCAGAACAGACCTTGGGAATCACCTACTCTGTAATACATGTTCGTATTAAAAGTGTTACAAGTAGCTCCACAAACCACATGCTTGCTCTTTACTTGTAACTTAATATATTAATTTAATTTTTACTGTGTTATTTCAGTTTTAATCAAATGCAGGAACTGAAAAATAATAATACTTAGCACTCATCCAAGACTTTTTAGGTGCATTACAAACATTAAGCCTTGCAAATTCCTGTGAGGAGCCTGATGTTATGCCTGCTGTAGCAGAGAGCAAGTTAAACACAGAAAAATGATATTACTTTTTCCTTAGTCCCACAATAGACTGGCAGCAGAGGCAGAATTTAGAGTGTCAGGGCTTTTTCTTAGTTAATAGAGTCATTCTTTTCATGGTTTTGCACAAAGGTAAAAATTGAGAATGCTTTTTTTTTCTCCCTCCTATAATATACATGATGTTGTTGCAAGAGGCATAGGCAAATTCCAGGACATCACTTGAGAAAGACTTTATGAGTTATAGCCTTATTCCAGTCTCGTTACTTGTTTCCAGAAAATGAAATAATTTCCCATCATTTGTTGGTACTCTGATTGCAGTAATGATGAATGAGTCTGGAGAAGGAAACTGAGGAATTCATCCTGACAGCTTTTTCAAGGATGTCACATTATAGTGCAGAGGCCTTGTCGTAGATTAGGGAACAGAAATAGCCCTCACAGGTTTTCATTAATGATATCCTTCTCTGCTAACATTTGGTCAGATACCAGTTCCCTGCAATAAAGTATCTATTCCCTCTCTTTCTTACTCACTAATTACCATATCAGTTGTTGGCCTTTTATGTAGGTACCATGTGTAACAGGTTAGGAGAGGGCAATTTAAGCCTATGTGAATGGGTATCTGTTTTTGTATCTGGGTGCTTGTTGCAAACATTTGGAAAGCATATGGAGCATAATGGACATTAACCCAGATGTCAAAAATAGCCTGCATTTTACTACTGTTATTAAACAGTTTCCCCTTTAACCCCTTTGTGTTTACCCACCCTCTCCAGCTTGTTTCTGCAAATCACTGCTGAGAGGAAAGGATTGGAGGTAAAAAGTACTAATCAGGCAGGTGTCTTTATCCAAAGGAAAAACAATCTGAACAAATATTTGTGGGCTACTACACTTTTATATCTTCACATCCTTCTGCTGTTTTCATTGACTAGTATCTAATGGACTGACAGAGGTGCCAAACTCATAAGACATTAATTTCAGCTGGAGCACTGCTGAATTCAGGCCCAATGCATGTTACCAAACTTTATTTCTGTTTTAGAGGTTCAGTGACTTTTACCAAGTGCAGCATTGAAGAAACAAATATAAATTTAATTTACTCAACCTCAGTTGGTATTTGACAGCAATATCCTTTTATATATTTATTTGACTTACTTGAGAAATACTTTGCATTTCCTACCTGTGGCCAACAAGTTTTTGTTACACTTCCAATACATATATGGTTTCCTGATGAATGGATGGATTGATTAAGTGGGTGAGGTTTATTTGGGGGCTTTCATTCTGCAGTAAAACCCCAATGAAAATCTGAGGCGAAGGCTGGAGAGGGAGTGCATTTTGTGCTTTGCTGCTGTTCCTCAGATTGGACACTTTATTCTGGGTTCTTATTTTTTCCAAGCATAAAAGTGTTAATTGCAGAGGAATTTCAGCTTGGAAAATAGCAACTACATTGAAGATTTGCTGTGATTACATTGTAGTTTTAAAAACCTAGGCATTATTGTGCTGCAGTTTCTGGAATGTGCTCTCCTCATTCATTTACAGGTGTGCTTCCTCTGCCCCAGTATCTCTTTGAATGATGATTAAGAAATTCTCAGCACACAAAAGAATGGGAGCTATGCACAGTTCACCAACGTAATGCATACGCTGACTTACAGTTTTCATAAAAAGTTTGCAACGATTTTATGTGCCAGAACTAGTAACATGATCTACTTTAGGAACTCCCTGGCTTTCCAGCTCTGCAGAAGTCATTTTTAGACTGTTCAAGGGCCAGATCCAAAACTTGTTAAAATCGGTGGGAACCTTTCCATATTTCAGTGGGCTTTGGATTAATCCCTGAGTGTTCTGACCAAAAGAATTGTACCAACTGCTCACTGCAAAAGTAAAATTCATCTACATTTGTATGACATAAACTGTTATGTGTGCTTTCCAGCAAGATGTGAAGTTGAAAATAGGGATTTAGAATAATATGATAATTTATTCTGTAAACAGTGTTTCACTTTACTCACAGAATATTTTTTCTGATAAATATTAGATTCTGAATTTTTAAAAGGGAAATTTAATCAAATAGTTCTATTTAAAAAAACCCCAACTTTTCAGCTGTATACAAAACCCTAAGCATTGTATGGCAAATTATTTTTCGAAAAATGGGATGTTTTGGAAACTTTTAGGGTTACATAAATGGAATGGCAGTAATGGAGAATCCCCTGCATAATGCTTTCAAATTTTCTAGGAACAAAGTCAGTGAATAAATGAACAACTGCCCTCTAAAGGAATAATCTGATTCCTCCCACTCATCTGATATACAGATAATGTGAATAAGACCAATTCACTGCTCTCTGTTCAAGCATACCCTGCTGTTTGCTTGCAGCACAGCTAAAGTACCAACAGAAATCACTGAGGCCTCTCTCTGTAGTCCCAATCAGACAGAGTCTCATCCAAAGCTGGTGGAAGGCAGGAAGATTCTTCCCACTGGCTGAGCTGTGCTGACACCAGCTCCCTCTTGCAGTCCCCTGGGTTTCAGCAGGGCCAGCCAAGCCAGGCAGGGCACCTGTGATTAGTGGGTGTGTGGCTGAAAACCTCCTAACACATTGCTGTGTGTTCTAACTTCTGCAAATCTGAGCTTCTTGGGTCCATAAAACCTTTCTCCGCTGTTCTGCAAATTAAAGTGAGTTCAAAGTGCTTAAAATATGACAAGAAAATGGTGCTTCAATTTTGGAAGGCTGGTAGAGGTGCTGCACATTCCCACCTGCCATGGAACTGGGTGGAAATAAACCAATGGTTCCCACAGAAAAATATTTAATTTTATTAACAGCATTTCCCTTTCAAAGCTACTGTGCTTATAGACAAGATCATAAAACTCACTGTTTGCAGAATCACAAGCACAACAAAATTTGACATCTTAGGAATTTAAAATATTTCCCATGTAGGGGGAGGCGTGTCATACAAATTAGCAATAAAACTAATTGCCACCCTATGAACATAAGTGGGTTCAAATTGAATTTAAATGCCTTACTTAATCCTCAGCCCCTAGAAAAGCATTATCTCCACTCATATGTATGAGAATCTTGATTAGATGAGAACTAGGATGCTGTGGATGCTTCAGTCATGTTGTTAATTGGAATTTTTTTTCCCTTGTTACAGTTGTCAGAGGAACTAGTGAAAAAGGAAGAAAAAACTGTAGCACTGGAAGGTAACAATGATAATCTATTGCATTGGATCTCCAAACATGACCATGATATCCTGGAGAAGATCACAGATGCAGAAAATGAATGTTAAGGTTGATATCTAATGAAATGCTGCATTAATTAGCATTTTCTCCATTATTTCTTGTAGTCTATTGTGAAATTAGATACTTTGGAAAGTAATGAAGGAGACTCAAGCAGAAATTATAACAGCTTCATTTCTGTCTTTAATGGGTCTTGTGAGTTACTGTTTTTACAAAGAAACCATCTGTTCAGAATATAGTTGTTTCATGAAGTTCAGTTAAACAGGTTATTTAGCAAAGTTTTGGTAAATTAATATTGATTTTAATAGGTAATTCAGATTCCCTAGATGTGGCATCTGCATTTGCTGATTTTACCTAGTCTATTCTAAAGTATCACTTCTATTGCACTAGATTATCAAAGAGGTATTAGTAAAATGCTATATAAGGGTGTTGGCATTAACTTTACCCCCAGTTAGATACAGGCTTTTCCAAAAAATAAAAACAAGCCTTTACCCTCCTCTGTTTTCTTTTCTCTGCTGATAAAATAACATAAATTAAAAACAAACCAAAACCAAATATTGATACTATAACTGGTATTAAGCTCTGGGCCAGGTTGGAAATGAAATCAATTTTTGGTACTAATAACTGATGACAAAGCTTAGTTTTATGAAAATATGGTGTGTGTCTCTGACAATGCATAGGACATCTAATTTGAACATAAATATATGATTATATACAAGATGTATCTATTCCTGGATGGTAAAAGCTTGAAGTGTATATAAATACATATGTGTGTGTATATATGGACATGTACACAAGGATGTATCAACCTTTTACCATCCAAATGCATACATGTTTTCAACAATAAAAGCTGGGACTCTTAAAGAAACAAACAAAAACAAAAATAAAGATAAGAATTGCTGTGAATGCAGTATATGCACTAGGTCTCCTGTAAATGTGGAACTGTTTGTTATTGTTCTCTGCATTGAAAAACAGTCTCCAACACAGACCCCAATGAATCTTAGATGTTAAAGAAAATACCAATGAACAAACAGCACTTGAAGGCTGTTTGTGTCAACAAAATGTGTCTAGTAAAATAAATTTAAAGCACATGCAAGGAAAAATAGAAATGTGAAATCATTCCATTCAGTGAGAGACTCTTAACTGACAGTCAGATCTCTACCACTTCTCAAGGAGAGGTTCCTTCTGACTCCACAAACATTTTCAGTCAGTCTGGCAAACATGTGCAAATGTTTGGCTGTTTTGTTGAGGCATCTTTTTGTCCATGGAAGAAATGCTTCCATGCTGATGGCAGTGGAAATAGAATATCTGCATTTTTAAAGGACAAACAATAAATTTAAGCATGGGTGGCCTTAATCCTTAGTAGTTTTTCTTTGCTGCTGTTAAAAAAAAAGAAAAAAAAAAGAAAAAAAAAAAGAAATCTAAATGGATACTCCTAAAGTCTTGCACTGAATTTAGAAAAATTATTTTTTGAACCTCTGGTGCGATTAACCCTAAACATCCTACATGAGCCATACATAGTAATCCCCTGAAAATTATTGTCTAGAAATGATATTTTATTTATTTGTACCATGATTCTCGGTGCAATCAAGGAGCAATTTATTTGAGCAGGAGTCCTGCTGGATGTGACTGTCTTCAGTAAATAGAATAAAATGTATAGAATTAGCATAGCGTAGATAATCCCAATTTCATTCATGTTTAAAAAGTTTGTCCTTTAACTATCAACGGCATTTTAGATCTTTGTTTTTGAAACAGCAAAGCTTTTGGGAGTATATTTAGCACATATGACAAATGTTGCACTTGGAAACTCAGACAACAAAACAGGTTTCTGATGACAGATTTGTTGTCGCAGTAGGGGACAATCGTCTGTGTCTCTTACAATCAGGTCTTTACCTTAACTCTGCAACCGAATACTTGAAGTAGGATATAAACTAGGGGGAAATAGGGTCACAGATACAAAGCTGTATAGTTAGATATTTATATGTATGTGCCAATTTTGTCACAGATATTATTTTAGGGGCATTTTTGCTCCACTCATGTTGGTATGAGTATTGATCTAAACTTTTATCAGGGCCTAAAAGTTAGCCCCTAAAGAGGAAAATTTTGTCTAACATTGATTTTTTTTCTTCTTGCTTTGTTTTTGTTGGTTTTTTTCCCTCCTTCTTTTCATTTCATGTGACATTCTATGATGTTTGGAGAAAATCTTTTCATATCCTAAAATAGAATCTCGGGGTTTACAATAAACACTGTGATGTTGGAAAATATTTTATTTGAGCAATGTTTGGTAGATTTTTTTCCCCCCCTCCTCTGAGTGTAATGGAGCAAACCAACTTTTGCTTAACATTTAAGATAATGGTTATTATTTTAATGTGAGATCAGTCTTATACTGCACATTCTTTCTTTCATTTAAATGTACAGTATGAATTTTGTATTTAATGAATTTTGTGTATCCAGTATGCACGTACCTGCACATTGACTTTCATTTGAAAGTGGGTTTCAATTTCCTTTTTAAACAGTGTTTATGAAAAGACCTCAGATGTGTTGACACAAACTATATCCGCAATGTTTCTTTTGTGTGTGTAGGGTGACGTTTGAATGTGATGTTCTGCAGCAATGGGTCAGTATCCCCTATTTACCTTAGATCCTCATTTGATAGTGCTTCTTGTAATAATTTTTTCAAGTGAGTGGCATGTTCTGGATTGTGATATTGATATATGGTTAAGGACATTGATATGAAACTAAGGAATTCCTAGAAATTACCAGTGGGCATGTATTAGACAGTCATTGTAATTTAATGTCTTGTAGAAGTGTAAAGTACCAAGGTATTTAGAGTTCATAACATTGTTATCATGTGTATGGGAAGTATTTAGTGTTGATCAGCTTGTTTATTTTCATCAAATAAACTTTGTTTCTTTCTGAAATCAGTGTTGTGTCATTAAAAGCAGGTTTAATGACGGTAGGAAAATGTGTGAGAGATGTTTTCCACATGGTAAATCTATCACACTCCTTATTTCTCTAATTGCTACCATTCAAAGTAATTTATCTTCCTGTTGTTACTATCACATAAACTGTTTAAGAAAGCATAAAAAGGAAAATGTCTCGTAGGCCCCACTCCCAGCAATGCTTATGAGCAACTTTACTAAAGTGAGGAACCATTTTCTGGATGGGGCTCTTACAGAGCAATATGCTTTTGAGTGGGTTTCTAAAACATAATATTCTTGTGTGACCCCGTGTAATTGCATAGAAAATTACATTTTGTTTATGTGCTTTACTGACCAAAAGCCATAAGGTGTGAAATTCTCTGCACAGTCAGCTCCTTTTTCAGCTGCCTGGTAAGTGGTTCCCCGTTTCCATTATGTTCACTTTTTTTAGAAAAGGAACTTTTGTTGACCAGGAATTTCTTACCTCATAGAAGTCCCTGGACCAGCTCAGGGCACACACAGCAGGAGAATAAAAGGTAAGTAAGTATGCATTTTACTTAGCTTATTTAAACCACACAGTCTCTTAGTTTTAAGCTCTGTTTCTTTACCTATAAATTAGTTTTCTTTCGTAAGAGACTACTATGCACTAACATAGGATATTAAGTTTCACTTTTAACTACAGCTAAATATACATTTACTGTGTATTCTATTTATGCCTGCTTAGCTTTGAGCTGCAATGGTACAAATTGATTAGCAGTAGCTTCTATCTTCTTTCCAGACCTGCACAATTATTTGGTGCAGCTTGTTCTGTGTTCTGCTGGTGTCTGTATCAGCGTGCTGCCCATCCCATTGGAGACATATTTTTTACTCTTATTTTCAGTACTGATCACTTTAAAGGCAGCTCCTGCTTCCCCACCTGGTGACAAGGACAGCACGTGCCAATGTGTCTTACTGAGGAGCTGGAGGGGACCACAGTGGCTTTGGGGAAACTGTCAAAGGCCCTTACAGCCTATTTTCTGTAAGATGGTTTTCAGTAAGCATCTTTCCTCTGTAAAAAGCAGCTGTGAGGGCCCCAGGGGAGGGGCAGGACCAGCATGTTTGTGTCTGTGGGTGCTGCAGAGGTGGGGAGCTCCCCAGAGGGCAACTCTGGGTGCAGGAGCATCCACACTAATGTTGAAGTTTGAGTTCATACAGTCAAGAGCTCCTCCAGCTCTGAGAGAGCCTGATTAAGGATCTGATTAAGGATTAAGGCTTTTCTGAGCTTGAGGTTGCCTCCTCAGAGAGGCTGTTTGTTCACTTGAGCCAGAGTAGCTCCAGGTTTGAGCAAGCTGAAGTATAAGCAGTGGGAGACACTCAGGGGATGAAGCTGTGTCAGCTTGCATTTCAAGCCAACATCTCAATTAAGACACATTTTGAGAGTCCCAAAAGCTTCATGCCAGTAGGAGTTGGACAAAGCTGAACTCCTACTGCATCCCAGGTTGTTCACACTGTGCTCAAGGTCCAGGATTTGTTCCTGGAAGAGCCTCACTCACCAGCACACACTGGGTCTGCCCCGTGCAGAAACCTGTCAGGAAGTACAGAACAGAGTGGCAAAGAAGGGTGTGTCACCTGTTGATATTCCTTGTCCAAAGCATGAAACTTTTAATAACCAAAGTATTAAATCATTCTACATAAGCCAAGTGAGCTCTAGGTAAGTAATGCATTTCCCATTATGAAGCCAGTGGGAGCTCTGCACGGTGCCAGGGCATGATTTGACCCTGACAGATTGAAAAGTACAGCTGATGAGGGGCTGCAGTGCAGACTTTCCTCCTGTGAGATTACTGTGATGTTATTTCATGCTCATAACTTTCCAAATAAGATATCTCTTTTTCAAATGCACCTTTTCAAACAAGAGGCAACCTCTGCCTTCATCAGGAAGAGCCCAGGTACATTGTTTCAGCTTTCGTATGAGGCTGCAGGCACTGGTGCACTAGAAGCCCACCCTTGATGGATGCAGTTGCAGAATCAAGGACTAATTTTGTTTGGGTTTGCATTCCTTCCCCTCTTTGCCCTTGAAAGTGACTCTTCCTTCAGAATGAGACAGTTCTAACCCCAAATCTCCACAAATGCAGGGGAAGAGCAGGCACAATGCCAGTGCATCCTAAAGACAATGCCTTGTATCCCTTTGAAACATGCGCTCGAATTTGTGTTACAGACAGTTGTCTATTCCCACGAAGCTCTGAGTCTCAGGACTAACAGGAGAACTTTGAACTCATCCAGTTTCAAATGGAGGCCAGTGTCCAACTTTCAAAGGGCTGTGCTTTTGGTGCTCACCCCAGCAAGGCCAGGAGACAGCAGATGTTCTGGCAGCTGCAGCTGCCGTGCACTCGGGGAGCTGGGGCTGGAGGAGAGCAGCCAAGCTCCCTCCAGATGGAGCAGACAGGGAAGAGGCGAGTGGGAGGCTGCTCAAGGAAGTCAGATAGCTCCAGATAGCACTGGACTGATGATATGTGGCTCCAGAGCACCTAACCAGCTTGGCAGAGGCTGCACAAGAGAAATCAGCACCAATGCACAGCTAACCTGGGCTCAGTGAGAAGCCTTCTTGCCGTGGGAAAATCGATAGGGAGGAAATATCTGTGCAGAGCACATGATAATGGAGCATGGTAACTACTTTTTATTTGAATGTAATTTGGACAAATGCATTACTCATAAGTGAGTTATCCAGGGCTTGCCAAATATGTGGTTAAACAGTTATTATAGCAAATTACACCATCATCTAAACACCTCTGTTTTGGCTCTTAGTAGTCTCCTTTTGCAATGAAGTTGTATTTTTTTCTCTTGATTGTTGTCTAATATTGCTGCTTTACTGTTTTGGTTACCATAGAAATAAATAATGACACAAACAACAACATGCATAAAAGTGAGTAAGGGCATTTTCTGAATTTCACAAGTAGAACACCCTTGTTAATGAAGATCTCTATGGCTGCATAGTTCTTAACATAGTTCTCATGTCTATTGATTCATGTCCTCATGTGCATTTTATTATGGGCTTTATATTTAATTTTAAACTTCCAAAAATAAAGAAAAACAGCTGAAGTACTTTTTTTTTTTTTAATGGCCAGATTTTGGTTAGAGGTTAACACAGGCCAAAAGAGAACACAGCTCTGCCCCCAAGCTCTTGCAGTTTTGTTTTGTTTTAATAAAAAATCCTTATTACAATCCACAAAGGGTCACAAAAATGCAGCCATTACAGACCAGGCATATTCCTTGTGCAGCTCTCCTGCCCTCTGCACCTTCTCCAGGCTCAGATCAACCAAATGTGTGAAGGCAGGACTGTTGTCAGTCATGATAAGCGTGTGCATTAAGGGGCTAATCCAAACTTTACTGAAGTGAAATGAAAGTCCATTGATTAAAAGTAAATTTCTGATTGTAACCCACTTTCTTCTTTCTGAAGCAATTGTGTACATTTACAGGAGCATGGGGCCAAACTGTTTCCTCTATATATCAAAATTCCAGCTAAATGTAAGTCAGATGAACAGACTGCCTGACTTTTTGAATGCTTTGTGATAAGAAAATAGATCTTAGGTCTCATTACTGAAGTTCATTTACAGTGTATTTTGTCTATAGTTGTCCTGTGTATCTAGACCAGCACTTAACTCCTACCAACTCTTAACACAATCTTTCCTTGTGGTGTCTTCACATTATGATCACTTATCTCATTGCATTTGTTTCAATTTAACAAATATTATTCAGTCCATTGGTTACTTTGGTATTGCTAAAGGTAGGTCTGCTATTGACTAGAGGAGTGAAATGCATTTTTTTAGGAGTCCATTTTCTAAAACAAATTAAATTCTGAGCAATCTTCAGGAGAAAGAAGAGGCAACCCCCCCCCCCCCCCTCCAAAATTATCAACTCCCAGGACTGTCCATGTAGTTTCTAGAGGATTTGTTCCAATTCTGATGCCATTCACCATGTCAGAGTTGTTCTCTCTGAAGTTAAACACCCAGTCTCTGTATCTGAAAGCTGGAGGTTGTAAATCTCCCCTGTGAATGTTGCCCATGACAGGGAAGGAAAGACTTGCATAATTACCACTTGTACTTCCTCAGAGAACATGAGCTCAAGTCTAAAGCAAGGAGTTTGGTCAATAAAACATCAGAGTCTGAAAACTACAGGAAAAGACCTGTCCAGCTCATATGATAAGAATTTTTTTCTTGGTTAAAAGAAAATTAATATTTCAGAGGAAGCCTCTTCCTCAGACCTGATTATTTTTCAGATATTTTTAATTTTTCTTCAAGTTTACCATCAGTTAATGCAATTCATAGCTAAAAAAACTGAAATATCTTACAATCTTCCTTCTCTGTGAAGCATAGCACACTGGATATAGTTATTCTGCTAAAATACAGAGAACCATTTCCTAAGCTGGCTATAAATGTTATTATATTCAGTAGTGTCTGTGAAGCAGGTTACAAGTTTAAAATCAGGAAGCAGGAGAGGCACCTTGTTCCCACGCTACTGAAGTCAGAAGGAATTACCCTCAGTCCTTCTCCAGTGAGTGAGGGATATCAGTGTTGGTATTTGGGGCTATAATTGGTCAGATAGCTTACAGAAGAATACAAGTACTCATGTGAGCAAATTTTTACAGGACTTAGAGCCTGAAATCAATTATAAATGCATTTGGGTTAATGTGAATGCTCGTGGTCAAACTGGTACCTCTTCACAGCAATCCTTGTCCACATCTGTTCCTTACATAGGGAAAGGGAAAGATTTGGGTTAAAATGTTTATGCATTGCTGCTCTTCTCCAATGCTTTTTCTACTTCCTGTGCTGCTTTGCACATTTTTTAGCTCTAAATTCCCTCACACAGAAGTTCCAGATGCAGTCTTTGAAAACTTCTTCATGAAGGAGCCCTGTGATTGTTCAGCTGCTTTGCCATCTTCTCTGGGGGTGCACAGAGAACTTGGCATGGGGCACCTAAGGTAAGACAGGCTGAAATTAAACACAAGCTTCAGACTTGGATCACCCATGTGTCCTGTGCAGTGTGAAATACACCCTTCTCCCTTTGATTGCTGTGGGATTTGAATACAATCAGCATCTGGCACAACAGAGACTGAAATACAAAAAAAAAAAAAATTCTAAAACTTTCTTGATATATATTATGTTGCCATCATTAGTGTACCAAGGAATCAGGTAAACCAGGAAATATCAAAATTGGTTGTTTAGAAATGTTTTTTCAGAATTCATCTGTCTAGTCTGGCTCAATTATTTTTCCCTCTCAAATCTGAAATTCCAAATACAAATTGTGACGCATGTACATTTGGTAAACTCTGAGGGATTAGAGAGAAATTGCATTAGGGGGGCATTTTCTGCAACTGGTTTCTTTGGCCTTGCTACCAGAGCAAGTTTGGAGAAGAATTTAGATTACTTACCAACACAGAGACTAAACTGCAGCCTGAAAATAAAGTAAATGTATTTGAGTTGAGTAATTCATATGAAAGGAATGGTGCCTTGATGTGTGATAGCCCAGTACTTCCAGGAAGGTCAAGCACCAGAGGAATAGGACAAATTTAAAAAATCAGATGTTTTTATTTTTCTAAATTTCTTCCTATTTGCATATTCATTTCAAAGTCACTGCCTAAGACTGTATTATAAACAAAATGGCAATTGAAGAGATAGTTTTGATGTGATGCACATCCTACTTGCACCGCAGGAATGAAGATGAAAAGGACATTTCTTTTGAGTGCCACATCTTAGTACAGTTTTGTAATTATGCTACACAGACAATATTAACAATTCTTATTAAATACAGGATATCATCTTGAAATGAATACCAGACTTTTAGGAAGGGCTTTGTAACAAACATTTCAAAAATCTGATTTTACTTTGAGTTAGCTTTCAAAATCCAGTCCAGATATATGTAAAGAATATAGAACGTAAATATATTTTCTAAAGTACTACAGTATGTGAAATTTATAAATTGTTACATGCTTTCCTTTCCTAAAGCAGCTGGGTGAAGCTTAGTCTCAGATCAGATAGAATCTTTTAGATAAATCATTTATGACTAGATGACTTCTTATCCAAAAGTCAAATATGTGATCATTTACAGAGGTCACTGCCTGTATTCTGCTCTGTGTTCCATAATCAGCTGAAATAAACCCCAAAAGTCCCTCCTGAATATATGCTCACAGGGTCACAGTATAATAAAATACTGCTCAAATTGTGCTTCAGACAAGGAATGCTTTCCCCAAAAGTGCTCTGCTCTCAGGGACAGGACTGTCAATATGCATTGCAGTGCAAATGGCAAGTATAAAGTCCAGCATTTGGAAGGGGAGTGCCCTGCCCATTTAGTGGCAAAAAGCCCTGCTGTGACACACATTTAACTATTTAAGTGACTTTTACAATGTATATTCTATACTCTCTTACAGAGTCTAGCTGGGACTTACAACTAAGGCACCTTTTTGACACAGAGGAAAATACAAATACACAAAGAAAATACTGAAAATCTTGGGAATATTTTCTGAACAAATACAAGCTGATGCTGTGGGATAGTGAAGAAATGCTATCAGATTCTATGGAAATATGTCAGAATATCTTACCCATGATAATGCAGCCTCCACAGTAACATCATAACCATATTGTCAAAAAAAAAAAGGTGGTAGAAATACACCTAACTGATCATGAGAATGGAATAGATGTGCTGTATAAAACCTTACAGAAAGGAATGAGGTTTGGCTTTCCTCTGAAGTTCACTACAAGCAGCAGAGGATCAATCAGTACATCCACCTCTGCTCTGGGTAAGCTCCCCTGTATGCCTCAGATAATCTGGAAGGAAGCGTTTCATGAAAATATTGGCAAAACAACTGACTAAATAAGGAAAAAATGCAAAATTGGCAACCTGTAATAAAGACTATTAGATAAACTGAAGTGCAATGACTATTATCAAGCAATTAAGTGGCTACTCCTGTAGCTGTTCCTTTGCTTGGCTGCTTTGTTGAAAGTGATATCATGGAGTCACCACTCTGCTTTGAATTACAGGTTATTACTGGCTGGGTGGAAGAAATGCTGCCACCAGGACAGGTGCCAGCAAGGCAGGGCTGGGCAATTACCATCACACTGGGCAGTAATGAGTACCTGTCATGCTCTCCCAGAAGCAAAATACAGCTACTTGATGAAAATGCTTACAGGGTTCTGTGGCATTATAAAGGACAGAAGATCATCTTCCATCCCCATGGGACTGTCAGCCCCAGGAGCTGCTCAGAGGGAGTTTCTCTGCCTTTGGGTGAAGAAGCAGAACAAGAGGAGTCACACACACTCAGGCTGTGACTTGGACACCTGGACCAAGAGAGCTTGGAGGGCAGTGAAGGCCTCAGCTCATCACCAGGTCCTGCCTGCAAGGACAATGCACTTTTCCCCACTGTGGTCCTTGTTTCTTCCAAGATTATACCATAAACGTATTTTGTCAGGTTGCACCTCAAAAGGTGACACTCTACAAGCTCTAAAGAGCAGAGGAGAATAAGAAGTGGTTCATAATACACCAATTTCCAAGTTACTGATTTTAGCAGAAGAACCAAGTGCCGTGTGCCCTTTCCCCCTGTTCTGTAAAGAATCTTAGTTCATATTCCTCTGCCTGGTCCCGTGTCTCTGCTGTCAGTGTATCCTTGTGTTCTTCACTGTGAGCAAACATTCACGCTGTCAGTAGCATTTTCAAAAGTCTTCATATTTTTTATTTAAATTGAGGAAAATAATGTAGAGCTGAAATAGTACCTTGATCATGAAAAGTAAAGACAATAATATCACCAGGGCAACAAGTCACAAGGTTTGCCTGATCGAGTGCTTAAAATGAAGAGCTCAAAACTAATCTTAACCTTGAATATCTTTTAAAATGAGTTTTAAATAATGTCATATTCTAAATAAACTGGAAGAATCAAGGTCAATTGACAGACTACTAAGGAGCTTGAAAGATAGGGTTAAATTCATCAGATGTTTTGCTCATGGTGCCTAGATTATTAGCTATCTTCAGAATGGTACTGGCTTTAAGCAGTCATGGACAAATATACACTGGCTTAGCTGTTATGACATATCTTTAGTCCTAAGGAAATGATGAATTAGCTAAGTACTCTTTAAGATAAGTGTCATATAGGGGCTAACCAAGATCCCTTCTCTCACTCTTAAACACACTTTACTGATGACATGTGTGTGTACATACACTAAAGAAATCCTTGGAGATATTTCAGGTGAGAGCTTCAAACAACATCCACCTACATTCCTCCTTGAGCTATGTGGAATTTGAGGATCTAATATTGCTACAATTATAAACTCCAGCCTAATCTTCTAATCTTCCCAGAGGTAAGGAGTGCTATTCAGGAGCAGGTGTGGCCCCAGGCAATGACACATGGTTGTGACCATGTCAGGAGTGGGTATCAGACTGCTCCATGCCTACAGAAAGTCTGTGGAGCCCTTTCCTCTCTTCTTCTTCCCAGTTCATGGTCTGCTCCTCTGCTGTCAGTAAAATCAATCTCCTGAGAATCCTGAGAATGAGTGCAGCACAGCAGTCACACCAACACCACCAAAATATGCCAGCAAAAAGTGGATTTAAAAGCCTCCTAAGGTAGGAGTCCTTCCTCCTAAGGCCCAAGGGGGTGTGTTCAAAGGGCAGAGATCCCAGTGTGATCCCTCACCCCTACAGCTCCTGCTGGGCTGCTCCTCCAGCCCTTTGCAGCTGCACTTGGGAACTGCAGCACAGCCCCGAGGCAGAGACCTGCATGGAGAGCAGGACTGGCTGTTCCATGGATGCAGATGGGCTCTGGAAAAGAGCCTTGTGCTGTCCTTGTCCCACTGTCTCCCATGCTGACCCCTCTGCAGCCATGGCCTTCCATGTGCCACCTCCTGTGCAGCTCTCTGGGGAGGAACCAGGACACCTGGGCTGTAGTCAGTGTGACAAAACTCCCTGCCTGGTCATCTCGGGAAAATGAAGTCTCTGTGTGCCTTTGTGTGTGTGTATTGGGCAAAGTTATGTTCAGGGCACTCAGAAGAAACATGTAAGAGCCCTCCAGAGTTTATGGGAGGTGCCTTTGGCCTCAGTGAAAGAAGGAACTGGTAGCATTAGGAGAGGGTAAGTACTCTGTTGTTAAGGAGCGGTGGTGGGATTGTTTATTTTTCCTCCCATAAACGTTTTTTTTTAAGGTCCTAATGGAAACAAAGCAAAGTATTATTCCTCTAAAAGCACTATTCTTTAAGTAAACCAGACTCACTACTTGAAACATTCCAATGACATATGGTGGCAGCAGGGGGATGGCCGAGATGTGGATGGGCGAGGTATCACTGAGATAAAGACCCACACACAGAGACAAAGGTACGAGGTGGGACAGAGGAGAAAACAGCACATGCTTCTAGGGGTGTAAATTTATCCCTTTGATAGTTACCTTCAGCAACCTTGCTGCTCCAGAGATCAAATTTAAAAATGTCAGAACCCTCCCACAGCCTCTCTAATTCCAGAGGTCCAGACACCTTTCCCAGGTCCTGCTGGCTGCAGGGGACTCATGTCCTCCTTGAACACCTCCAGACACCTTCACTGCCATCAGCACCTGCCCCTCAGCTCACTGAGCTCAGTGTGCCAGAGCCAGGGCAGGGCACAAGCTGCTGCCTGTGGCACCAGTCTGCCAGAGCAGCACTCACTGCTGAGGGGCACCAAAACACAGCCTTCCCTGCTCTTGGGAGAGGGCATTTTCTGCCCATCTTCCACCTGGCTGAGCTCATGGCAGTGGAGCCCCATGCTGCAATAGATGTTCATCCCCTTGGCATCCTGATTCAGGATAGCTTTTAGTTACTTCTGGTTTGGTTTTTTTTTTTTAATTATTTTCTCATCTCTTTATTTTCCTCCATGACTCAGCACACGTCTTGTACCTGGGCTGTGGTTTCTGCAGTGGCACTGGGGTTTATTAGACCTCATAAGAAGGAAATGGAAAGAACCCACCTGAGTTTTGCACATGAAAAATGAGTCCACAGCTGTCTCTCTCCAGCTGATAATGCAGACAAATTGGGGCTGTTTGCCATGCAGTTTATTACTAGTAATAATAAATTGCTATAGTTATCATCAATTTAAATGTAAAGCAGTAAGTTTTTTCTACAGGCTTTGCAGGTTTGGAGATTGGTGTATTCACCTGAATTTGTTACACTTCATTACCCTGTAAACTTCCCTCTCTTGCCTGCTGCCTCTTATTTGCATCTCACTGCATCTAAATTATGTCTTCATCTGGTAAAGATGAATGCTAATCTAGACTCTTATTTCTTCCTCTCTAGTGGTTTATTGCTGCTCCCAAACATGCTGGCATCTTTCAACATCATGAATTTGGGATTTGAGAGATGGGAAAGGAACAGGGTGGTGGTACATCCATACATGGAAAAACATCCATACTTTTTCTTTTTCTCTCAACTTGTCAAAGTCTGTTCAGAATTTAGGCAAGCTAGAAATACAGAATTGTCTAAAAAGAGAGTTTCAAATGCTGTTTCTTGCCTCTACTGGATGAGGATTAGGAAAATAACACTTACTGCAAGATTTGGCATAAAATTATCATCTTTGGCATTTCTTTTGTAGTTTAGCCATCTTTTGGATGACAGGGTGGTCTGTAGAAAAAAAGCAACAGCATGTTTTTGGGAAAGAAAGTACATATGTGATTTCAAGGCAGTTACATCTAAATCCCTGGGAGTTTAAAATAAAGTCATCCCTGGAGCAGATGATCTGGTGGGCAGAGAGCAGGTTACATGTTCACTGTGATGTGACATTTTTGCTCTGTCGAATGAGCATTAGGGTACAACCCTCACCTAAAAAAGCAGCTTCCCTGTAATGATACCAAAGCAGCTGCACATGGGCTGTGCCTTCACAATGGCTCAGTGTGAGATGTGTCATCATTCCCACACCATATACTCAAATTCCATCATGAGCTAAAAAGACACGTAGGAAAACACCTCCTTTCCTTGAAAGTTCTGTTTCCCAAACGGGTTCTTCATGAGGAACACCCTGCCATTGGCCAAGGTGGGAAGATGTAAATCACACAGCACCACACAGGCGTGCAAGGTTTTGATGTGACCGCTCCTTTGTTAAAATGCATTACCCTGCAGAAAAATGGCAGAACACTTTGAAAAGACCAGAAATTATTTACTTCTGCCCTACAGAGAATTGCACAGCTCTAACAGACCTAAATCTCTAAAATCCTGCAGTGCTGCTTTCTGAGGTTTTGCTGTTTAGGCATTCAACGATATCATCACATTTCTTATGACATTACTCTGAGAATTTAATTTTTTTTCTCCAGAAAACTCTTCGGTGTTGGCAGTAAAGCCAGACAGATCAACTGTCTGGTTACCTCTAGAGCTCCATCACTAACAAACCTGGAAAACAAAACCTTGGGCAGCAGGATTGCCTGTAACACTGTCAGTACTTCTCCCTCCTGCCCCCTCTAGCTTCACCCAGCTGTTTTAAATAGTGAGGAGAAATTAAAATTCTTAAAGCCTTGCAGGATGTTTGGATTTCTGCCCTTTATTTCCACTTATATGCGCCACAGCTTGAAAATTTGCCTGTGATTTATAAATTCCCTCTTCAGTTCTCTTTTTAAAGGCAGCGACTGGGAATCCCGGCAAAGAAAATGATCTGGTGTTGGCTTCCCCCACTGCCAAGCTGCTGCTCAGCCCTGCCCGTGTGGATCATCCCGGGCTTGGCGTTTTCCTGTGCCCGATGACATTATGCAATTACACGATGATAAACATCGTTCGGGAATACAAATGCGAGAGGTAAACAGCTCGGGGCTTTTTATTAGTTTATTCCAGGCGATCTTTCTTGTTTTACTGCGCAGCTCCTCCCCCTTTTACAGTTTTCTGCTATTCTTTACTAATTCTAGTGATTTGAGAAATGACCTTTAACCTGCGCAGTTTGCAGACTCCTAAAGGGGATAATTGAAATGCCACAGTAAACCAAAGGCAATAAAATATTATTTACTAGGCATAAAACTAAGGTTGGTCTTCTTAAAGAAACGAACAGCCCCCTTATTCCTTCCCCCTCCCCGGACCTGGTGCTACACCTAATTTATAAATTCCTCACCAGGCGTCCCGAGGAATGAACAGCAGCCCGGGCAGTGAGGATTCCTAATGGAAAGGCTCTTTGGATATTAGAGAGTACAGAAAGCGGCCGGGAGCGATGCTGCGGCCTCGGGCCCCGCCGGGGCGCTCAGGTGTCGCAGAGTGCGGGGCTCATCCCCTGCCCGTCGTGCCCCGAGGGGGCTCCGCTCCCGTTCCTGCCGCCCCGAGGGGCTCCGCTCCCGTTCCTGCCGCCCCGAGGGGGCTCCGCTCCCGTTCCTGCCGCCTCGAGGGGGCTCCGCTCCCGTTCCTGCCGCCCCGAGGGGCTCCGCTCCCGTTCCTGCCGCCCCGAGGGGGCTCCGCTCCCGTTCCGCGCCCCGAGGGGGCTCCGCTCCCGTTCCTGCCGCCCCGAGGGGGCTCCGTTCCCGTTCCTGCCGCCCCGAGGGGGCTCCGCTCCCGTTCCGCGCCCCGCGCTGCCGCCGCTGCCCCAGCGCCGCGCCCCTCTCGGCGGCCCCTGCAGCGCGGCTCCCCCCGGCCGGGCTCGGGGGCCCGCCAGAGCTGCAGAGGGGTTGGCCCGGGGGGCGCAGGGCCGAGGGGGAGCCGTGGCCATCGCGGCCCGTCCGGCCGGTGCCGCCCGAGCTGCGCTTACCTGGCGGGCAGCGCCCCGGCGGGGCGGACGAGCTCTTGGCTCGGGAGCAGGTGGGCAGCGGCAGCGGCTCGAGCCGGCCGGGATGTGACTTGTCCCCCATCGGCCTCCTGAAGGGATTTTGTTTGCACTGGAATGGCTTTGAGGGAGTGAATGCATTTATTGATAGCGGAGCTGTTCTCGCAGCCTGGTTGGATTTCCCAGGGCTGCTTTGATAATGTGCCCCCTCCCCCGCATCCCCTCGTGGACCCGCAGCTCCAGAGGGATACAGGGGAAACACTGCGGAGTTACGGCGTGGCTGGAGGAACGCTCCCATTTCCTGTGCTTGGGTGTACACGGGACGGGAGAGGTGCAATAAAAACCCGAGGGCTGCAGAGCAGGGAAAGAGCGGGGAGGTGCAAAGGGTCCGCGAAGCCCCTCTTCCCTGTAGCTCTCACTGGGTCTTACTTCATTTAATCCAAACAGTTTTGTCAACAACTTGCCAAATTTACAGCGCCAAAAAGCCGCTGCAGGACGAGGAACTCGTCGAGCTCGCTCGGTTCCCCCTCTGGCAGGCGGCACACGCGGCTGCCTCCGCGCCTCGGAGCATGCGACAAGCAGGGCTCGTCCCCGGCCGCCGGCAGGGACGCTGGGCAGCCGCTCGGCACGGCCATGTGCGCCGCACATTGTGTGCACATGTGTGCGAGGGGGAGCGCCGCGGGGCCGGCCCGGCACAGCCCGGGTGTGTGCAGGGGTGTGCAGGGGTGTACATGTGCGTATGTGGGTGCACACGGGTTTGCGAGGGTGTAGGTGTGCCCCCATCCCGGCCCGGGATGAGCAGCCGGCGGCGCTGGAGGGGCCGTGCACCCCCGCACGCACCCCGCCGGCCGGGATGGGCGCACGGGGCACTGCTTTGCAGGAGGAGTTTGCCCTCACGGGGCTTCACCCCGAGCTTGCCCAGCGAGACCGGCCCGGTGATGCGGGACCCAGCGCGGCGGCCGGGCCGGGCCGGGCACACGCACGGGGGGCGCTCCCCGCTCGCCGCCCGCCCCGGGGCCGCGCGGGGTCCCGCTCGCTGCCGTACAGCTTTAAAATCCAGCCCCGTCTGCAATAGGCCGGCCCTGGGCGCATGCGCTGCCGAGAAAGTTTTCCAGCTGCCGTTGGCTCTCTTAACTTTTTTTTTTTCCTTTTCCTTCTTTTTTTTTTTTTTTTTTCTCCTTCTTTCGCAGTTTTAAGCAGCGGGGTGAAGAGGAGCGAGGGAGAGACGCGGGGGGAGCGGGACCGGCTGCAGCGGGCGGGGGCAGAGCCCCACGGAGGAAGGGTCGGCTGCCGCGACGCCGCCTGCCCCGGCTTGCTCTCCCGGCTCTTCTCCCGCGTATCCCGCTCCCCGGCGCTGGGCGCCTCTGGCACCGATGGATTGGGGGAGCCGCAGCTCCTGAAGCCCGGACTGCTCCCCTCCCCCTGCCCCTGCTCGCCTTGCAGGATCAGTCGCCCCGTAAGACAGGCAAACGCGTGCACAGCCCCCCTCCCCCTTCCCGCTTGTGCAGAAACTTCTTCTTCTGTTTGGGCTTTTTCTTCTCAGTGTAAAATGGAGGGAGCCGGCCCCGGGATGGCTCTGCAGCGGCGGACCCCCGGCTCTGCACCGCCCAGCCTTTAAGCAAGTGAAGGGGGGCGGGCAGGGGGGAGCCCTGCACCCGCTCGGCTCCATCGTCCCCCTCTCGCGGGCCGGTCCGCGCCGAGCTGCGGAGGGGGCGGTCGGCGGCCCGAGCGCCGGCGGAGCCGGGTGGGAGCGCGGGGAGCCCCGCGGCGGCACCACCTGGGCTGGTGGGACGGATCGTCGCCCGCGGCGCTTTCGCTGCCGCTTGTGAAGATTTTTATTTGCTTCCGCACAATCACGCCCACGGGCGCTGTGTGCGTGTGTTGGGTTGGCTTTTTTTTTTTGGCTTTTTTTTTTTTGGCTTTTTTTTTTTTTTTTACCTCCTTCTTCTTCTGCTGGTGGAAAGCCCTAATTACTGCGATTGCTGATGGACCTTGGAAAGAAGGCTGCACTGGTGCCCCGCTCCGCAGTCGGACACGCTCGGTTTGCGCCGGACAGGGCGGCCGCTCGCCCGCCGCCCCCCGCCAGCTCCGCGGGCCCCCGCGCTCCCCCGGCCGCGGCTCGGGACGATACCGCCCGGCTCCTGCGAGCCAGGATTTTACTTTCGTCTCGCCGTTTCTCCTCCCGCTCCGCTTGGATTACTTGGCTGCTCCCGCTCAGTGATCCCGCGCGATGGAGGTGAGTCCGCGCGGGGCGCGGGGGCTCCGCGCCGCAGGGGCCGCGGGCGCGCAGGGTGGGCTGCGCTCGGCGAGGTGCGGGGCCCCGGCGCGGGGCGGCCTCTCCTGCCCTCCTCGGCTAGCGCCGGGTGCTCCTGCCTCCCCGCTCTCACCCACCGCGGAGAGTTCTGCTCCCACTTGGGAAAAGCTCTTGTATTTTCTGCTTTCCCTTCTCTTTTTAAATTTCCCCCCGAAGAGAGGCTGCCCGCCGGAGGGACACTTGCTAGGCTCGCTCTGCCCGCCGCGTCCCGGTGCATCTTTCTGGCAGCGGCTCCTAATGCGAGTTTAAAGACATCTTTCCAAACTTCCCAAAGTTTCCCGAGGAGGATCGCTATGGAGGAGCCCAACGTCGGCGCTAATGGTGGCCTGTACCTTTAAGGAGAACTGGCTGGGGGCCAGCAGAGGACCCGGAGTCAGCCCCCCCCCCCCCCCCCCCCATTTAATTTTATTCTCAGTTTCTGGAGATTATCACTCTGCATCTGCAGCGGGTCCCGCCTGGGTCAGCGCGGAGGAGCGTGGCTCCTCGGGGTCCCCTTGGCGCTGCGAGGACTCCATGTTGGAAAGGCTGTTGGCTTTTTGTTGTTTGTTTGTTTTTAATTGTCAATTGTATGGTAAATGGGCTGCGCTCGGAGGGTCACGGGGAGTTCAGCGGGGCCGAGGAGCGAGGCTGTCCCCGGGCGCCGAGGGAAGGACACGATGTGCCTTCACCCCCGGGAAAACAACCCCTCTGCGCCTCCGGTGGGGAGAGCTGGGCCGGGACCCGACCAGTGCCTTTCCCTGCAAACGTGAGACGTGGTCTGGCTCCTCCAAATGGCTGTGAAGACGCAGCGGGGAGCAGGAGGCGGCCGGGGGGTCCCCGCGGAGCCGCTGCGCCTCCCGCGGTTTACAGCCCCCCGGAGCCGGGCTCTGGATGCCGCCTGCCCGCTGGTAGAGCTCCTAGAAAACCAGATGCCTTCGCAGGCTTTCCAGACACCCCGTGTAAAACAGGATCAGAGGCGATCCCGCGGTGCAGGATCTGTAAAAGCCTCTCTTTTCATCTCGGCAAGGAGCGCGGGCTCCGCATGGGGTGCGTTAAATACCAAAACCCAATCTCCGCGGCCCTACAAAGTTGAACACGGTGCCTCACACTCCCGATCTCCAGTGCTGCTGGGCAGTCTGCTTTTTTTTTTTTTCTTTCTTTTTTTATTTTTTTATTATTTTTTTTTTTTTTTTTTTACTGTGGGCTTTTTATTGTGTGTTGTTTCTGGTGGTACCTTGTCAGCTGCTGCGTGCAGAAGGGCCGGGCTGTCAGGGCCGGGCTGTCCGCGGCCCCGGGCGCAGGTGTCTCCGCAGCCTCGCAGCTCGGCGCAGTGCGCGCAGCGCAGGGGCGATGGCAGCGGCGCGGAGGTGCCGTCGGAAGGGCAGAGGCGCCGAGCGAGGCCGCCCCCTGTTGGGAGCGAGCCGCCACCGCTCCCCGCCCGCCGGCCCGGGGGCTCCGAGCTCGGGGGCCGCCCGGGCCTTGTGGGGACAGAACGCTTTGACCCTGCCGGCCGCGTCTTGCAGCGGGGACAGCGCCCCGCTCCCGGCTCTGCCCCGCTCCCGGCTCTGCCCCGCTCCCTCCGCGGCCGCCCGCCCCGCCGGGCAGCTCGGCGTGCCCGGGCTGGCTGCTGGGCCGGGCAGCTGCACAGCTGTCAGCGTCCCGCATGGGCACCGGCGTCTCCGACCTCCTCAGGCTGGGCTCGGGCACTTTCGTGGCGCTCCTTTGTTACTGTCATTGTTTCAAGAAGTAACGAGATGAAAAGAGCCCAGCGCGTCGCGCGCTGTCGGGTGTCGCGACTTGCCCCGCGCACTCCTCGCTTCGCCTCGTCCCTCGCTCAACGCGCCCTCGGCGTTCGCACCGTTGCCGGGACTGAGCCCCCGTGGGACGGGCGGGCTCTTTGTGCTGCAGGAGACCGGCCCCCGTTTACCCACCCCCAGCAGTGGGGAGGTGAGGGGCTCATCTCCCGCGGCAGGGGATGGATGTTTAACCCGCACGGCGCGGGGAGGCTTCGCCCCCGGGCTGCAGCCCCCGAGCAGTGTCGGGGAGCGGCCCATGGGGGTCCCCGAGCTGCGGCAGCTCCCCCGCATGTATCCGGGCAGGTTCCGTGTCCGGCCCCGCTGCCAGCGCTCCGCTCCTCCCGGCCCTTCGCAAACAGAAATAAATTAGAATTAAGAACACCTTCAATTCAGCGTTAAGGGCCTTTGGAGAATGAATAGGGAATAGGGAGCCCCCAAGTGTCGAAATGTCCTTTTTTTTTTTTCTTCTTCTTTTTTTTTTTTTTTTTTTTTCCTTCCGAGGGGAGGGGAAATCAACCCCAGGAATGGCTCTAGGGAGAGAGTGAGAGAGTCCCGTGTGAGGACCAGACGGTGATCGCGGGACCTGTCGGGGAAGCGTTTGACTTCCAGGACGGCAGCCCGGTTGTTGCAGGGTCCGGGTCGCGACGCGGAGCTGCCCCTTGTCGCTCCTGGTACCTCCCCGGACCGGTACCGGCCCCGGGGTTGCCGTCGGGGCAGTCACCGCGGTGCCAGCGCGGAGCTCGGGGCTGCCTCAGGGATCGCGGCGGGCGGGAGCCCCGAGGCTGCGCCGCGATGTTTTAGGGGACGACGGAGAAGGGCAAGGACCGGCCGCATCATCCCGGGGCGGGAGCCCTCGGGCCCCCTGCGGAACCGACCCCTCGAGGCACCGGCCCCCTCCCTGTCGGGCTCCCTTTGCAAACCTGCAGCCGCCTTTAGCCAGCCGTGAGCCTTTCGTGTCCCCGGCGCGGGCAGCGATGGGGTAATGCCCGCGGGTCGCTGCAGCCCCGGGGCAGCGGGGATGGGTCCGGCGTCCGGAGCGGCTCTTGCGCCTGGTCCCGTCCCGTCCGGCGGCGGGCGGGGTGCGGGAGCGGCGGGGCCGGGGCAGAGGGACGGGCGGGCGCCCCGGGAAGGCGGCGTCCGCGGGGGGGTGGGGGCTGGCGGGGTGGGCTCTGCCCGGTGCAGCGGGAGCTGCGTCGTGCCTGTGTCTGGCACCAGAGCCGCGGCGGGGAGAAGGGCCGGCGAGTCAGAGTCAAGTTAAAAGGGGCCCGGAGACTTCCGTTGTTTAAACTTGAATGCTCGAAAATGGTCTGAGAAGCAATAAACAATCTGATCCTTTTTCTCCCCCCTCTAGAAATCCAGTGCAGTATTAATCCACGGAGGTGCTGTGGGGACAGTTGGCAGTACAATGGCTTCTCAGTACCTCGTAGTGGCTCTGGCCGTTTTCTCCTCTTTTACCCAGGTTGTAATAGAAGCCAGCTCTTGGTGGTAAGCATCTCGTATCGACTTGGTTTTGAAAGGGGGTGTCAAGATTTGCTTGCTTCAATGTCTCTGTGCTTCTTCTGTACTTTGTTTCTGCGGGAGTGCGGCCGGAGCGAGGCAGCAGGGGAGAAGTGTGCTGGTTGGAATATGTTGGGTAGGAGAAGGAACGGGTCTGTCGAGCGAGGGTAAATGTGCAACATCTCGTCTTGTAAAACACAGCTTTTAGAATGCTGTCTGGTGGATTCTCTATGAGTTTTATCATCTTTAAATCACTATAATGGTTTTTCTTTTAAAAGACATGTTTCAACTCCCTTATGTTAGAGGTTTTGCATGTACAAGAGAAAATGCTGATTTGCAAGGAAAAACTTAACGTTTCAGTTTGAAGTTTTCTGTAACTGAAATGTTTACAAATATGTTTAGTTACAAAGGAGTATGTTTAAATTCCTGCTTTGGCAAATTATCTGCATAGTGTACAATGTTGAGAGTTCTTGAAATAGGTGTTTTTCTGCTCTTTCCAGTGATGCCTTTTGGATTAATAGCTACTTTTTAATTGAAAACTATGATGTGAAGAGCACTTTAAAAATTAAGAAAACAAAGTTGATTTTGTTTAGAATGAATATACTTGCCTGTATGTTTCTGTGTTGTCATTTGGAAGAAGCTAGACGTAGTCTGTAGCAAGTTTCTAACTTCTGGCTTGCTAAAGGTTTCCCTATTTAAGAGATCAGATTGAAAAACCCAGCCTTAAGTATAAAATATGTGTTAAGATAAATTGGGATTTGGAGAGCTTTTTTCATTTTTGCTTTATTTATTTTCCTGGCCTTTCAATTGTTTGGAGCTTCTGATTTTTTTACTGTGTCAATTTAAGCTGGTAAAAGACTGCCTAGATGCAAGTCTTCCAAGTCTGTGTCGTACTTCAGTCTCTAAGGTATGGTGATAACCACATGGGTGGAAACTAGTAACTTCTGTCCTGTTCTTAAAACAAAGTTTCATATTTAAGTGTCTGGGGCTTTTCCTCACTTGTTAACAAAAACAGGAGTTGTATACTCGTGCATAAGATACGTGTCTGGGATTTATAGATATTTTTAAAAATTGCTTTATTTTATTTTGAAGTCTTCTGTTTATTAATGCAAATCTTTCTTTGTGCAGGTCTTTAGGGATGAACCCCATGAACCCCATGAACCCTGTTCAGATGTCAGAGGTGTACATTATAGGAGCCCAGCCACTGTGTAGCCAGCTAGCAGGGCTTTCCCAAGGACAGAAGAAACTCTGCCAGTTGTATCAGGACCATATGCAGTTCATTGGAGAGGGTGCAAAGACGGGCATTAAGGAGTGCCAGTATCAATTCAGACATAGAAGATGGAATTGCAGCACTGTGGACAACAACTCTGTTTTTGGCAGAGTCATGCAGATAGGTAGGAAGCAACATCTTTATGATTAAACTCTTGTCTGAGGATATGTATGGCACACACTGTTCTGCACTTGAATCTCTTGCCAGGTTCTTACTGAGTACTGTATACAATCAAGTGTTTCTAAAAGTTGGCAAAGGAGCTGGATTATTTTTAGCTGGAGGTGATTTCCCACCACTGTCCAGCCATATGTCTTGGAAAACAAAGTAGGAATATATATTTGCATATGGGAATAGGGGAGAAAGGAAAATGAGGCCCTGAAATCTCTTTTTTAGAAAACCTGAGACAAAACGAAGGCAACCTACAAGAATTAAAACCAGCAGCGTCTTGTAAAATTAAAGATGTCCATGTCTAGTTCCAAAGTTAGCAGCTGGATAATAAATCGCTCTTGGTCCAGACGTTAACTGAAAATTGCTGCTCTGTCGATTAGTGTTTATAGGCAATTCCTCCTTGCTTATTTCCAGATACAGTGGTTTTTTCTCTCTTTTTAAGGAAAACAGATTTATTTTTAAATTACTGTAGCAGGGTAATTTTCATGAGATCAGTTCTATCATGGTAAAATGTGTGATTGTCCTTGTAACTGACATTTAATGGAATCACATCCATGGTGAGAGACAGATTCTTGTTTAACATCTTATCACAATTTGGTGAACACCCAGCACTTCCCCTGTCAGATCCTCTCTGAAATGGCCTTCTGGCCTTCTCCATTGCTCATGTGCTGCCTGACTTTATTAGCATTTAAGGACCTCATAGTATTTTAAAGTCCTTGGCAAAATTTTAACCAGTGCTGTTGAATGGGGTCCATGGTGAAACCTTCCTCTGACTTTCTCAAGGCAGATTGCTGATTTTGTGTAATCAACTGAAAATGCTTACTTTTCTGGGTGACACTTGTGATGCTTTAAGTAGTGAGCAGTACACTGGCAAATGCAGCACTGCTTTTTAGTTGGGGTTGTAAAGCAAAGCTTTTATGGCAGTGTTTTTCTGTCCTGCTTTAGAAAAAGAAAAAGTTTTAAAATTGGTTTCAGTCTGGATTCGTCTGTAAATGGGCTGACTCCAGTTAAAGTTGAAGGAATGCATCAATTCACATTTAGTCTCAGTTTTTGTTAAAAGAAGTTTTTATTTGGAGATTGTCAGACAAATAGAAAAAAAATCTATTGCGTGAAAGTACCGAATTGGAACATTCAATTTTAGATAAACAACCTTCCTTAGGCTTTTTAAAGCACAGTATTAACCCTCCATTGGGGTTTTTTCCTTACCCAAGCAAAAGTCTAAAAACATGAAAGCAAGCTTCTTCTGTACACGTCTCTGTTCTAGTAATATAAAAAAAACTCAGAAAATTAATCTGTTTAAAATTTAGGCCTTCATCCTTCAGCCCTTATTTATTATCCAAGCAAGTGAAAATTAGCTCAGGGGGACTGTTGGTGTGAAGGAGTGTACAGGATGGGGCCCGTGATTTGTGGTGTCTGTCTCTGGAATCGATATTTCTGCCCTCCCCAAGAATGACAGATCTATTTAAAGGTGGTTCCTTTCAAGTTAAATAACTTTGCCGCACCCTTTTGCTGGATATGACTGTATTAGCTGATGTCTACACAGCAATTCATCATGTAATTAAGCCACTTACTCTAATTGCAGATGGAAGCAAGGTTAATAGCCATATTCAGGAGTGAGAGCATGAAGAGTGTATTCAGTGAGAGCAAGGAAGGAGGTGTAGCAGTTGTAGAATTTCACGCTGACCCTTAATAATGACCAGTTGGTGTTCCTCTGTGTGGAGGGAAAAGTGGACATTTTCAGAGCCTGATTCCATTGACTTCAGCCTGCCATGGTCTGTGTGATGGGCTGTCAGATGCCCCTTGCTGTGCAGGGTGCAGGCTCTGAGTGCACATTGTTTGGGAGGTTTTGCCACGTGCCCTTGGTTGCGCCCCAGAGAGTTCCGGGCATGGCACTGCCCGCCGGCACAGCCACGGCCCCGTGTGTCAATGGACAGTCTTTCTTCCAGGATTTACCCTGCAGTTAGCTAAAGCTGTACAAATAAACCTGCCCTTGGGTTTGGAAACTTGCTCTGTGGCTTATTGAACTGTAAAGTTTTAGGGCCTGTGTTCTGCACTGCTCTCCTTGGGTGCTGGTTCTCAGGTCAGGCCACGGTGCTCGCTGCCATCTCCTGGCTTTGTGGCCAGCCCTGTGCAGGCTGCACATGGGCTTTGCACACACAGCTAAGTGCTAACAGGAAACAAAATCACTGGATCCTCCCCCTACAGCTCCGTGTGGTTGGGGTCCAGCTTATTCTGCCTTCAGCCTGATGTTGAATGCTTTTAAAATGCAAGACAAAGAACATTTTGTATCTTATGTTCAGGTATAAAAAAAAAAAAAGGTTCTGTTCTTGCAGACTTATTCAGATCGAGTGTAAAGCTCAGCGCCTTGCTCTGTGGGTGGCTTCCTACAGTGTGTGTATATTGAACAGTTCCATTTCTATGTTTTATATATATGGGAGAGAGGGGACTCGAACGTGTTTGGAATGTGTGTTTGCTTGCCATGGCTACAATAGAGAGAAATCCTGGACTGTGGGAAAAGACAGATATGTTTGACAGTGAAGGAAAGCACAGTTGCGCCTAAAGACTGAAAAAAGAAGGGAAAAAAAGAAAACTCAGAGTAACTCATCCGTGTGGAGCCATCACTCTTAATGTGTTCCTGGGGTCGATGACTTGAGGCAGTGTTGGCTTGAAGTGTACTTCAGCAGCTGATGCTCTTTTATAATTTGCCTAAATGTTCAAGGAGGGAACTTTCAGGGCAACTCTCCTTCCTGTACCCAAGCCTTTCCTTCTCCTTCCCACTGAGAGTAAGTTCTTTAAAATTTGTTCCAGGTTAATAATGAAAACGAGTCAAAAATAGTCAGCTTTATGAGTTTAAATCCCGCAGTAAGGGGCAGAGTTAACCATGAGAAAGCATGAGTTAACTAAACATGCAAAAGAACAAAAATGGAATGGAGGAGGCGAGTCCTGTGGTCCAAAGCAGACCACGTTTCTTTCCTCTCAATATAGTGGAAATTTTGCTTAAGGAATTAATCCAAAAATGTGTGTTACAGAGCAAATGGGAACATTAAAATCTGTATGAGGTTCCCCCTGCTATAGTTTGCAGTAGATGCAAGGCTTAAGTCACCACATAAAGCCAATGTTTTTTTAACTGAAAATGCTACTCCTGTAACCCTTTATACCCACAATTCATGTGGATACTTCCAAGAGCAGGTGTCTGTGAGTATAGACCATTGTAAAGTAGCAAAGTGCTTCTGATCTTTCTTAAGTCTCATCTTTCCTAACATAAGATTTCTGATTTTTCCCATTTAAACCTAGCATCTATTACTAAAATTAATCCAGTGGATGACAGCTGTTGTATTAACAAAGCTGCTCTGATCATGGTGTCATCTTGATGTTAAATATGAACCAGACTTCAAATTATTTATGTTTCAGAAGTGCTTGAAAGCTCCTATTAGATTTGACCTGTCACGATACATCTTGTACAAAGAGATTTTGCCTAAAATGTTGCTGTCTAAATATATGTGACTTGCCCAAAACAAAGCCTCTTAACATCTTAGTTTTTCAAAGGCCATGATGTTCCCTAAGAAAAATCACGTAAAACCAAGACTAAAAACTAGCTTGATCTATTGATTAGACTAAAGATTAGGAATAAAACTTAAATCATATAAACAGAAAAAAAAATATTTAGTCTATTCTTAGTCATTCCAAGAATCTTTCTTGGAAACGACCCATTGGGATGCTGTCTCTTAAGGAGAAAAACAAACTTCAAGTGTTGCTTTCTGGTGCAAGTTTTGTGTTTGTTTATGTGCAAGCTTTGCTAGTTGTACTCAGAGCTTGTGGCACCCTTGGAAAAGTGATTGGGGAAGTCAGACACTTAATGAGGTGGGATCTGATACTGTCAATAGGATGGTATGTGGCCATGTCTTACATTATGGGTATTGTAACTTTCTCTTAGTGAAAGCTGGAAACTTGAGGTTTTCCATTTCCATTTAAGGGCACCAGATGCAGGAGAAAACCTTCAAGGCCACCTCGTGCCAAGGGTTTTTTCTTCCCTGTAATTTGTAAAAATGATTGTCCATGGGCTTCCTTGCCATATTCACAAGAGCTGAAGTGGTGGATAATAACCAGCACAGGTTGTTGTTAGTTTTAAATAGTCTCCTCCAGAAGTGTCTGGCTAATGTGTAGGATGAAAAGTTGTGTGTTATTCTGCTGTGCGTTTCTTTTGATACTAGGAGACTTCATAAATTGCCTGAACTTTAAATAAATTGGAATAAGTGGGTGAAGTGCATCAATCACGTTTGAAAAGTAGTAATTTAAGAACCAGACTTTTAAAAGTTGTATTTAACATCTCTTTCTTCTGAAGGACAGGGAGCCTTCCCTCCCCTCACATGCAGGCATGGCTGCTTTGGCCCTGCTGGCCTCATGGCCCTGACCCACCTCCACTCTGCACTTTCATCCAGGCATTCACCAGCATGAAAGAGAAGTGATTTCTGCTCTTGACAAACTGTGTGTGCTCACATGGCTTGGGTTGGCTTGGTTCTTTCAGAGTGAGAATGTTTTGGGCAGCGTGGTTCAGGGTTACCCTTTTACCATGCGAGTGAACTTGTTGGCTCTGGAGAGCCTTGGTCCTCCCGGCCCAGCAGCAGGCTGGGAGGACAAGGGAGGGAATGGTGCTGTCCCCTAACCTCGCTTGTGTCTCCGTGCAGGCAGCCGGGAGACGGCGTTCACCTACGCGGTGAGCGCGGCCGGCGTGGTCAACGCCATGAGCCGCGCGTGCCGGGAGGGCGAGCTGTCCTCGTGCGGCTGCAGCCGCGCCGCGCGGCCCAAGGACCTGCCCCGGGACTGGCTGTGGGGCGGCTGCGGGGACAACATCGAGTACGGGTACCGCTTCGCCAAGGAGTTCGTGGACGCGCGCGAGCGCGAGCGGGTTTACCAGCGAGGCTCCTACGAGAGCGCCCGCATCATGATGAACCTGCACAACAACGAGGCCGGCAGAAGAGTGAGTGTCTGCACCACCGTGTGTCCCTCCATGCTCCTCCTCATCCCTTCTTTTTGGGGAAAACACGGTTCAGTGGGGCACAGAGCAGCTACCATGGCTTGTCTTTGGTTTGACGCGCAAAACGAGAAAACGGCAAACATGGGGTGTGGGTGGGTGGGGAGTGCATGGGTTGGTGTTGCTTTTGGTTGTCTGACAGTCCTGTTGCTTTCCTCACGGGGGAGGCTGGGACCAAAGCGTGTTGAGTTTCCCTCTGTATTGTTTCATGAAAAGTGCCCTGCTCGCTGTGGGTTCTCTGTAGAACAGAATTTTATTAGTTGGTATTTCCAACCAGGACAGTGTGTGTTGGAAGCAAGAGGGGTGTGCTGGGCTTCCCAGGCTGGAATTGTGCCACAAGATTGTTCTGACTTTTTTTCTTTGCCTGGTTTAAGACTATGTGAAAAGCTTCTCTTTGCTATTAGAAAACATGGCCTTCTGTGGTTGAACATGTTTTCATGGTTTCTTTAATCTCAAAAATGCTTTAAATGAATGGGTGTAAACTTTTTTTAATAGTCTGAATATGAAGAGCCAAAATCATTATTTGCCTAGAGCTTGAAGTGCCAACAATAGTCAGCTGAGACTTTGCACTTGTGCTCTAAGGTGAAGAAGGATGAAAGATAATTAAAAATTAATAGTATTTAAATGTAAGAGGAGGGTGTCTGAGAGCAATGGACAGGCCAATTACTATTAGTAAGAAGAAAAATGACACTTTGACAGTTGCTTACGGAGACTTGAGGAGTTTTTTCCTTCCTCAGCCACATCTGTGCAGTGCCATTTGGCAGTGTTAAGACTCTGTAACTGCTGGGTGGAAGCTGTCTACAGTATCATCTAATGTGTCAGACCCCAGGATTTTTGGGGCAGTGTCAACACTGACTCTTATTTTATTTGTACAGGGCAAATGACTGAGGTTTCCCTGCCAAAGCTTTGTAAAGAGGATATTGCTATGTAGCTCTGACTCCCACCCATAGGTGTTTGGGGGTTTCTTCTTGGATGAAGTCTCTCTTCCAGAGCAGTGTTTGGGATAGGAGGAGGATGCTGAGCCAAGAGTAGACAATCAGCTGCAGCTGAGCCAGGAGCAAGAGGAATCTTAACTCTTTCCCTAATTGCAGCCTCAAGCAGAGATCAATAGGGACAGTAACTCAGATAGAAAATAAGGAGATGTTTTACATTTCTCAATGAAACAGCAAAATCCTTTGCTGGCGTGAGAGCAAATTCCTAAAATTTGAGTGCAGCCTGAGTGATGCTGCTGTCTGGGCTGTGTGTGCTGTTGTGGCTGTCTCTGCTGTGGGGAGAGGCTGGTGACAGTCTCCTCTCTTCTTCCTCCTCCTCCTGGCTCTTTGGGGTGCTGGGAGTGCATGGGTGTGTCAGCTGACTCGTCCTTCTCACTGAATAGGAGGGGGGGAGAGGATGCTAAGGTGAATACTGTGGAGGGGCTAGGACAGAGGGCAGGAGATGAGGGGTATAAACACTCTCACAGCCGTGCTAGTCTTTGATCACGGTTCCTGCTTCTCTCCCTGACTCTGCAGACGGTGTACAACCTGGCTGACGTGGCCTGTAAGTGCCACGGCGTCTCCGGCTCCTGCAGCCTGAAGACCTGCTGGCTGCAGCTCGCCGACTTCCGCAAGGTGGGCGACGCCCTGAAGGAGAAATACGACAGCGCCGCCGCCATGAAGCTCAACAGCCGGGGGAAGCTGGTGCAGGTGAACAGCCGCTTCAACGCCCCCACCATCCACGACCTGGTGTACATCGACCCCAGCCCCGACTACTGCGTGCGCAACGAGAGCACCGGCTCCCTGGGCACCCAGGGCCGCCTGTGCAATAAGACCTCGGAGGGCATGGACGGCTGTGAACTCATGTGCTGCGGCCGGGGCTACGACCAGTTCAAGACGGTGCAGCGGGAGCGCTGCCACTGCAAGTTCCACTGGTGCTGCTACGTGAAATGCAAGTTGTGCACAGAGATCGTGGACCAGTTTGTGTGCAAATAGGGCACGGACGAGGTGGGAGGAACTGCAGCCGCCTGCCAGCAAGGGGTGCAGGCCCCTCTCCCTTTCCGCAGGACTATCTCCACTTTATTTATAGAGTCCAAGGAGTTTTCGTCTTCTTTTAAGAAAATTAAAAAAAAAAAAAAAAGAAAATAAAAAAAAAGGGCGGGGAAGGAAAAAAAAGAAAGAAAAAAGAAAAATATAAGGGTTGCAAAGAGAAGTGCCTGGAAACCCTCTCTGCGTCCATCCCAGAACTGTGTGAGGCTTATATTTTTGGCAATAATGGGGGAGAATCTGAGAATATTTATTTTACAAAGTTAAAAAAAATAATTGACTTTTCTTACAAACAATAGAGTAGTTTGAGGGGAAAAGCCGACATATCCTAATTTAGATCCATGGAACGTAATACACGTGCAGTAGACAGAGCAACCACGTAATGTGCTTGGGATGTTAGAACCATCCTTATGGATGTGAGGAACACACAGAGCTGTCCATGACTTTTAGGTTCAGACACTAGAAGTTCCTAGAGTAGGGTGTATAAAGCTGTTCAGTGCATGTAGGGCTCTGTAAATAAGGGGTATGTTCATCACAAGGAGCGGTGTAGGTTGCCCGCCATGGGTCACCGGAGGGCAAAGAGCAAAGGATCAGAAAGGCTTCAACTGCGCTATCCCCGAGTCACCGGGGCTGGTTCCAGAACCGAGCAAGACAGGAAAAAAAACCCAGAAAAAAAAAAAATCTGCCTTGGTGAATAATAAAGATATTCTTCAAGGCAGAGCTTGGCCTCATCAGCTAATTGTGACATTCGAGTGTCTCGTGTGCCGCAGCAGCCCTTCCCTGGCGGGCGTGGAGCAGCCCGGGGCAGGCTGCCCGCAGCACTGGGGCTGGGCAATGCTCACAGACAGCTTTGCTTTCCCAGCCTGCAAAGCCCATTGAAAGGAGAGTTCCCCAAATTTGAAAATGCCTTAAAATGGTGTAATAGCTGGCTGTCTTTCAAAACACAGCTTGACAAATAACTCCTCTAATTTTATGTGAGAAAATAAATCATTAGATATCCGCTCTTGGAATGACTGATTTTTATTTTTTTCGCAGATTTTGGGAACGCTTTCACTCAAGGAGACAGTAGTTTCATATTTTAATAACATTAACTGACTATTATAGTTCAATGAAACGTTGCAGCAATACCAAATTTATCATCCTATGTCTTTAATACACATGCTTTAGATAATATACTGCAGATATACACTATACAACTGTTCAGACTATACTCGAGCAGTTACATATATATGGGAGAGCTGTGGTCTCTGGTGT
The DNA here is from genome assembly GCF_012460135.2 of Molothrus ater. NCBI lineage: Eukaryota > Metazoa > Chordata > Aves > Passeriformes > Icteridae > Molothrus > Molothrus ater. Next base: position 8,221,830 of record NC_050488.2, on the reverse strand, counting down.
CTGATACTTCAAAGCTTTTTGTACATATATATTTTAATGATTTAGAAAAAAATAAAACATCTAAATTGAAGGGGCAGTTCATCCCTTATTTTCTTTTTCAGATCTCTTCAGGTGTTTAGATTGATTCTAAGCTTTTGGTGGGTTTTTATTTTTAATTATTATTTTTTTAAGAACTTGTAACGTTCAGAAGTTTTAAGGATAATCACAAAGAAGTAAGCCTCTTCCCAATTTCAGGACTTCCTTGGGTGGTTGGTAGAGGCAGCACCCTGCACTTGAATTGATACCAGTCTGGAGATCACTTCTACTCCACTCTCACATTAAGGGCATTATTGATTATTGCTGAAAGGAGACACCTTCCAACTCCAAAATGTGCTGCAATCAGCCCTTGCTTTTCAGTTTTTGAACAGAGAATTGTTATTTGTCAAACAATATGTGTTCCCCCCACGCTGTGTAGTTACACAGGATTTCATCTTGGGTTCAGATGCCACTTTCCAACTCAGTCCCATCCTACAAGTTAAAGAAAATGGTTTTGAAGATACCAAGTGAAGAAAACCTTTCACTTTAGCCTAGTTGTACTAAAGCCTTGACTTTTCACAAGCCTTTAAGCTGTATCATTAAATTCATCTTGATCATTTATCAGCTTCTTAATGGCGCTTTATTGCTCTTAATTTATTGTACAAGGACATATTTACCCCTCATCTTCAGATGTTTGAAAAGAATATCTTTAAAGTAAGAGAAATAAATAAAGCACTAATTCATTGAATATGTCACTTTGGTTTTTATTGTACAAAAACCATGATCTTTTTTTTTTCATTTGCTGAATCACCTCATGTTCCTTTTTAGTGACTTCTGTCTGAGCAGAATTGAATCTCATGATCCTAGCTATTAAAACCCTATTTAATGTAAAATATTTTACCTGTCATTCAGATATGTAAAACTTCTATGTCCTTTCCTCTGTTCTGTACATTTAATGTACATATTTCTGTCTTGTGTGATTTGTATATTTCACTGGTTAAAAAAAAAGAAAGGATTATGCCATAATTGAAGATAGACTATAAAAATAAAACTTTGGTTGTATATTGGGAAGTGGTTTTAATTATCTTTCAGAGAAGGGTTTGTTAAGACAATGAGCAGAGTTGATTTTTAAATTTATTACATGGTAAAACAGGGATGTGTTTGTTGGCCAAACATACAAAGTACATTTTGAAGTTTTATTCCAATATTAAGAAGACTTACAGATAGAAGAGGAAGACTTCTTCAGGAGAAGGGGAAAAAGCCCAAAACCAAAAAACATGTCAAAAATCCACTCAGAAACTGTGACTCTGAGCTAGGCAGCATTTTAGAGATGGGCAACTACTAAATTGCCAGTGGACAGGGACCTGGGTTGTTACTTGTGTGCTTATGGCTTGCAGGGCTGCCTTCAGGGCTTTTGGGGCAGCTGCCTTCAGCAATGCCAGTGAGGGCAGCAGGACCCTGGGGTGAGCAAAGGAGGAAAAGCCCTCGGTGCTGGGTTTGTGTGCTCTGGATGGGGCTGGGTTCCCCCACATCGCTGTGGCCACCCTGGATGGAGCTGCAAGGTGGAAGCTCACCAGAAACTGAGTACAAATGAAGGGAAGAGTCTTTAAAAAAACCCAGGAAGGCAAAGTGCAATGAAGGATGGATGAAGTATTCGTATTAAGGAGGTAAAGCAAAAACCAAAAATTATCATGAACCCCAAGCTTTCTGTTTTCCCACTGACTTGTCTTTGAATTGATTTCTTAAGTCATGATTTTTTTTTTTTTGCTATAGGTAACTTGATGGATTAGTGGCCTTTCTTTACCTCACTTCTCCTTTTTTCTTCTTTTTTTTTTTTTTCTTTTTTTTTTTTTTTTTTTTTTTTTGTTGCTGAAGGATAACCTTCTAACATATCGAAACTCTTTCTGGCTGCCAAGAATGTATTATCCCACAAACCAGTAGACCAACATCATGTGTTTAAAATAGCAATTCTGGGCAAATGCAACGTTCTGTGGTCCTATTACTGACATCTGGTTCAGTTTTCCTCCACTTGTATATTGACCAGTATTCTTTATTGCAAAAACACAGCCCCTATTTAGGAAAGTCAGCATTTTTTTTTTGACTGGATTATATTCAAGCTTTTCCCAATAACAGAAAAGTTACCAAAAAACTTCTTTATTGCCAGCAGTAAATAATCTGTATTCAAAATAGTCATTATGGGCTCAGATACAAGAGAGTTGTTTTTAATTTGCACCAAAGTTTATCTGTTTAATTTTGTTAAAAATGCTGTTTCAGAATCTTGGTTTTTTAGTAATAACTTCAAATGTTTGTGTTTGGTTATGTCTTTGCCAGTACTGAGATCCACTTTGTTTTTGCAAAGTGCCAAAGCCCTCAGGTGTTACCAATAAGTGCATCAGAGATAAGAGACTTGAAGAAGAGAATGGCAGCTTCAAGTCAGGCACTGCATGCAGGATGCAAGCTAAAATCCTTCCTTTCTGGAGGATTAGTTTGATTGAATGATCTTAGAAAGATGATACAAAACTTGTAGGAATTGGTACGGAAGCTGACAGAAAGGCTGCTTTCCTTTGGATAAGAAGTTTTGAGGAATAATATTTAAACCGTTAGGCTATTTATTGTAAAAGCATGGTTTTGGTGAATCAGGAAAAATGTCTAGTTTTTTTCTTGTGGGCTATATGCTAGAGGAAACCAAGAACAATGAGGAAAAATGAAATATAATATATAGTATACCTAAACATATAGGTAAGTGTATTAATGTAAAGCTTATGTATGTACTTGCTGACTGTAGTAGTCTTAAAACTGTTTATCTATTATTGAAGTCAGTTTGGAAGGCAGGCCCGATCTGTTCTTTTGCTTTTTAAATTGTGTTTAAAATCCTCAATGGGAAAAAAAAAAAAAAGAAAAATCTTTCTTCCCTACTCCAGACTCTGGTATGTCTGTTTATGTTGCAGTGGGATAAAGGATCCACGTAGGAGTGCAGTGAGAGGTTTGTACATGAAATGTTGTTTTCTTTAAAGGTGTGATTAAAAAATCCAATCTGTCATGCTCTGCTCCTATATGAGATTGCGTGTGTGCATTTGTATATACGCTGCTGGTATTTTCCAATTGTGTTGGCCAAATTCTGCTTTTAGTTATGGTTAGGCATCTCTCCTGACTCTGCTGGTGTCATATGAGCCTGACATTTTTCGACCAGACGTGAAGGCCCCCCTGCTCAAAGAGAATGCATATGAAATATATCAGCCTTTCTTCTGCTAGCTGGTTGTTTAAACATGGGTAACTGAATTATTGTGAAACAAATTCTGGGGCTGCAGCTGCAAAAGCAGTAATACGGAATATTCGTAGTGATGTTTCTACGCCATACCTCCTAATTTCCCAGCTGATTTCCAGTGCAGACAGAAAGTCTAGAATGCATGTGGTATGTTCCTCATCATATATTTTATAAATGTAAAATAATGATTTGTCAATTACAGTTTCTATTATAGAGATAAAATGAGATATTTCGGGCTCCCATGATTTGTTGACAGCCCCTTACCTTGGCTGTGAGGAGCGCTGCTGGCTTGGAGCAGCACGAGGTGAAGCTGCTTTGGGAAGGTCTCTGAGGGCCAGGCTGTGCACTGTGGATATTGGTGCACTGATTGCTTTTGTAGCCAGTGTTGGTTTACCTTGTGTTGTCTTTCCCAGCAGTCCTGCTTTCTCAAATGGTAATTGAACAGCAGCAGTCAAAATACTCTGCTGTCGGAGAACCTCTGGCCACTCCGTGGGCAGTTATTCAAACACTTTCTGAACCAGTTTGACCCATTGCTGATTTATTCCAGATCCATTGTGAGGAATTTTAAAAATGCAAACTCTACACTAGAGTTCATAGCATGGCTCACAGCTCTTTTTTGGTTTTGTTCTGTTTTCATAAAGCACTCCATACCAACCGTCCATCTCTTTTAAAGTGGTGGTTTTTTGTTTTGTTGGGGGTTTGTTTTGTTTTGTTTTGTTTGGTTGGTTTTTTTTTTCCAGTAATTTTCTTGAACACCGTGAGCAAAGGATATGGTTCCCTCAATAGAAGGTGACACTTTCTGTGCCATTCCTCCAATGACTCACAGACCTCAGTGACAGGTTCCATGGCAAGAACCACTTCCAGAAACCACCCATCCCTCAGGGTTTCCTCCTGCTTCTCCTGGGCAGTTGTTAGCAGAGTGCAGCAGCTGTTAGTCTTAAAAGATGATTAAAAGTCTTGGCTGCTGTTTTCTGCTGCTGCTTTCTGTCTCTTTTTCTGCCCACTCAAGCAAGCCTATCTCCTGGTAGGTTTTCCTGTTGTTTTTCATACAGAACATTGCAACTTTACGTAGCTTTTCCCAAGTATGGGCTGGGATTTACTTTCCATGACTATTGATCTCAGAAGAGCGAATGCTTAGTAGGCAAATAGTGCTAGTGCTTCTCAAGTATCTCTTTGCTTTGTAAATCAGCAGCCTTGGAGGAGTGAAGGGTAATCCCTGAGCAAACTTGAACTGGCCATTACCTGGGGCAGGGAGGTTGAGGTCACTAATGCTATAAAATACTGTTCAGATGTATTTTTGTGCTTTTCTTTGGGCAAAAGGGTTCACACCATGAAAAAGAAAGCTGCTACTCAGTGAGATGTGACCTAGTAATACTTGAAGAAAATGGGGAAAAGACCAATTTATGGTGTGCAAATTCATTGACTTAGTTAGCAGTCTCCATTGGTGTTGACTGCCATTCATATAAAATTGAGAATATCTGTGTTTCTGCGTCTATGTTTTCTGGATCAAAGTAATTCCTTGATATTTTCATCTTGCACAGTACATTTGTGGGTAAAGGGCCTGTAAAAAAATGAAGTTTGAGGACTTAAAGAACTAGAAGTAAAACCATCACCTGGGAATCAGCTCCAAAAAACACTATGGAGAAAAATAGCAGTGCAAGATGCAGCAAACAAATGCTTTGTTTTAAGAGCTGGTGTTGCAGAGCTGTCAAGCAAGGAAATGGTTGCTGGTGTCAAGGACAGGCTGTCCATTTTAAGCCATGGTGCCAGTTGATTTATATATGTTCAAGTGGGCAAAATCCAATGGCAGGAGTCTGGGAGCAATTCCTTGATAGTTACATGCATTATATGGAATGCTTGTTCCTTGTGACCTCTGCAATCCTCTGTAGGCATGATGACATGCTTGTACTTGCAAATAGGTATAAGATTTTCTAAAAAGTTTGTAAAAGTATGACAATTTGCATTGAATTATATATATGAATGGATTTTTAATTTTTTGGGGTTTTTTGCTACAGTCTTCTAATATATATGTGAATCTGAATATCTGATAAAAATACTGGGTGAGGGTGCAATGTCTTGGCATCAGCAGCAGCTGTACACAGCCTAGAGAATGGGAGGTGGAAGTTTATTCCTCCTGATGTTGTCTTTTGTAAAGAGCCAGTGTTGATCCTGCACAGCAGATGCTCTGGACAAGAATGAGAGTAGGACTTCATGAATGGAGGACATCATTCATTCATAGCAAGTACAAGGTCTGATGTACTTGTGTTGCCTTTGCCATGTCATTTGCATGCAATGTATACTTCTATATGAGCATGTCAAAGTCTAAGATCTTTGCTCAAACTTAAGGACTTTATTACAGCAGATTAAAAGCAGAATAAGCTCTAATGAAGCCAGATGTAATAGGAATTGAATATGTCCCTTGTTCTTACATTCTAGTGGATTTTGTTATCTTGTTAGGATTCAAACCTTGTCTTCAGGATTTTGCTGACTAAAATGATAAATTAGTTATTGTGGAGGATTTTATGGATAATACATCACATTATTTTTCTTTTTTTTTTTAAGGGATGATAGATGCCTTTCCTGGAGGGCATTTTAAATTAATCATAGAATCTGCTTTAATTTGTAATATATTTTCTGATCCTTCCTGTGGTTAGAGAATGTATGGAAACATCTTTGCCTTGTGTAGATTCTGTCATCTCTCATGTCTTGTTGTCCTCCTTGGTGGTGTATATTTTGAATACTTTAAGTCACTATGCTTTACTTCTTTACAGTCTGACTCTTGAAGGTAGAGAACTTACCAGACCCCTGGCTTGTGGACTTTACTGTAGGAGATCTGTTGCCAAGTTTAGTGGAACCACATAGTATAAATAAGGGTGGCAAAATTTAAACATTTATGTGAGGAGCCAGCTTGACTGTATATTTTAAAAATCTAGGCAAGCAAGATTACAAAAAGATATGTTTCCTTTGTCTTATTCTCATGAAGAACTAAAGACATCCCAGGTGAACTTCTGGGAGGAATAAAAGACCAGTGTCAAATGGTAGCCGACTCTTTCCCTCTATGTCACGATCCTAATGTACTTTTATTATACTTTGAGATCCTAAGGCTATGTTGATCTGCTACATGATTATATAATGCTCCAGGACACCTGTGTAAATAGCAAACAGAGAGGCTTTTTATAGATACTAGATCTTAGATAAGTGACTCTAAGAAGTAATATAGGATCCCAGCTGTAACCCCCTGCTATACATACCGTGTACTTTTTGTTGGTTGTTTATTATAAGAACTACAGAAGCTGTTTCTTGTAACATAATTTTTGTAAGACCTGCATGTATAAATATTAAATTTGCAAATATTAAAGGGAGAAGCATTAGAGAAACCACTAAATGAATAACTTCACATTCCTCATTCCTTATTCTGATGTCGATTTCCTTAAATGTTGCTCCACTAACATTCAAATCTGTGTGCTGTTCCAGCCAAGGAGAGGAACTATGCAATCCCTCAGCCCTGGCCCTCTCAGGGTGTAGATCTTTAATGGTACCAGATGTTTGCTGGAATCCTCCTCGAGGCACTGATGTTCTGGGTCAGCAGCTCATGGTGTTAATCAAAGCACCCTGTCCATCAGGGCAGGCTCAGGGCTGGGACTGTTTGCCAGGAAGGTGATTCTGCTCTAGGAGTCCACAGGGAGAAAATCAGTAGGAGCTCTCCTCTCTCAGCTCCATCCCATGGTGGGAATATCCCTGGTGCAATTCACTTGGCTTGTGTTGATGAGAATAGACTAGGATCCCAGAGGGTAAGTTTTACTAATTTTTTTTAATAGATAAATTATCCTGGGAGAAGCAAACTTGCTCCAGTAGTCCCTGCAGGTACACTTCTGGTCTGCTGATGAATCACGTGATTCCTGAAAAAAAGTGACCTTAAAATCTACAGGAAAGAATATTGAATAGTTCCCCCTCTACAGCTGCCTGGGATGGTAAGGAACTACAGCAGTGAGCAAACTGTTGTTTACCAGTGTTTATAGAGGGAGGTTGTTTTACATTATCACTTTTTAATTATTTACTAGGGCACCTATTAGAAATGAATCATGGTTTTCTTTCTGAAAATAGGGTGAGGAAAATTGAGGCAAGAATACAAAAATGTGGATGTGGCAATGCTGGCCCAATCCTGTTCCTATTTGCAGTTTTAGCAGAGGGCTCTGACCACATAGCTGTAATTAATATTTGGTGTGTGGCTTGCAGCTGACTGACCCATGGCTTCCCAGGGACTCCAGGGTTCCTTATCCAGCTGTTTCTTGCAATACAGTGAAAGGAAAATAAGTCACATGGGACACTGCAATCAACAAGAAAGTGCAAGGTAAATTCAGTGGCATTGATGAAATTTCTGTTATAAATAAGCTGTGGACACAATATTTTAGATTCCAGCTGCTTTGAATTGTTGTGTGCATTTTTTAAACCCTCCATAAGTAAACTAGTTATGATCTCATTCTTACCCAGGCTGATGCTGGTGATGATATGCCTTTTACATTGTAGGGAAAAATAGGCAATAATATCAAAAGTGCTTAGTTAGGATACAAAACACACATGCAGCATGGCTTAAAGGACTTGAAGTGCCAGACCCATCAACATATTAGAGTAAGTAACAATATGCCACAATTAATTAATTAATTCAAAAATATTTTTTTAATGATTGTTAATTTTTTTCCCCAGTTCTCAGGCTGATTTGTTGGTGTTTATCAATTTCACATGTTGGTGTTTATTAATTTAACATTTGATCT